>NW_027287107.1:1015000-1032500 GCF_022747635.1 Hetaerina americana | reverse complement strand
ATTCCTTTATTCTTTAACCCCATTGAAGGTTCTACATTTCACTTTTGACCATCCTCCGAAGTTGCAACTCATAACCACTAAATTCCGAGCCGAACGTTCATCCGCTCGTGGGAATCTGTGCCAATTGACAACGCACACTCTCTCTCACTCTCTCTCTAAATCTGAGTCTAACCATAGACTCTAATCGATATATCCCTGCAGGTCTCGGTATTTAGAATGAGAAGCATTGCCTACGATGATGCTGCAACCAGATGCTAGTTATCGCTAAAACGTTTCTCCAGTTACAGCATTGCTTCCTCAACACGTAATCCTTTCCTATTACATGCTCCACCACATCCCTTCCCATATCCCATTCCCTCCTTTATCCCAACAAAGCATTCCGATCCACCATTTCTTCCCGTTATTTTCTTCCGGTTTGTTATTTCTGGAGAAAATCGGAATTACTGGAAATGAAGAGGTAAAGGAGACTGAATAGCAAAGGAACCGATCGTGCGGCTAATTAAAATGTTTCACGGAGAGAATAGCAAGAAAGAAGACTGGAAAAAAATCGAGAAGTTCTAGCTTACACTGAAAGACAGTCGTCGAGGGAAGAGTGAGCAGAAAGGAATATGGAGGAAGACCGTGGCAGACACCAATAGTTCAGCGCATAGGAAAACTTGAGTAATCTGCGTCAGCTCATATTCAGGTCTGATGGCAAAAATGATGAGTTGAAAATACATTTGAACTCTTCACATCTTCCTCTTCTACATTTACAACTTCCGCGGACAGTTTTTTCTTTAGGGCTGCGACCATTCACATGCTTATTCTCCTTTACTCTTTTATTCATAACTCAGGAACTATTGATTTAGTTGTCTTCGCAGCAGTTTTATCTCACTTTATTCAAAAGTAACACGTATTTCCGTCCCATTAATTACTTGAACTCTGCCTAACGTCCTATCTTCCATGAACCCTCAGTATTCTATGTTCGAATGTTTTACACTTCCGGTCAACTTCTGCGTTTCTTTTCATTTTTTTGTGGACTCACTCATACGATGGTTGTCACTCATGATGGCTGGGCTTCGTGCCCTCATGCCAAGCTCCGGTGAACCTCTTTGTCAGGTTTTATCATAAAGTTTTTGTCATGTCTCTATTATAATTACGGAGTTTCTCTTTCCCTTCCTTGAAAGTATTTTTAAACAGGATAAATATGTTAAAATGGCCGCCACCACAGGGTAAGCCGCTTTCTAAGTTAAGCAATTGAGGTGGAGTAAGACCATCTATCTTCGGGTTCTACCCGGCAATATTTTAAGGATAATGCTAGCCAACGGAATCATCATTACTACCAATGCGCAGTTCTATGGGCCATCCGAACCCGCATGTCTTTCCACCTCGTCCAAAATATGAATACATGGGGAGAATAACCGCAGTCTTCAACTCTTAGGTCGGTTTGATAGTGGAAGGTGGCATCTGGCACAAAGCCCAGTGGCCTGTAAAATTCACAAAATTATGATAGAAAGGAGTATGGCGACTGCGGCTTCCCAGAAATATCTAGTAGCCAAAGAAATCTCGAAATCTCAGTTTGGATGTGCGCGCCTAGAGACGTGACTCAAATATGAACCAGGAGCCTTTGGACCAGACAAATTTGAAGCAACTACGACCGCCGTAAAGAAATGTTTCCGATAGCAAAGATTCGTTCCGGAACTCCAAATGAAGGCAAAACAACTCTGATCCGTTGTGACATGGGATATCACGAAACGAAAACCGGCAAATGATTAAAAAGTTATAAATGATTAATAAAGAAACTTACAAAGCTCTGTGCTCGCCCTCCGGAAAAATTAACCCCCAGGTTGGATTGGAGTTTCTTTTGGCGAAAAAGTCATCCACTTTATACCAAGTGTTTTCAAAGAACTACGGGAGATGCCGCAACAGTAACTTTTAACGACGTCGTCCGCTAATATGCATTTAATTGCAACAATGTCAAAGTATAAAAATAATTCACTTTTGAGCGGGATTTGAACACGGATTCCTCGATGTCCGGCCGAGTGCTCCAGCCAGTTATGCTACCGAGCCCCCAAAAGGCCCCAAAGCCCCCAAATTACCTAGGTAGCTTAACTGGCTAGAGAACTCTGTACTAGGATATCGAGGGATCCGGGTTCGAATCCTGATCAAGGCGAATTACTTTTACGTTGTGAAATTTCTGTGTTCAGATGTTTTCAATTTAAATGAACAAAATAGATTATTTAAAAGAATATCAGAACATGGTGATGGAAAACTCAGACCAAAGGATAAATAGAAAATAGCTAAAGAAATTGTATGATTTGCGGTGAGAATAAATACCTGGTTTCGTGAATGGTAAGGAAAATCAATCTATGTTATCAACCCAGAGTGTAGTCGCTCAGTGTGTAGAGCGTTAAGCTACTGACTGAAAAGCCTTAGGTACTAAACTAAATCCACGGTTTGCAATTCCCTGATTGCCAGAACGGTGCGGTAAACCACAGAGGGCAGGGTGAGAGGAACTGGCCCCATGCCTCTACACTCCTGAATTTCATACCACCGGACTTTGCTCGGAATGAGCTCAACTAAGCAATATAAAACTTGGGATTGATTAATGGTGAAATTCAAGCTGTAATTGGAATGTGAGGGATCTGATTTGATTGAGCATAGCTGACCTAATGAGTTGCAATGGAATCGTGCATTCGTGGAAGGGTGGAAGCAGGCCGGAATACATTAACAACGCTTATTCAATACATATCTCGGAGCAATAAAATCAATGTTAAAATACCTGGGGGCATAACTTTGACTTGAATTCGTTTCATTTTTCCCCGAATAAAATGGAACGAAATTAACTATTAAATCGCCGAGAGGTAACGACGGCAGAAAAAAATCATTATTTTCAATCCATGCAGCTTTCAACAAAGATATATTTTGCGCCGCGTTTGGGAAAGGTTTACCTTTTGTGGTGCGGGAATATTATAGACAGCGCTAATTAACTGAGCCTACTTGATTTTGCTTGCAAATATTACTCGTGGTGTGTGAGCCGAATAATATCCCAATAGGCCCGTACAAAAGAAAAACCTGAATAAGATGCCGAGAGTAGATAAGAGCCGTTTCCCCAAGTGGGGCATGAACCCTCATCATCGGTAAGCAGGCGGGGGCGTTCGCAGTAGGTAAGTGGGGGCCGGGGCTCTTGCCCACGATAATAACCCAGTCTGATATTAAATGATAAATTACCGTTATGGCAGTGAAAATGGTTTTTTAGTTTAATTTCATCGAAGAAGTGAACCCTCTTCAAAGTGCTAACAATGTATTGACCTAGGGAATAAAATAATGAAACGTAATCACTTAAGGTATTCCCGAATTACCTACAATGGCTAACTTTTTAAAGAACCGCATGTCTTTGATTACATTGCATGAAATGTATGAAAGACAAAAAAATCAGCAATAACATAAGATAAGGAGGTCACGAAAATGAATTATAGAACTTTTAAATGGAAAAAGAAAAAGGAATACTATAACTCTCCTTCACTATAACAGCGGAAAAAAGGATAGAAAAGTACGTTGAATGACGGTGGGAATATTTCATAAAAGAGAAAATGGATTCTGCATATTGAACAATATGAAAGATACTTGCATTTGAAAAGAAAGAATAAAAAAGCCTCAGATTACATGAGAAATGATGAGGACGATGGAGAAGAAAAGGACATAGAAGAACGTCAAAAATAGATTAGGATGAAGAAAGTGCAAAGAGTGAAACAATTAACTAAGGTGAGCTAGAGCGGAGGAAACATCCTGGAGAGTGCAGTTTAATGTCATACAAATTAGAGAATCGAAGCGAAATTGGTGCGCAGTATGGTAAAGTAAAAGAATTTTCAGGAATTCAAAAATGACGCATAATCACACACCATTAGAAAGCCCACATAAGAATATTGAACGCACCGGAAGACATCCAGGCAAGACAGAGATGACATAGAATGTCATTATCGCAAAGATTTTAGGCGAGGAAGCTTAGATGTGGAAATGGAATGTCACATAGATGAGGATTGCTTAGATCCATGAACGGGATAGGCTTATTTTGAAACTTTATGACGGTAGCGCGAACGAGGAATATGGAGAAAAACGATGACGTGCTAGGCATGAAAAAGGAAGAAAGGACGTTTTTTAGAGATGTTCAAGGAATGCAGGAATAGTGAATGAAGGAAATATTGACAGGCAATGGACCATAACCCAAGTATAAGGGATACCGCTTAGTTAGTGAGGCAGCAGGAAAAGAAGAATAGGCACCTCTGACGGCTTGACGGAGGGAGAAAATACACGGATCAGATGAATGATTAATGTAATGCCAACGGCATTTATCTTAAACAGTAATTTAGAAGTTCTTAAGAGAGCCACGATATTATGACATAGTTTACAGAGGTAAAAATCTGCCTCTAGTTGGTAAACTTGCAATAATGATAATCCAATTTCTTTGATTTAAAATATTTCTTCGTCACGCAAAAGCAACCTGACGTTCTTGAAAGCATAAAATTGCATGAGAGTTGCATGAATAAAAAAAATCACTTATAATTACTCGGGATACTTTTATGCCCGGAGATTATACCAATGTGTTCATTATCCTGAGTGCAGCATTCTTTAAGTTCTCCTTAGGCCCTTAAAGTTTTTCTTCGCTTCCCACCATTTATTTTGTCTTCAAATCAAGTCCTCAATGGGATTTTTAACCAATATTTCGAGTTTTGTTTTATTTTTAACCTTGAATGTGATCAATTATACCAAACGACCAAATTATTTATTTATTAAACGACTTCATTGGGGCGCGATTGAGACTTCATAGTTCCTTCTTCCACCCAACCCCTGCACATTATGTTGAAGACAATCACAAACGCCAAAGCCTTAGGTGGAGGAAAACATACCTAGGCAGGAATCGAACCCTCGACCTTTGGGTTGGCTGGTGAGGACGTTAAATTATGGTCGAAGACACTATATCTCAGCACAGCCATCGCGAAACACGCAAATTCCCAGGTGGAAATGAAATTGTAACTTCTCTCACCACCCCAATGTCAGACCACATTTCTAAATATTGGTATGCATCTTTCAAACTTTTTAAGTAATCTTACGTAATTAACAAGTTCTCTTGGGAAAATAAATCAGGGTACTTTTGCTATCCGTCTCATTTTTAATATTTAGGCACATATGTGTACTTCATTATTGTATTAAGTAAATTCATTACGTCAAAAATAAAATAACAGATTTTCATGCTACTGGTGGAAGTTCAACAATTTTTATCAATGGCGACAGATTCCTGATTGGCAACATCCGCCAGGTCTTTTCTCATGGGGTTGGGATTGCCAGTACTTAATTTCCACCTATGATTTTTACTTGGTACAAAAATGTGTCAATTTATGTAGAGGACCGCAGAAAAACAACCCCAAGGGTAGTAAGTATCCGGAGAATGACACTGCTTGAATTTTATACGGGGTAGCCAAAGGTATATCCAGGTCTTATATCCGGGACCATTCGATTATTAGTCGGGCACTCCATCTACCGGAATACTATGCTAATATATTTTAATGAACATTAATACATTAATAATGAACAATTACGAATTTAATACACCTATGTTTCTGGGATAATTACACAACATTTAATCAGCGACTAACCTCGAAGTTTAAGATGTGCACGTGTCACAAGAATGATCATTTCAACCGTTGACTTTGATATATCAAAGTAATTTGTACAAACTTCCAAGTTTGCTCCAAGTATTCCGAAGAAATTGCACCCAAGGGCAATTTTACCAACAATTACGGCAAACAATCTTCAGCAAAAACCTCTTAGGGACTCAGGTGTTGGTAGCTTTCATCTTTTATTGTTCAAACTGTCACTGTGGTACTCGGCAACTTCTCTTTCCCATGATGAAGGTGCACTCTATGCCAAAGAACACTTTCGAAAACTTCACAGAGCACGCTTTTCTGGATTTTTTTCCGTGGACTTTCGCGTATGGTATCAAAATGTTGATGAATTATCATGACTTCAAGCATCACACGAAATGAAATTCTGTGATCAGCTACTTTCAAATAAGTTCACGCAAACGAAGCTAAAAAGTTTCCGTGAAGGAAAATGTCTATTAACATGAAATCAATTACTAAGTACCATGTCTACCCTTATTTAATTTCCCGCATGTACCGTAGATATAACCTAATAATTTATTTTTAAGAGGATATCACTTTTCATTTCGATATGTAGCGTGCACACTTCATCACAATGGAAACGAGAGAGCTTTGAATATCATAATTTTACAAAGTATACTAATGCCATGAATGTTATCAGGATGATGAACTTGAAACATAATGCGTAACTCTTTTCGAGCCTGGTGAATTTGGACAATTTCGAGGAATAATTCCAATCAAATCAATATAATATTCCAACTTTTTTAAATTAAAATAAAATTGCGAAGAATCAACCAGTAAGTTCGTCCTTTCATACTAGCTATTGCTCAAGTACAGACATTGGTCACAACTCTTTCATTTCCTGAGCTTTATTGCCTACACACGGATGAAATTGAATTACAAGGAATTTTGTCTGAAGTTGAAAAATGACAGGTATTTTTTCTTTGAGGCTCATAAGTGCTTTCTAATGTATTGAAGAACTGAAATCCACCCCTGAACCATACCAGTATGCGCAAAGTTGAACCCAGGTACAGTCTAAAGTAATGCTTTATATTTTACTTATTGACACAGGGCCACTAGTACACTCACCCCCACTAACATGAATATTCGACTGGCACCGAGAAACGTAAGGCTTAGGAGAGAGTGAGTTCTACTCCCGTCTGACCAACCAAACTACCGAAGCGATTGGCAATCATAGTCCATCTATCAAAGTAGGTCTTGGACTGTTACTAATTACAAAATATCTAGTATGTCACGTCAACACCCTCTTGTTTGCTCAAAGTTATTTTCTTCTTCAGTTCCTGACACCTTCTATCACCCTTCATACCGTCATAAAAACTTATTATCTTGCTTTCTCTCCCTCACTTAACTAATATTATCATATCTTTACATCACGGCCTTAAGTATCCTTTCCACTACCTCACATTTACCTGTCATTATCTCTTCTTAGTAACTTTTTCCTTTATTCAAAATTCACCGAATGTCTACCTTAATTTTCCCAGCACATGCAACGTCATCTGTTTATCAAGCTCTCTTATCTTTGCTTACTTTGCCACAACCACATCGCAAAGAAAACTTATCTGTGCACATCTTCTTGCCTCAAAAAACAGTTTTCGGATCCATATTAGAGTCTTCACCATTTTTTATTAATTTTTTTGATTACCGTGAGCTTTTTCAGATGAATGGAAAATTCTTTCTACGAAATACTACTGTGACGATAGTGGAAAAGGGATACTGATGGAATATTTTTCATATTTTTATTTTTGTTCCATCGCTTATCCAAATAAAATGCTTGCAAACAATTAGGAAAGAGAGACACGGTTTCGTTTCATAAATACTATAAATTTAATTAAGCACTGCTGACCATTCATTTCATGTGCATGTAATTAGAATTATTCTAATGGGATTCGTGTTGGTCTGAATAATTTTCCACCTACTGGGTGGAGTGTGGAGTTAAGATGGTAAATCTTAGGGTTCGTTATTCCATAAGCAGAGATCTGTATTCACTCCTCTTATTTCAGCGAACAGTTCAAATGAATGTACCTAAGCAGAAATGCCTAAAATTAAGTCACGAGTCGAATTCCCATATGCATACTGGATTCCCATAATTTGGATGAAAAAGTTAACTCAACCAGTGCCGTGTCATATCTTCCCCGCTGTCAAAGTCAAGCGTTTTTGGTTGATAGCAAGCACGAATACATTAAACAAACGCTTCGATTCAGAAGACTCCCCGCAGGCGGACACGATCAAAATACACAGCAAAAGATCCCGGGTGACCCAAAAAATATGCTAGGGGCGGGCGATTGAGCGGGGGAGATTTCATCCAATAAAATGGACGAGAGTCCGAAAGTTAAAAAGAAACACCGCTTTGCTGCCATAGGCAACTTCTCGTCATTATTATACATAAAAATATTTTCCAAAAACATATTAAAAATAACATAAATAATTCGAGTCTGATGTTAACGTCGAGTATTCCGACGTTTTAGGGACATCCGTTGAGATTGGTCCAACCAATTCAACTAAAACAGTTTGCGTGACCTTTCAAATACATTCCCGATAAAATGGCTCACAAAAATATGGGACGCAGTCAAAAAAAATGTTGCATACTTTTGATACCTCCGCGGATGGCCCAAACACCGCTGTGAACAACAATTGGTCAGGGGGATTGAAAGGGTGAAAGGATGATCCGTCCCTCTTCCGATTGGAAACCCTCCTCTCCCCCTCCCCCCCCCCGCCCACGGGTACATAACGTCCAAATTGTCAAACCGTACATCCCAGCCCCATCTCACAGCCCAGCTCGAAACGGAAAGGCTAACTGCGAATTCAAGGTACGCTACTCTCTATACACACGCGCACACACGCACACACGCGCGCACACGCACACACGCGCACACGCACACGCGCACACACGCGCACACGCACACGCGCGCACACGCGCACGCGCGCACACGCGCACACGCACACACGCGCACACGCACACACACACACACACTGCCGCAGCCTCCAAATACACGAGTTTAGCATGTATTCTGTCAAGTACACTTCCAATCACAATCCTTTGAACTGGAGGGGAACGAAACCCTGGTCGTGTTTGATTCCGTGGAATTGATATAGCTGTACCGTAGACTAGAAAATGTCAATTTCCATCGATATTTTGGCAATGTTTTTAGTAAGCCGTTGCCAACGAAGGCAACTTCGTGAGAATAGGCCGCCATGGAATTTTTTTAGTTTTTGCTCTCCGGACGCCTCTGGCGGCCTGTGAACTCCTTACGGTTCCGAAAAACCCTCGAGTTGTCATCAGGTTTCTCTGGGTCCGAATCACCAGAGTTGACAAAACCCTTACTGACGAAGTGGGAATCGAATCCGCGACCTATGGGCTAGCAGATGGATACGTTTTCCACCCGAAATTCGGATGGTGACTCTAAAAATCGGCTTATAATAAATACTCCGTACAGTGATTTTCAAGGCAAGCGGATCTGGGTAATGCAATAACTGCGTCAAATTGGAAGAGTACCACATGCACGAGGTATGTGTATCTCGCATGAAAATGAACTGTATGTTATTTGATTATAAACTTTTGAGGCTTGATGCATCAAGAGGTGTACCATTTATTAAAATATCGCAGATGAACAAAAAGGCACAGATATGTCGATGGAAATCGGCCAATGATATTTTTTAACTGACAAAAATAGTTGAATTCAAGTAAAGGAAGTTACTTTCACAGATACGTTTTGGCTTTTGTAATTGAAAATTACTGTAGTTAAAACACAACGCTAAATTTCACACGAGTGAAAGGTATACGGGTGAGAGACAGTTGATTAAACGATGGCTTGCTCCTGTCATATCTCCAGGAGCAGTATATCTCATGCACGAAAATTATTTTAAACAAATTATATCCGGTGCGATATCAAGGTGATTGGCATTGCGAAAGGTATGTATCAAAGTTCTCTCAATGAAGCGATCTTTTTTTACGGTGCCACTGTTTGTCAAAGAGCACTTGATAAAATGAACGTTACTCATAGAAGAAAGATTTTCGCCCACGCTATGAGCTATAGGTGTTAAACTTTGTTTTAATAATCACTCTGTAGAACTCAGATCTGATACAACGGACGACAGAATTCTGATAACTAACTCTACATCCACTGTCTGGGAATCAGTTGACTATCATAATGACTTTCTCTCTATATGAAAATGTTACGAGTTGCCTCTTGATGGTGAGTCTCGGGAGTAAATTGTTACCTGTTGCCGCTAAGCACTCGGAATACAAGTTGAGGCGAATTTTCACTACAAAAGAAAAGAATACTCATAATAGCCATCTCTCCATGGACCTTTGAAGATCTGTTTAAGTGCTGGCAAGAGAAAAACGCCATTTCCCTAGACTCAAAAGAGAAGCGGATGAGGATGGCTACACCCTGACTTCGGCGTGGAAAAGGATAATTCCGCCTGACCTCCAAGGAACTGCCAATCAGAGCGCTCCAGGCCAGCCAGCGTCTTCTATACATTGCGGTCAAGTTGCAACGAAGACTACTTCGACTTGAAGACGCCTACAGGACTGGGCGCGAAGCTGTCGTTCGACAAGCTGACTTACGCGACGGTAATTCCTGGAAGCAACACGTAGTGGAAAGTTTGTTTAAACCAGCTATAAAATGGGTAATATACGGATAATGTTTCGCCTCGAAGACCCAATATCACCAAAATTTATCAGAATGCATTAAAAAATGGGTTTATTTAAATCAATTTACGCGGAGGAAAATCTTACAAGCATTTCTAATTGTATGCATACACCCAGAAGTAACGTTTCAAGGAGAATCTGCTACATTACGCCTGGCCGGAAGCCACCACTTTATATCCTTAAACATCATAACCAATGAGTACCTTTAAATTAATATCGATGTTGCTCACCTTGATGAACGTACAGGAAAAGATGAACGGAGTCTCCAAGTTAAATTTTGCGAGTGAATCCCGGAGTAGGTAAAATATGTTCATGTGAAAAAAACTGATTATAGGGAAATCTTATTTATTCAAAATATGATAACGCACATGCACTACTCACGTTGTTACATTTCGAGGAGGGCATATTCAAGAAAAGCATGGTTTTAGGTAGCGAAATAAAACTTACTCCCCTTCACTGATTTCTTCCATAAAGCCATATTTTTCATACCTCTTTATCCTCCATCGAATTCATACGTTTCCCACATGCTATGCTGTTCCTTAGACGTATAATACTCCTCGTCTTTAGAGTCTCTTTGACCATATTAGAGCCATGATTTTTCTCAGTCTACCCCTTCCTCTGTCCAACCATTTTCTCTCGTATAACTGTTGAGTGATTCGACTTTCACTCATCCTCTCTAGATGAACATTCCAGCCCAGCACACTTCTTCACACACTTGTCTATTACCGGTATATCGAAGCCACATTATTCTCACTTGCTCATTCTTTACTCTATTTGCCCTCTCTTAACCAAAAAACCTTCTAATGCGCATAATACACTTATTTGAAATTTATGGCATACTAATATGGTATGGCATATTCTGGCATACCCAACTTCCGCTTCCGTAAAACAATGGGGGGGAGGGAAGGACTCCGCTATACAATAAAGAGCTGCATTTTTTAGCACTGATATTACAAATGCACCATGAAATCGGAGATTTACAATTTAAATATTTCTCCTACAGTCACCTTCGCTTATATCATCACAGATGTAACAATTGAAATGTAGTTTTTAATGCCATTACATCTACGAACTATAAATATAGAACTTCATAGTTGGAAAACAAAAGACAAAAATCTTATCTTAATTCTGTTTTGGCAAACATCGATTAGAAGTAGCGTGACACTATTAACGTCAGAGCAGTACGTACAATGGGCCAAGACCGGCGAACTGTTGAAGATAAATTTTAGCCACACGTGTAGCCAACGGTCTCACGTTGGCAACAGGGAAATCAGACAATCTACATTTCCGTTAAATTAATTATCCTGGAGACTCGGTATAATTTGCGATAAAAGCCTCCGGGTCTTCCCTGAATACACCGGATTCTGCGAGCGTCCACCAACACGCCGTGGCCGACACACATTTCTCCCCGTCAGCGGGCACAACCCCTGCAAGATCTACACTGATGATGCCAAGAGGCCTCGAGGTCGCGGGAGTCGGTCACAGCCTCGCATCAATACGGATGACGTTTCGGGAGGGCGAAATTGTGAGTTGCCCCAACGTGAGTGGGAGCAAGAGTGGTAATAAGGCGTGGTGGTCGTAATGAGTACTTCAATCCACGTACCGGCTCTCCCTCATCCTTGGAAGACGCTCATGAGCTCCGAACTCGAAGACAGAAATTGGAAGCAAAGCCCTCTCGCGACCAACTATGAACCTCATGTCGAGGTAGGTTCACCTAGGGTGTTTCCTATGAGTCTTGAAGCCACTACCCCCACTGAAAATATTAAGTCTCTCCCCACAAATGGGGCATGGAGGTGGAGGTTACGAGTCTTGGCAGTGAAAGGGGGGAGAGGGAATTGTGGAGGAGGTAAAGTGGTTCCTCCCTCTTTCCTCGCGTGCGTCCGTTTCTCCACGGTTGCCAGAGAGACGGCAAAAAAAAAACACCGAAGGCTTGCAATTGAGGCACTTATCTCCCACATTTCTCGTTTCTTTTTTTTCACTTCAAAATGTCCCTTTCGGCATCCATAGCCATCATCATCGTCGTCCCCAATGCAACCCCGCCTTTCCCAACCATTCTCACTTCTCGTGCCCTTTCGCCTCCTTCCTCCCCCCCTTCCCCACCGCCGCCAACACCAAAAACCATCCTCCCTGCCCACACCGCCACAAGAACGCCACCGCCACGCTCCACATAACTCCCCATTCTCCCCTCCACTTTCATCCCTTCCTCCCTCTCTCCGATCCCTTCCCACCTACACACGCCTTCCGCACATCCTCCACTCATCACCCCGTCTACCCTCCCCCGCCTCCACGCCCCCTCCATCACCGCCTACTCCACTCTTCCAGCGAGCGGACACGACACACCATCGGCTGTTCTCAATCGGGGGGTACGTGTACCCCCACGGGGTGCAATTTTTTTTCTTTTACTTTTTCTCTTCCACGGGCGAGTCGGGAGGTAGGCGGAGTGAGTGGGGTGGGGGGAGGAGGGGGAGCGATAAGGGTGGAGACGACGCCGCCAATACAGGCGGACGCGGGGAAATTTTATGGACGCCGCTTTGCTCCTTCCGCTGGCATGTACGTGCGAGCTGAAGGCATAATTAAAGTCCATCCATGCCAAAAAAAATTTCAATTTATATAACCTTGTTCGCTCTTTAAGTGCCTTACCTACGTTCGGATAGAGATGCCACGAATAATGGCACCTAATATTATTAGAGGATGATATGGAACAGTTTTACAGAGATAATGCAAGATACATAATTGAATGAAAGGTATATTTACACGTATAACCAAGGCAGTAGTAAACTCTCCTCGTACTTGATAGGTATAATAAAAGTCTGTGCATTCATAATATTTAAATTTGGTTTAACTTTGTTCCCTCTTTAAATAAGTTACAACACATTACACAATAGAGGTACCGCGCATGATGGCACCGAATCTACATATTCTTAAATGAAATAGCATGATGGCGGGAATTCATGTGTGTGTATATGTACATATATATATATATATATATATATATATATATATATATATATATATATATATATATATATATATATATATATATATATTATTTATAATATATATATATACATATATATACATGCATATATATACATATATATATATATATATACACATATATATATATATACATATATATACATACATATATATACATATATATATATATATATACAAATATATAGTATATATATATATATATATATATGGCATGTACGCGCAAGCTGAAGGCATAATTAAAGTCTATCCATGCCAAAAAAATTGCAATATATATATATATGTGTGCGTGTGTGTGTGTGTGTGTGTGTGTGTGGGTCGCGGTAGTACAGGGGGTAGAGCGTTGGACTACTGACCAGAGGTTCCCGGGTTCCATTCCTGGGCAAGGCACCTGCAGCTCCACCCACGCTATGTGATTTTTCGGGTACCAGATCTTCCTGGGAAAACAAAACCGGCACAGGGAAAGGAACTGGCCCCCCTACCCTGATATGTGAATTTCACACGCCGTCGGGCTTAGTACTGGGTGAAATCTACCATCACCTACCAAACCGACCTTCGGGTTGATAACTGTGGTTATATTATATATAAAGATATATATATATATACACACACATAAATATATATACATATAGTATATATTTATATATATATATGGGTCGCGGTAGTCCAGTGGGTAGAGCGTTGGACTGTTGACCAGAGGGTCCCGGGTTCGATTCCCGGGCAGGGCACTCTGGGCACCTGCACCTCCACCCAAGCTAAAGTGATTTTTCGGGTACCAGGTCTTCCTGGGAAACCATAACCGGCACAGGGAAAGGAACTGGCCCCCCTACCCTGATGTGTGAATTTTCACACGCCGTATTGGGCTTAGTATTGGGTGATCTCCACCATCACCTACTAAACCGACCTTCGGATTGATTACAGTGTTTATGGTTAAATATATATGCATATTTAATTATTTGACAATGCCCAGACAGGTTTTTGCTATTTGATATTATGTATTTACATATATATATATATATATATATATCATATTGAGTACATAAACTTGGTAGCTTCTACGATGTCATCTCAAACGATTTCTGCTTTAATGCGGTTAATTTGAATGCTAAAATTGCAAAGAATAAGAAATTTCTTTCCATTGTTCCATTTACCTGAAATAGTTGAAATTACATTATATGACGACGGTAATCTCTCACTCTTCTTACTAGCGGAACGAGTTAGTTACGAATCGATTTCCTCACAGCATTACCCAATGTTTCCATAAGAATTACTTTCATCATACATGTATGCTCATTCTACCCACTCATTCAAGCTTCCGTTTTAATTGTCACTCCTAAATTCCGAATGCTTTTTAACCGTGAGACAACGAGCGACTTGTACTAGAATGTTTTTTTCCATTCATATAAATGCCAGCCTCTTAAATTTTAATGGAGCTAAACTAATAAACGTAGTTTTGCTTGAAGTTTGTCCTTTCTACATTTAAGAAACCACAATCCGCTTGAAAAACCGATCTTCCTTCCATTGCAGCTGCAGCGCTCCCGGGTAGAAGCTACTGCCAGTCTATCTTACTGACAAAAATTGACTTGCGAATCTCTACAACTCACAGTAATGTAATGAATTTAATATATAAGTGATTTCACTAATTAGTGTTATACACAGCGTATCCTTTAGTATTAGCTGACCCGACATGATCCATTTTTATTCAAAATAGGAAACCATAACGTAGGTTTTCCTTGCATGTTAACCACAGAATTTGGGATTCAGGTGATAGCATGCTTACTAAACTTCATGTACAAATGAAATCAATGAATAAAAGGAATGTACTTGCTAGTAACGATTAATGTAAATTAATTTGATTAGGAACGGGGCAAAGAGGTAACACCGTGAAATTATACTGAGACTTCCCCACCATTCATGCGTTCGTCTTTTATGTGCGTTCCTATCCTCTGTCTTCCTTACAACTATATCCATGTGAATGAATGAATATATATATAAATATATATATATATATATGCAACATAGATATATATATACAATATATATATATATACAATATATATATATATACAAAATATATATATATATATACAATATATATATATATATATATATATATATATATATATATATATATATATATATATATATATATATGCAACATCGGCGGCGGGGCGACTGAGATTCAAACCATTTTGTAGGAAATAAATGAGGAGCAACTCTACCGAGAGATTATGAGCTCAGCTGTGGAAATAATGAGAAAAAAGCATCGTGACCTTAGACATTTCCAAACTATAAAGTGATTAACGGTCAATGAACGGCGGGGAATAAAATAGAAGTTCAGTATCCTTGACATTGTTGACATTAAAATTTTCTGTGGTTGATGACATCTAAGCAGGGAATAAACAATCGAAGTGGCGTCATAAGATTACAGATTTATAACCAGGCGCGTGTCACAAGATATAAGGCCATTTAAACGGAGCCGACCTTTTTATTTACGCGAAGAGATTCATCGATTTTCGATCACGGAATAAACCATTCTTCCGGTCGCGGGTGTGAGGGATACATAACGCAGTTCATATCCAACCGAGATTTTCACGTCCAATCATATCTGCATGCGATTCGATCCAAACACAAAATCGCCTTAGGGTTACCGCCTTCGTCTCCCGCAGCCTCCGACAAGCCTTAAGGCATCTTTAGCACGCGCCAACAAAAGCACTCGATTTTAATAGTGAACCTTACCTTACGGGACCTACGCGCGTTTGGCGATCCTGGATCCACGAGCCATTAATTCTGAGATGTATGACCCCGGGGGCGTTTGAGGAAAGCGGGATTAGGAGTCAAAGCCATCCCGTCAGCAGATAGAAATTACGATCAATGAATGTCAATGTGTCTCTCCGAGTATAAATAAACAACAGAATCAATGAAAAAGCTATAAGTAAACCATTAACTCCGTAAGGATGATGAGAGGAATCAGAAAAGGTTGCCATGTGCTCTAATGATTTATACGTTGACATGCATTCATGAGATGGATCACCATGTTCCTAAAATTATGGAAATTTTTCCCTGTTTTAAGGGAAATTTTACTTCAGCTTCTGGATTTCAACTGAAACGTCAAAATGTACACTTTGGTCCGTGTGAGTCAACGTGGTTGCTCTCACATTTGCGTTCATGCTTAACGCATCTACGCTTTATTTGCGAATGGGTGCCGGTTGTTTGCAGTATGCAGTTTAACGTTTCCCATCGTTCCGAAGTTGGAAGTGGCATGCAGAAATGCGTAGAGCCCATGCAGAAATAAGATTGAAGCTTGAAAAAATTATTCAGCAAATAATTTCACCAAACAGGTCACCTTATGCAAGAAAAGGCATGTAGTCCCCCTACCCCCTCGAAGAGATATCCCTTATTGCATGCAACTGGGGCTACTCCATACCACATGGATTATTATCGCGGGGAAACTGACGTGACCGCATGCTGCCACATTCAGCGAACAACTCCCAATTCCGGTGGGCACATTCATTTTACAGTAATGGAGATCTCGCATTCCAGGGGCTAGGTGTTGCACACGGGTAAAACGGAGAACAAGCCAACTATAATATAATGGCAGGTGCACTCCAAAGTCAATCAATAAGAGGAAAACTAGGATTTTGGCACGCGGAGGAGAGAGATCGTATGCTACAAGGAAGCGAGCCAAATTATTCGCACAACGGCGTGGGATGGAGGTAGTCGATGGAAATTAATTGCGGAAGAGTTTAAACTAAAATTCTTTCACGATGAAGAGGCAAATACTGAGTTCAAAAAATATACTCTTTCAGAGAAGACAGCGGCAAGTGGACATGTTCGATTAGTATGAGAAGCTCTCATGGGAGACGCGGTGAAAAGCTAAAAGTGGTGCTGAAGATGGATTCAAGATGGCACTGAAAACGCCCAAGTATACAGAAAAGTAGAGGCAAAAGGAGGTGACACAGTGTGCTAAACGGAAAAGGAGGAACAGACGAATTTCACGAGTGGCAAACGCATATTCCTAACTCTTCCATGAAAGCTTCTACTTCATACTCTGCATGCCGCCACATAGGTGTCTGGTAGGGGTTATTTTGTTCACCAACCATTTAAGGCTTTCTTGGGTTTCTAATATTACGCAGCAATTTCATTTCGGGTGAATGATATTATCCATTGTGATGCAACCTATGCTTGCGAT
>NW_027287107.1:665000-1012500 GCF_022747635.1 Hetaerina americana | reverse complement strand
AGTATATCCTCACTCTTGATTCTTTATATTTTTCCCATAATGTTTTTGGGTTAGATGGATTACAGGAGGTTATTATGATGGCAAACAAAATTCGGATTTGTCCTGGAAGAGAAATCAAACTGGCCTCTCGCAATGAGTCATCCCAGGGTTGATCTCCTTCTAGCAACCCTAAATTCTGGCAAGCTTCTCTGAATGTCTCACATATTTCTCCGTTTACCGTTCTTAATTCTGCAAATGAGCGAGGTCCTCTAATGGTATGTAGAAGCATTCTTAAAAAATAACATTCGGCGTTGTTAGGATGGACTGTGTAGACTCGGCCCAATGCGTCACATGAATAAATATTATTCTAAGGATCAAAGTAGCCCATTTTTCTTCTACAAAAGACTTTCCTTGATGTATTCCACGCATAATATCTCGGCAATTCTGAATACAATAGTGTTCTTGCAAAAGTATCCTGCTGGCATAGTTGGAAAAATGCTGTTTCTATGACAGCAAAAAAGTAAACAAATTACATACATACAAACAAACACTCTCCTTTAAATATATATATATATATATATATATATATATATATATATATATATATATATATATATACCATATAGGTCGTGCCGGTAGCATTCGTGCTTTTCTTTTACTCCCAATCCAGGATTACTAAAAATCATACGACGTTTACATTTTGCTCACAAGGATTTTCAATGAGACAGGCAACTTTTATTTTTATGCTGTTCAAGCCGGAAATGGGTCACTCTGAGAAGGATCAAATATTGCCGACGCGTACCAGTGCAAGGTCTATCTCACATGAAATAGACAATCTCTTTGACTCTTTCATTCGAACATTTCCCCACTATAATTTTGGAGAACTTTGATAATACACACACAACGGAGGAGAGTAATATGAGAGACGGTCCAGAAAGGGAGACCACGGGCCAAATAAATAGCTCGATCAAATAAAGAATGATCCAAGACGGATGAGGCATTCGGGTCATAAAAGAATTACCAAGGCACAGGGTACGAATAGGCAATTGCAGTCCGCCAGCCATGGGATCAAAAGACTAATGAATGGATGACCCCAAACCCGTGGAAATGCTTGACTGAATGAAATGAATGCTTGACTGCACGACTCCTGAATGAAATTTGCTTCATGTCATTCCGTCCTCAACATTTCCCAATACTCAACCATTCTCCATGGGCAAGACCGTTTTCAAAAATCATTTCCTTCGAGGCTTCGCAAAGAGCAAAATAAATTCACAAAACTGTGCTTCCAGATCCTGCGAAATATGACATTATACAGAAAAACTACCGAGGATAATCACGACTGAATGCAATATAATCTTTGTGGACTCCACGAGATCACCATGAAAATGTGGTTAAGCCCACGTAAAGCATTGTCAAATTTGAAAATATGATATCACAAGATTAAGGTTCCAACCACAGATTTTGAGAAAATATATATTTCATTTAGGGGAGGCGACCGACAGCTAAGTTCATTTGCTCCATTAGGGATGGACAGGAAAGGATGAAGGGTGGAGAGAAACCCGGCGCCGGCATTAGCCTACTCTTAACGAGAGGCGTCAAGGGGTCCGCCGCCTAACGTCCCATCCGACGGACGGCGTACTCACTCGAAGTGCCCTCCACAAAGCACCTCAAGTAAGGATCGAGATACCTCTGAAAAATATTCAACACCGCCGGGATTTGAACCCGGACCCTCTGGGAGGGAAGCCAGAATGTTAGCCCCCGCACCATCTCGATCCCCCATTTCATCGTTTCACAATTATATTTCAAGGTATTTTTTAAATAACCCTTATATGCAATATGTGTTTACATTGTCATTATGTGTCTGTAGGTACACAGCATTTACCTTGTAATGGTGGCAAGCAGTAGGCATCATAGTAGCCCCTTAAGAAAGGGTTACCGGCCTGTTTAGAATTCTGAAAGTGAACCTGGCGCATTAATAGGCTTTGGATTGGCTTGTGACTCACTGGCAAATGCATTCACATCGATATTAATAGGGTTTGACAAGGAGAATTGGAAGAATGACTGCATGGAGAGAGTGAACGATGAAATTATTGCCGAGAATAAAAGTGGAAACGAAACGGAGAATTCTTATGAAAAATGACAATAAATATGAATTGGTTAAATGGGCGAGAAATTCGAAATAGAAACTCGTCGAAATTGCGTGAGAATATAAGAAAAAATGAATTTCTGTCTACGGCAATAAAAAAAGCAGTGAGTGAAACAGTGATCCTCAACACATTACCCATTGCATGGCAGCAAAACTTGTGTATGCCCAAATACGCTTTAAATGTCGATTAAATGCAGGAAGTATGAGGAAGGAGGGTATGTGGCCACAATAGGAGACAGCTAGGGCAGAAAGTGAGGCACGAAAATATCTATTTTGGCAGTAGACAAGTTCGAGAGGGCGCAACGCTGAACCCAGGACCTTCGATCGGTACCCAAACACTATGATGACTGGGCAACCAAGGCGCCCTGGGGCAGGGTTATCACGAATCTTATAGAGAAACAGACTTAGGTTTACCGTCAGAAACTAAAAATCCTACTTTTTAACAATTTCTATCCCGAAAAGGTATCAAATTCCCTTGGCCAATTATATGATTTCAAGCACAAGTAATATAATGGAACCAGGGGAGGAAATGGGGTGGGCGCGTGGGTCGCTGTGACCTCAATTACCGGTCGCGTCGAAAAAAATGAGGGCACCATCGACTTCGTGGACGGAAAAACGGATGAGCGTACTTATAATTTAAAGTAGTATTTCTCACAGCCATAGCTTGAAATAGACATGTCAAGTGTAGTCCTTTTGGCAGTTTGGAGAGAGCAGCTCGAAGCAAATTATTCACTCAAGTGAGCTAAGAGAATTAACTATTCATTTCTGCCGGCAGTGAAGAGTTCACGATGAACTCGAATTCTCCGTAGTTGGGCGCCTCCGCTTTCAGTTCGCCGTGAATGGTTCGCACTGAATGGTTCGCACTGAATAGTTCAATAACTTGTGACCCGAGTTTATCCGAGCACGAACGGCTTGCATTGAATAATCCGATGGCTTTCTCCTCGATTTAGTCTCCTGGTCACTCAATATTTCCTTCGCAGTTTAATCCTTGTTCACACTATGGTTCCCCCACCTACAAAGAAAACGTCTTTCACGCTATTGTTTCTTTAATTTTACAGTTCATACTCGCGAAGTAATAATTGAGGAAATTATTTCTTCGATGGATTTCCTAAAATTTCTATCCAAGGGCGGACTAAATTAGGGCGATGGGATTTTCACCAGGCGCTATTTGGGCACTTGAGCATATCTTTAGGCGCATGATTGCAGCAAAATTAAACTTTCTAGCAAGGGCAAAGATCCCTGTCGGTGAATTTCAGGCCGAAACTGATAAAATCACATTAACTCTATAAAGACCGGAAGCTTCATTTGAGAATAAACCGTCGGGCTCTAAGCAACAAACCTCTGTGCCCAATTCATGCTAATTTACAATTTTCGAATGCAGATAAACCGTGGATCGAGTTAGGATGGAAAATTGAGAGGAGAAAGAAGGATTAGCAGGTGGACTTGGGAATAGGAAGGTTACGCAAGTTTTAAGGGCGTTTAGTGTGGGGTGGAGAGCGTTCTAAATTCCACGGAAGCTTGGGATTGGGGGAGACAATATATGGCGGTACAACTGAACTATGTGATAATCACATCCATGAAAATGTAACAATTTCATACTCCTAAATTCCGCAATTCGATGACGATGACTAGGTACTTACTTAGGAATTGATAATTCACTGGAAGTAGCGTAAAACCAAGGTGGTCAGCGAAATCCAAGAAAAAATTTCCACGAATTTTCATTATTTGACAAACAAATTCAGGCAGTCCACTAACACGACGTAAAGCTCGCAAATGTTGTTGCTCTTTCTATGCATTGTACAAAGATATAATGTAGAGTAAATAACTGGACTTCACTAAAATATGGGAATAAAAACTTTTTGTGTGCTCGTTCAATAGAGTTGCCTGACATTCACATGCCTCTCTCTGGAAAGTTATCCCGGATGATTTGGACAAAAAGAACAAACGAACCTGGAACAAGAATCTCTCAGGAAATGTTAACAGCTTCCAAAGATAATCTTCGTTTGCCCCTTGATTAAACTAGGGTAAATATTGGACAAAAATAATGGCTAGTAAGGATAAATGTTGATTTTTAATGAAGACATATGATACAAAACTTTTCCACGCTATTACTATTCGCGCAGTAACATTCACAGATTGCGCTATTTTACTAACATACTCATCATTTTTGCAAGTGTTTTTTGCTCAAAATGAGGAAAATTATTTCAATTACATTTCAAAATTGGCTCTGAATATCCCTCGAAGTTAATTACCTGTATTTACCCAATCGCGACGATCTCCCCAACTTTTCCCGTTTTCCCCTGGTGATGATCACCCTGGGGACTCAGTTAATCTGGAAGCCTGTTGGCACCGAGATAACAAGGAAGGAGGAATTTCATTTTGGGATTGCTTAAGTGTTTTAATTACATTTCATTTTTTGGTATTATATGTATATATATTTATTTATTTGTAAACACTGCTGCATTATTTAAAATTCCTCCATTAGTATTTATTCAGCATAAATGGGGCATTCCAACGCAAGGAAGCTGGTGATGGGCAACTTAATCCCTGAAAAGAAACAAGTGCTTTGAATCTGTCGAGGTTTTAAAGTCATCAAAAAATTATTCCTCTCGCGACGGACCAGGTAATGCCAGAGATTTTCCGGATGGAATTAAGTCTAAAGAGTAAGACAATTTTGAGCAATCGACCGTAATATTCGCGTAAGAAAATTTTCCCAAATATTTTCATTGGTCGCAAAAGCATTAAATTGTGCACGCAATTTACAGTCCATTTTTCATCAAAAACGCTAGAATAAGAGAGCGAGGACCTTTTAAACATTCACATTGAAGATTTTCTTAATTCGATAGAAATCTCTCGGCCGCACTTATTAGCAAGGACGAAGGGCACAAAAACAGCGGATTAACTTGAAAACACGGTAAAATAAGCTCCATTCCGAACGATGCCAACCGCAGACACAAAGCGTCCGTTGGGCTGTGCTCGGAAAAGCAAACCTGGAGAGCATTTTGTACAAAATTACTTGTTCATGCGGATTCCGAGTCTTAGCGAGTACACTGCAGGGTGTTTGAAACGTGAGTTGGGGGCAACCGCTAATGCACCGGCAAGTGGATTCGAAATTCGTTCCCCCTTTACCCGACTGCCCGTTTTCTTGCCGGGGATGTGGACAGTTTCACAAAGACTTGCAATAAATTGGTTCACTCGGCCACAAAAATAAAGATGTCGTAGGGTTTACAAAATGGCGTGCCCTTCGGTGGAATACCTAATCTTCAGTGTGGACGTTGACACGTCATCTACACTTCGGAAAAGTTCGTCCCAGATTGCTACGTTAATTTTCAACAATCCGGGGGAACCAGGGACAGCACGGGGTTAATACACGTTGCAAGCAAAGAGGGGCTTCCCATAGTATCTCTTCAAAAACAATTTTACATTCTTCTGTCGCCGATATCATGGATTTGGAGAATGTTACTACTGCAATCACCAAGGTGAATTTTTTGTCTCCCTCTCCCCTTTGCAAACCTAGTGCCAATCAAGTTTATGGCCTCAGCTATCTCGTTTTCATTGCTTCACGACCGTAGGTACGTTCATTTTATATTTACATTATTCATCATGCCTTACCTTTCATCGACATAAGCGACGAGGAATAATATAATGCGACATTTTTCATAAGTTAGTACATACTATTGAAATAGTTAAGGGAGGAATTTTGATTTGAAGACTTAAAAAAATCACATTGCCTGGAATCCTTAACCACTACATTTTAGGACTCCAAAACTTTAACCACTCGGCTACCGGGTTAGTTGGCTGCGTTCTACTTCTGGCGACTTATCAATTCGCTGCGGTTAAATACCTACCGCTGAAATTATTGATTATTTCTGCGAATGTGAGGCCGATTAAGGTGCGACCAGGGTGCTTTCATTTTGCATCTTGAATATCACGATAATGGAAGCATTTCATGACCACTTCCCCATAATTTCTTTCATACTTTCCCTTGTAGTATAATAAAATAAATAGGTAACTTGCAGGAGCTCAGAACGACTCCACATTGAAGAAAAAATATACCATATTGCAAAAAGGGGCGCTGAGTCAATTTTTCCCCATTACGCACGTTGAAATTTATGAGTGACGACAGCCAACATGTCTTTCATTCCGAAGATGGGTAGTATTGGATTTCAGATCTCCATTCTCGCTTACATAAGGCTGATTGTGCTAATAGTGCGTAGCCTTTGATAACTCTTCCAATCTAAAATCCTCCTGGCTACTAAGATCATATTATTTGCTTATTCCTCCTCGTTTGGCGTAGTGCTCCTACTTCTCTTCAATGAAGATATATTTTTTCATCCGTGCAAATAAATTGAGTAAATACATCATGCCGTGATTTTATATCTACCGGGTATTATAGCTAGCATTGATAGCAAAACCGACACTTGCATGATACGGATTGATTGAATAATGGTTGCGAATCAAAGAAAAATTCAGGCAATACGGTCATCCCGTATGCCTTCCCCTTCTTCATAACAACTGTAATAGGAGCTGTAGTCAGATAATTAAGGCGTCTCTCTTGAAATGTGGCACTGAAATGATCATGCCCTTGAACGCGCAAAAAAGAACACGACAAAAGTGAAAGATTAAAATTTAAATATTTTTGTGGAGCGAACCACGGGTAGGATCGCTACATTTTCTGACTCGAACAGTTAGCGACATCACTAGTTTTCGGCAGATGTTTTGGATATGCAGCAACCGAGATGATCGATCGATTTCAAGGTGAAAAGTGACCAAGTGGTGCGCGGATGAGTGAGGGAAGAGAAGAGGCTAGAATGTGACGCACAACGGAAACAAGGAAACATGCCTTTGCCACACCACGGGGCACACAGTATTCTTAAGTAGTAAAATGGAGGGGGAAAGACATGTGAAGACCTACAGGAGAAGGAACAAAGAAAGAATGTTTACGGGGGAAATTAAGACAGGTGTGGGGAAGACGGTGGGAAAAGGAGTTAACGTGGAATGGGGGGAGAGCGAAAGAATGGCGCCGTTGGAGGGGGGGAAGAGTAGGTAGCGGAGTAAGAGCGAGAGTTAACAATCCCGAGAAGAACGTCATTTTGTCGCCATCGGGTGCACAGTGACGGTGTACAATCGGAGATGCGGTGGACACATGGGCTAGCCAAACCGAGAAAAAAATCCAATTGCCCACTTCCATCCACGCAAAAAACGAAGCAGTGAACTTCATGCCCGGTATCATTTTGTCATCGCACGTGCTATGAAGCACTACTATTAATAGATTCAGTTACTATTAAAAGATGGTCGGTTTTTTACGCAGATTAGCTTCACTGAACAATGGCCTGCTTTAGCCGTGCGGCTGCAACGAGGAAGACAATTGTTGAGCCAGGGAACGACTTTGTGAAGAATGGAGCGAGTCACAAAATACTTATTACGCTCGTTAGTCGAAATTTATTGGAGTACTGGGAGAACGTCGAAATGTATGAAATCCGTTAAAAACGCATGTGCTTGCTGAATGGGACGGGTTCAAATCCCATGCGAGACATGTGCACGCCGGATGTGGCCTAACAGACATCTCACGGCATTGTTAAAAACGTACTCATGTTGATGGATTCCACCAAAAAGAGAAGTTATTTAAATTTCAATCGACGCCAAGGTAAAATCTCACCCAACAATATAAATTTACGTGCCACCAGGATTAAAAGGCGGCGTAAAAAAGATGCCCACAATTCTCCTTTCCGTATTTTGTTTTTTTAGGTAATACCAGGTTTCGTGCTATTTCTATAACCCTTATGATTAGCGTACAGTATTTCAGGAATATTAAAATTAAAAAATATCCTAGAAATCGACTAAAACAATAGAAGAGGGAAATCGCCCCTAAATTAATTAAATACGTAGTATGAGCTGAAATGCATTAAAAGATAAACTGCGCGGAAGTATTGATTTAACGGTTCAAAGATTAAAATAAGAAGCACTGCACGGTAATTAATTAAAGTATGAAGAGATGCTTTATTAAGTATTAATACGTAAATCTTTCGTTTTCTGCCACAGAGAATATACAAATTTTAAAATGGGAAATGCCAACCCAGAAAAACCCTCAACAAATGTTATAAGGGCCTGAAAATAATTCAAAACAATTTTCATCTATAGGATAAATAAACCCTTCCAGAATTTATCAGAATCTTTTTCATTTTATTCTGATTATCATTTTGAAAAGGCATAGGAGTTTTGAATTAGAATACCGTGCAAATCGAGAAATATAACTAAATAGCCGAAATGAGGCTCTTTTCACGACATTCATCCAAGTGACAACGTAAGCAAGCCTGCTATTAAGAGAGGAACGACGCACTTCAGAACGGACGAGCATTTGAGATGGATAGGCTCTACAGTAGAATAATAATACGAATACACTTATAATATTCTGAATACCTGGAAGTAGTTTTATCAAGTGGAAGATTTTATAACCACGCTAATTTTCTTGAAATTAGTTCTTAAAAATGCGGGACATATAACAAAGGCACTCACAGACGCTGCTGATATTTTTATTGAAAAAGAATGATGAAAATATGAAGGATTACCCTAGTTATTTTAACTGTTATTTAACGGATTTGTATTTAATTAATTTTCCACGCTTTCTTGGGTGTTATGCGTGTTTAAGTGTCCAACATTTTCGGATTACTCATCTTATGAAGGGAATAATTTGCACTTTGGCTCAAATACGTTCAACATTTATTGATACGTTTCTCAGTTGAAACTTAGTGTTCTGTTGACCATTAGTTGTCCAATAACCATGAAAATATTTTTATTATGAAATACGGAGGAAAGCGTATCCAGATAACTTACCAACTAAAGTCCAATTAATTTTTAAGCATAATTTGGTATTTTTCCATAAGAAATTAATATTGCAGTCTTCTCAAATACTTAAAGCTTCCTAAACAAGTTCCACGATTCGGAATTAATCAAATACTCTTTTATAAATTACCTTCCATCACTATAAGTAATATCGTTGAACAATAAGATGATATGATTTAGACCAACGACAATTAGCAATTTAATCAACAGTATTAAGAATCTTTAATTGGAAAGGGTACATTAAAAGGGTACTTATGACCTTAACTGCTCACGCAGCAAAGCCTGAAAGACATTGGCTATGCAAAATAATCATCACGCATTAACGGTATTTACTGAACAAGTAGGAGTGCATTTTTTACAAATAAATTTTATTAATTAATGAGCATATTTTAAATGTGGATACATAATTTTCAGGTGATGATGATGTGTACATACTGAAGACGATCTATCCATGTTGGAACCTGGGTCGTGAAAAATTTATTTCAATTTTAGAAAATAAATGTGAGTGTATGTTTAAACTCCTCTACATAGTATCGCTCTAATCTTTGGAATAGATTTGCTAGTCATTCACATGGCGCCCATTCTCATATGCAAAAAAATGTTCATCGAGTTGGAAAAGATCCACTAAATTCGTTCAGCGTATTGTCCTATTCCCGCCGTCATGCAACGGATGTATGTAGATCGGATCGACACCGTGGTCAATGCACTCGCATTCCACGGTGAGGAGCCGACTTCCAACCCTTCGGGGCTTCTGCAGGACATCGGCGTTCGCCCTAGGCATTTCGAGCACAGTTGAATCCAAGACAGCTTATAAAATTCGTGACTTGTCGGCACTCTTGGCTAGAATGGGCAAATGCTCTCCCGACGTCTGCTCACTCGCCCAATTCCCTCCTTCAATGGCCCCGCCTCTGTATTACACCCCAGTTCTTTCTTTTCAATGACCCAAAAAGGTAAACGCTAAAAACAGTGAGCAACCGCTATGTGGAACATTGATAACCTTTCACCATTTTAAGAACATTTCTCTCAATTTAATCCGAAATGGCACAATTCACAATACGTATAAAAAGCCGCCAGTATTCCGCCGTACCAGTTCGACACACAAACACAGAATTAAAACGGTCAACTAAAACATGTTGCTGAATATCGTTTTTACTCATGGCTCCTTTTAAAGATGAAGTTTTTTTATCATTTAAAACAAAACTCATCAATCGTTAACTCTGCAAGAAAACAAAATGGTGGCTAATGAACTAATCCAGTGTTTTCACGCGCTTCCCAAACTTGCCGCACTGCGGTCAGATCGCTCCACATAAATAGTAATACAGGCGAGGAACGGAGAGAACCTTGAATTTCATCCGAAGCTTACGTGGGCCCCACGCGAGAGCCACAATTGTTACCATAACGAAATATCCCGTCCACGTTCCAGAAGGGGGAAAAATCGAAACCTTTGGGGCGCGGGCACAAGGAAGGAGGGGTCGATTCCATTGACATCGTTGTGCCTACGCCACCGCGACGTACGCGCGCGGTGGGGTTGTAGAGGAGGGAGAGAGTACGTACTCCTTCCACTTTCCAACGGCCCCCGCCGTCCCCATCCCCGCCCGTCCTTACCCGACCACACGCGCCCCTTGTTTTCATCCGTCCACCGAGCAATCTCCTTATTTATGCCCGCTTTCCCCGAGAAGGGGGGCAAGGCACTAGCGGGAGCATTAGAGAAGGGGCGACACCAGCGCCCGCCGACTCAACATCCCACCGCTCTCTCTCTCTCTCCCTCCCCCGCCGTTCCCGCCGTCGGGCGCTCCCGTCTTGGTGCATGCGAGGCCGAGTGCTCGTGCACTCGCCGACGCTCGTGTTTTATCATTTAGAAAAAGCAGGAAGTGAGCGAGAGAGAGGGAGAGAGAGCTTGGCAACATTTTGATCGTCACGGGCAAGAGAATCCCATCTTCCTGGAAGAGGAAAAAATAAACGGCCATATGATGATGATGATGCCGTTTCTTACTCCGCGCTAATTTCCCCGCTGCAGTATTTCATTCCCAATTTGGTGATGGTTTTCCGAAACGTAACTTTTTCAATCCAGGCGAACCCAGGAGAGCTCCATAGAATACCTGATGTCTTGGCTCGTTCCGGAGCGTGGAGAAAGACTCAATTTGAATGACTGGGCCGGAACACACTTAGCGGAATAAATTAAATAAATCGGCCAGATGGATTTTTTAGGGGTGCGGTTGCCTAGTGGGGAGATATTTTGGCCCGGGTTCAACTCCGGATGGTGCATCTTGTCACAACCACCTCTGGATTCGTGTGAGAACCAGATCCTCCGGAGAAACCACAGGCCGCACAGGGACGGCATCCGCTACCCTAAATGTATACATTTCACACGCCGCATAGCTATTACGAGGTTAGCTTACCTTGCGTAACCATCAAAACCAAACTCCTAACCATTAATTACAGTTGGAATGAAAGTTTGTCCGGTGATATAATCAAAAGATGCATTACAATTAACTTTATCCATATCAAAACGCAGTATGCATAAAAATCATCAAAACCATGGTGCAAAATTGGTCGGTAATGAGCTAGACGGATAATCCTCAGTTTACGAAATCGGATCCCACCTCGGAAATCGTTATCATCACAGAAATTTGCTCCAAATATTTAAATATTCTTTTTTCCCTCGAGTATTCTCAAGCACAGCAATAATTATTGTAATAGTAAGCAACGCCAATATATTTAATTAAAAGACATAAATGCCATCCTCATTCATCCTGACGAAAACCCAATGAAATGAATTTATAATCTCAAAAATTTCCCTAATTATATACCTGGCACGCATAGTATTTTCCTCAAGATTTTTAATGGAAAGACTTATGTGTCGTCTTTATTTATTTTTTATTCGAAAAATAATTAGGTAAATTAATAATTGTAAGCACTGCTCTAATTAAACACTTTGGAATGCTTGGCATTTTCAATATCTAGACTGGAGCGGATTCAGTATCTTTAAACAAATATAGAGAGTATTATACAGGGTTCGGAAACATGAATTTTTTTCCATCCCTTTTTTATAAAGCAAAACCCCTTCAAAAATGAAGTTGTGTTGCCGCACCCTGTATTACCCCTTGAGCACCATTTACGTCCCTTGAATAAAAATGGCACATGTCGATGCCAGACTGCGAATCTTATAAATAGATCGTCAGATAAAACTTTTCGCCGAGTATCAAGAAAGGACACTAATTGTTTTCTTTAAGATATGTACAAATCTTATTATATCACGTAAATTGACTGTGAATGACGACAAAAAATAGCGTGAATTAACGATTTTCAAGTCGAAACTCAAAACGGTAATTCTTTGTGTTCCACACGGTGGAAACAATTGCAATTAGACAAGTTGATTCCTCAACCCCGGTTACGGAAGAAAACAACAATTTTAGAACACTTTAAAACCGTTAAAAATTAAAACAAATAATTTATTTATCTCTAGTAGAGTTCTCATCCGCCGCATCTGCCTAATTTCTTCGAGATAATTTGGTTTGGTTAATAAGGCAGACATCAAAAATTCTCTTTACAAGATTGGCTTCGAAAAAACTGTGCTGACCTAAACAATTTGCAAGTATGCGTGTGCGTATATGAAGAGTGTCATATAATTGGATTCAAAACGATACCTTTGGTGAAAAAAATTCTGAATTCCTGAATTCCCGCTGGATTCCCGAAGTTTAGAATATGTCGCGAATTTGTAAACCCCATTTCATACTCAGGAAAAACTGCATTGCAATTTCACATTAATTATTTACTGCTCGATTACTTTTTAATTCAAATCCTAGGTCGTGTTATATAGAATTATGCACAAATACGGAGTGTTTCACCCCGGCATAATGTAATGAGGAAAGGTACTCGATTAAGTAGTAGAATGATGGACTTTTTGATGCAGAGGGGAATGCTCAGTTATTCGGGAAACGGGAGAGGAAGAAGGAGTTTTGGGCGCTATTCAGGTGATAGAGATCTAAAAGTGGCTGAGGAATTGATTAGTGTAATGCAAAATGAGTCTTGTATGCTCCAGGATCCGATGAAATATCGTAGCGTGTCTCAGGGGTCGTTAAAAAATTATTTAATTATAACAACTATTTTAAACAACTCCATCTGACAGAAGAAGATTGTTAGATATCTCGAGCAAATGCAAGTAGTTTGAGGGGCATAAAAAGACCATGGAACATCCTAAAAATATTCGCTTAGTAAAATATTTATGGTAAGTCTGTACGTACGCAGTCTACCAGGACTTACCCATTAGAAAAGGACAATGCTGCCAAAATTCAATAAAATAAAACTCAGTTGTCTACTGGGTTTACTTTGTACTCGATATCTAAAGCGTTAGAACATACACGTACTTCGTCCACGGATACCCGAGGTGCGAGACCAACTGGATGGATCGGCTACAGCAGTAAAACTTTCGGTAAACATGGTGAGGGAGGAGATTTGTACGTTTGTAAGACCAGGAGCTAGAGACTTGATGGAGTCCATTTGTCCAGTTTCCTCTAGGGATCACCTGCCATGAAACCCCAAACGCAGTTATCCAAGCCAGGGATTCCTAGGACACAGAGGTCTTTTTATCGGCTACCCTAATAAAATGTGCGGCGCGGTAATTTTGGAAGTCGCAAATGTCAATCCCGAGCTTAACAATTACTTTGAATGTAACAAAGCTGGCGTGAATGTTTTATTTTTTACTTCCCCACGTAATTATAATCCGTCAAGCATTATCATTTCGTTTGTATTTACACTGCTCTCATTTATGAACGCCTACCCCATCTCTGAAACAATCTGCCAACATTTAATTTCGCAGCCATCCGAGACGGGAGACGTACCTCAGTAAATCGCATACCTCTGCAATGTCGACGGCGACGTTGGGCTCTCCGCACCCCTGACGAACGAAAGCGCTTTGAAATGGGAGCTGAGTCCTGAAATGACTACAGCATTAAGGGGAAATCTTGCACCAAAAGCGGGATTTGGTCGACCCCTGAATTGGTCGCCGAACACTGAATTCCACCCGTACATGTAATTTTCGCCCTCTTTCTCCCACGCAGCAACGGCTGCGGCTTTCAAATCCTCCGGCCGGTATGGAAGTTCCACGACATAAAAACTGCTCAGGCCTTCCATGCAACCAAGATAAGGCAATGAAACTTCCCATCTTCCACGCTGGGACTCCACTCTTCGGATTAACAGGCAAAGTGTTTTCCCCAGCAATCAACCCGGAGTTACTGTGGTCTTAGATAGCTACGGAAGAAATCGCTTTGAACTGAGCTTTTTGGTGGGTGAAATCCATAGCTCCATGGCGGCAAAGTCTTTTCCTGCACCATATAAGGTTACTCGCAAGGTTCTGGTATCCAGAACGTGGTACCGAAAGATTGGATTTTCGATGGTGTGTTTAAAATGCATTGCGAGGAATTTGAAACCGAGAACATCCAGTCAGTACCCCAGCGCTTTACCTAATTGGTCACCACGTCACCCAAAACATAAAAGGACAGAAAAGATTTCAGCTTCGTATCCCGCAAAAAACACTGGAAAAGGAGCCACGTGCATAATTTGCGAAGCTATGATATTATTCGCAATAATTATAAGAACAGCGATGTAATTTATGACGTGTCGGCGACAAAATGTTGTAATTGCTTCATATTTAGTATAAATGTAAAGAGCAACAAGAATAATTTTTTGAAGCGCTACGTCATTATCATTCCACTAAGGAATTATTGGGCGAAACTATGCCTTCAGCTCTTTTTCACCTCTACTTAATATTTGACTTTACTTGGATACAAATGTGCCAGAAAGCGATTGCTTACTTAAAATACAAAACTGTTACAATGAAAAAGCTTTGGTTTAGGAAAGATATAGCGAAATTCTAAGAAAAACTGCGTCAAATGAGGAATGTCTATCTTTGTTTGTGTTTTATAACATGAGAAGAAACTTTTGAAATCCTTCCGTTATGGCGAATTCTTCACAAAATATTGTCCCAGAAATTTTTTACAAGAAACATGAGGGCGTGTTTTAGAAGCAATTATTTGCTAATGCTCATAGGCTGTTTAGTATGGATATCTTAGCGTGCGATTCCCCAATCAGTCCTTGTGTTAAATGTTCCTTTTGTCAGTAAATACAGGTATTATGTCACTCACTAATCAATGAATTCATTGTTAAGTTCTAGATATAATGATAACTCTTGCATAATATAAATTGACAAACGGTTTTTTAACTCACAAAGTAATGCAGCTATATTACTGTTTTAAAATACTATATATATATATATATATATATATATATATATATATATATATATATATATATATATATGTGTGTGTGTGTATCAAAATATATATATATATATATATATATATATATATATATATATATATATATATATATATATATATATATACATACATATATATGGGTCGCGGTAGACTACCAACCATAGGGTCCCGGGTTCGATTCCCGGTCAAGTCTCTGGGCACCTGCAGCTCCACCCAAGCTATTGGGTACCAGTTCTTCCTGGGAAACCATAACCGGCACAGGGAAAGGAACGGCCTCCCTGCCCTAATGTGTGAATGTCGCACGCCGTCGGGCTTAGTACTGGGTGAACTCTACCATCACCTACCAAACCGACCTTAGGGTTGATTATTGTTTTTATGCTATACATATGTATACACATATATGTATATGTGTGTATACACATATATGTATATGTGTATATATATATATATATATATATATATATATATATATATATATATATATATATATATATATATATGATGATTTCGTCGACGTAACACGGAAGTGTTGAATACTAAATTGGACGGCAACAAACAATATAGAAACACATAAAAAGAAAAACTTTAAAAAATTAAAAACTCTTGAAATGGCATTCATTTGGCTATGTATGGCCTATCAGAATCCGGGCCTCAATGTCGTTCACTAATGTGAATGGCCTGAATTGTCACTTTGTGGAAGCGATGCATATCGGAGAGGTGAATACTTTGTTTTTCGGCATGAGTTTTGGTGTGTGTGGGCTTTGTTTCGACTTGCAGGGTTTTGATCACAACTTTGTAAGTTGAAACCTGGGTCTCGGATGTTGCAATCGTTGTGGCGAGCAGATTGTTTTCTTTTCCGATTTTGCGTCAATTCCACCTCCTCCCTCTCCCTCCTTCCCTATCTCCGCTCCCCTCTAGCCTCTCCTCTCCCTTTCCTCTCCCCCAACCATTCCTCTCACCCCTCCTCCGCCTCCCGTTCTCCCCTTCCCCCTCTCTCGCACCCCTCACCTCTACTATTCCAGCAGTCATTACTTCTATATCTTCGGATGAAGACGGAGTAGAATTCCGTCGAAATGATCAAGAAATAACGTGTGAGTGATCTTATTATGTGTTTCTATATTGTTTGTTGCTGTCCAATTTATATATATATATATATATATATATATATATATATATATATATATATATATATATATAAGTTTAGTTCGAAGAATTTACACATTTGTGGCGTTAAATGCTTTCAAATGCACACAAATATGTAGACACTAGCGTGAAACATAGTAAAAAGATTAATAAAAACCTTATAAAACTCACCCCAGACTTTTATATTTCGGGTCTCCGAGCCACCTTCATAAAAGCACGAGGAGTAACTGACAGATAAGGCCGACAATGGCACCGCGCGTAAAATCGGCCTAATTGGTAAATCAGAGCTTCTTTACCTACTGACCCGGTGAGACCGGCATGAAGCGCCTTGAGCATACAATGCTTGGGCCATCTGCGCTTCGGACGTACGTGTTTTCCGTGCTTTGTCGCCCAGTGGATTATCTTGAACCCCAAAGGAATAGAACAGTATCGGTCTCCGACCTTAAGGGCAATTTGTCTTAATGCAATAGTGACGGGGGATTTTTGTGATAAAGGAGAGAACTGGCGACTGCAGCCAACTGACATTCTATGGCGGTAATTTCCACCTATACGCCTGAAATGGAATAAGGGCCATTGATAAATGCCGCACCAATGGGTTTCGGCTCTTGGAGTAGACAACCAATATTAACGACCATAGTGATGAGTGAGAAATGGATACTATTTCGTAGTATGCTTTCAAATGAAAGCTCTCTTTGACATAATCCCTAATTGGTCGTTTTGCGTAAGGAGTTGTTATGGCGAAGAATCTCCTCGCGCTGAGAGTGGGACGCCGTAATTGATTATCCAAATGAAGTTTTTATAATATTGTCGAAATAGGTTCCATAGGAGCATGCTCTTTCAGCGAAGTAAGTAGATAATAATTCACAAGACACTGACACGGATTACGTCCGAGAGAGTCACACTATTTTTGCCCAGTTAATTAATTTGGAAGAAGAAATTGACGTACCGCCCATCTGAAATGTAATTCCTTTAGTTATGAAATTGTTCCATCACATTCATTCGGAAGCAGTGAACTTTTATTTTTAATTTTGTTCTCCGAAAATTGTTACTTTCACCAATTAAGAACCTATGAACGGCTTGCTGCTAAATTACTCCCATGCTTAAGAATTCCCTGGAGTCTTGATGAAGCGTTGAGTTTTTGGATGATCATTATCTGAGCAACTGATGAGCATCAACAAAAACCTTAACGTTTTTAAGCCATATAAACCCGGAGACTCTCTATTTTAGAAGAGGGATAGGAAAACAATCTGACTATGCTGGAGATGGAGTTCACGGCGAAAAAGTAGGCTTCAAAAGAATACGTAAGATATATAAATCAAATTAATTATAACCACCAGTCCTGTCATTAATATATTTTGGTAGCAATTATAATTAATAAAAATTAAGAGAATAGTTAATATTAATAAGGGTTTATGTAATGGGTAGTATATTAGGTGTCAGGCGAGTTTAGGTCGTGGACATAAGTTTCGATGGTATTGAATTAGATTAGCACTTGTAAGCATAGACTTATCCCAATAATTTTTTCATACTAATGCGAGATATGAAATAAATATGGAAAAAATGGGGGTTATCACATTCTTCATCATAACAATTTTGGAATGATTACCATAAAAATGATCGAAGAGTAAATTCGCGCCCCCCCCCCTTCCTCCCCGGTGTTCCTTCAAATCTATGCTTGACTATTTTAAGCCCTCAACCTAAACCAAGGAAGAGTCAATTCTCTGGAAGGGGTTGCACCGTTGACCTCCCAATGTGAATCATCGTATTTCGATTTTCTTTCACGGACGCAGATGACGTGGGATTAAAACGGTAAATCAAGGGGAGAAAATGCACGTGGGGAGAGTGTTATATTATGTTATCATTCTTTTGGGAGATTTTTATTATTCTTTCACAGGCCGCGAGACCCTAAATACCGGGGGTTCTCTCCTGAAGGCGATGGGGACGAGGTGTGTGTGTATGTCAAACGCTCTCGGCTAAAATATACTCTCAAAATATAAATCCAACGGAACTGGGGAAGTCCGACTGGTGTGCGAGCCGAACCTGTCTGTATTCATAAGTTTCCTGAAATGAAGCGGAGATGTAGGAAGGCAATGAGTCAACAGTCGATTGCAATAATCCTTCCACAAGCTGTACACAAGTGCAAAAGGCAGCATGCAAATCACGAGCAGTACCTAGTTAGTCCGCACGTGTTATGACGGAACTCAGTCCCTCACTCCTTAATGAAGCATGCTGTCGGAACCGTGATCGTCTAGCATACGATTGCATGGACTGCGATATATTTAGTCAACGGGAAAAGGACTGTATTTTTTCGCTCGTGACGTTTCTCGCAAATAATTCCCTAATAAGTGCACAGTGGTCGGAATCACATCAAAAACTACGAAAAGAAGAACAAAAGTGAAGACGATATGTACGCCGGGAGGCTAACTGCTTGAGGGTTTGATGTTAGATTTTTTTCCACAGTCCACCAAGTCGAGTCCTCGTGATGGCAATTTTACATCACTCGAGCAGGCGACGCACCTACACTTCTCACTTTCGACATGAATCGCGAAAGAGTTCAATGACGTCGGCCGTACTGAATCACCTGCGATTCTTAGCGGGGCGAGATGGGCAAATTCACTTCGCTCCTAGTTGCGATGAAGGGAAGAAGGGCAGAGATGCATGGGAGGGGAGTGTGGGCGGTCACTTGCACGCAACAAAGGACACCTAGAGATAAAAAAGAAGTTCAACAACCCACCCACCCTCCCGAGGGAAGGTGGTGTTCCGGAGGACGGCCTTGAAATATCAGTCGCCGCATGTGGAGGCCACTATCCCGAGAGGGGGAATTCGTCTTTCACCACGTTTCCAGCTTGCGTCATCTCGACCTAAGCACAATTTCAAAGGGAGGTCGAGGACTGAATCCCGTAAGAAAATCCTCTCGGTTTTGAGCAAGGGACCGAGGACACAAATTTTACCTTATTTTTGATCCTCCCATCCCATCTAAGGATGCCGAGGAACATGCAGGGATGCCTATCCTACGTTCCATTTTTGAAAACAGCATGATTTTCTCGACTAGCCCATCGTGAATACTATATTTCCATTATGAACCAACCGTAAATTGCCTATTACTTTTTGATGAAAGAATTACGAAGTGCGGTACACTAAAAAAATGTTCATGGAAGTAGAACACCACAGGGCACTCCAGGCCCAATATTGAATTTTATTTCTACACAACGCCAACTTTCTAGTTTTGATTGCTTGATTTCCGGAGATTTAATGAAAGAATATAATGAAATAATAATCACGCGTAAATCGTATTAAAAGGAATGGGGACTTTTCCAGTAGTTATTTACCTTGAGTAATAGCATATATCCTTAATTAAGTATTGAGTACCGTAGTGTCTCAGTATGATAAAATGAGCTCTATGAGTATTTGCAGCAATTAGTTGTCCTTAAAAAATATTGCACTCGTCCGCACGCCAGAGTTTTAAACTGGATAATTCATTTCCACAACTTTGAGGTAAATAATTTTTGTGCGCACGAGCGGTGGTAATAGCATAAGAATTGAGCTTGTTACAAGATCCCTGCTCTGATCTTCAATGATCTCTTTCACTGCTAATGTACTGCAGTCCATGCATCCAAAAAGTTTGTCCCTAGACAAGTTTCCGTTTCGGAAAATTCTCTGAAACTCCAGAACCCCTGAATATCAGTAATAAACCCACCTTCTTGGCCGATGAATTTATCATGGATTCCTCCAGTTCCAAAGGACAAGTTTCCTTCAACTCTCTCTAATGGAGTCGTCGGCTCACAATTTGAGCTGACTCTTCGATTAAGAATTCATTATCTCGAGGATTTCCAACTACATGGAGATGACCATCCAGTGGTTTGGGTCAGTAACGCTGATGCTAGGAGACGGAATACATAATGAAATGTTCCACCGCCCTCTTTCTTCTATCAACAGAACGCAAGCGCAATATGCATTCGCGTGTTACCGGGAGCATCGAGCTGTGCTTAAGGTGTTTGATATCGAACTTGATGCACACACTCTACATCTAAAAGCAATGCTCAACGAAATTTCACCAATTTGTCACAAGTATAACGTTCATCGTCGCAAAATACAACTCACCAAACCCAAAACAGGAAAAATAGAAGGAAACGATTCAATTTTTATAAATTTCAGCATTTCCTGTCACCTTAATTAGCTTAAATCATTAGGAGGTATTCCTATCACACTGGAACTCACACACACACACATATATTCGCTGAATTTTATTAATACATTTACGGGGATTCGACCAATATAATTTTGAACGAGGAAGCCAGGATCATTTTGTGAGCCACGAACCTTTATTTTGTGCATAAACAAGCTATTAAAAAATCTTTTCCTATACTTTCCATTCAAGCTGTGTGATATTTTGGGTAATATACTCGTATTTTACCGAGGAACCGTGGCGGAACAGGGAGAGGAACTGCCGCCATATAACCCGGGTTGACGAATTTTATTCACCATTGGGCTATTATTTGAGCTGAATCATCACCCATGAAAATGACCTCCGTTTTAGATTACTGTTTGGTATGCATTAGGTTTTGATGTTTACAATGTTTGTATGCATGTACTTGTGTCCTTGGAAATTCGTTTAGCATACCTTTGGGGTAGAGCCCTTAAAGTTACGGCCATCTTCCAAGAGATTTATTTGCGTTCGACTAGAAGATAATTCTCTTCCAAAAAAATAAATAATAATATTAATATCCCGGTGTTCGCTTCATATCGGCATGTTACAAGCTGATGATATTCCACGTCCTCTTCAAGCTTAAGCTTAAACCGATCAATATTCACGCATGATTACCAGTTTTGTGCCCGAAAACATTTTCTTAAACATTACTCTGAACGATTAATTGTCCCTTGAGTTGTACAAGTACCTTACTGTTGGCAGTCCCAGACTTCTGCTTTAGATTTACGGAATTGGTTGCTATGCGTAAAAATTTCATCCTTCTTAAACTTTTGTCGAAATAAGAGCGACTGAAATAGGAAGGCACAAGTTCAGAGAAAGGAATGAAAAACGAAACGTTTCCATACGGTATCCATAGTACCCAGTCCTGTAACACGGACCCATAACCACGTCATAGCGACAGAAATTCTACAAGTTTTTTCTCATATTTCGCCGGAAAAGAATCCTTTTTCATCTGTGAGCTCGTGAAACAAATTGCCATAAAAATCCAAGTAAACAGATATCGATGTCGACAAAGTTTACCTTGTTATTCATATCGTAGAGTGCGACACTGACGAGGCAAATAAAATATGTCCTTGAAGCATGATTTAACGCGGAGGTAATAATCAAGGGTGTTAAGTGATAAGCGAAAGTGATGGGCGATGCCCTGCGAGAGGGACAGCTCAAAGGGTATCAAACCCAAATCAAGCTGACGACAGGGCCCATGGCTTCACTTTGCCTATTTCGCCTACGAGCATGCCACACGATCAAACGTAGCTGCAAACTTTCTGTAGAAATTACCAGAGCCAACTCGCAACCAACTTGGTGTTACATAAATTGCGTTGTCCTTTCACACGAGCCAATGGGAATTGAACATTAGTCCTCCGAGATTGTGTGCAACGGTATGTTGCTGCTACTGGTGCATGATTTGAGTAGATGAGGAAGATAATCCTCCAGATAAAAGACGCGCTCGCCGGAGAAATCAAAGAAGAACATGGACGAGGCCCTAGATTCGACGGCGAGATGGATTGGGCGCTCGGCCCATGCTAAATGATAAAATAATTTTATGTAATTGACGTCCATGCTCTGATAGCTTGGGCAAAACGAATGGTCAACAAATGTTTATTTGCAATGCTCTTTGATCCCTAGGAAAGGAAGAACTTATTTTATTTCCGTTGTTTGTTCACATTTCGTATACTCTTCCTACGAATTCCTCCCAAATATTAACAGGGTCGCACCCAAAAGTGGTAGGACTGATTTTCCCTAGCGCGAACGGAGCGGTGGAAGGGGGTCTGCCAGGCAGGGTAAGGTGGAGGGGGCTCTTAGCAACAGACCGACACCAACTTCAGTTGCCTGCGGGCTGTCGTTGAGTGAGGACACCGTTTTTAGTGAAGCAAGTGAAGCGTACGGGGAATGGGAGCAACGTTATACTAAGTGTGTAGCAGCTCAAGGAGCATACTTTGAAGATTATTAAGTCGATGTAAGTATATCGTCAATAAAATTCTTGTAAAAAAATCAGTCCTACCACTTTTGGGTGGGACCCTGTATTTCCAATAAATTTTTTAGCGGCTATATTTTTTTGGAGACTTTTATTATATTTTGCGTTTTTCCTGCTAATCAGTCAGTCGTACACTCTTCATTTATTAAATAATGTTTAGGATTTTCACATCTCTAACTTACGTGCTTTCGCGCACATTTTGTGATGCTCGAGGCATTCCTAGAAGGTATACCTTCAGTTATATCACTGTGGCACTGCATAAATCTAATTCTTACGTTTATTTTCAGCCTATCTCGCTGAATAAATGATTATTTTCACGTTATAGTCTCATTTGATGTTACTCCCTAAACCTGCAACAGTTTCTGTTCACATGCGCAAGGCAACGCTCTACCGTCTCTCTTATTGTCTAAATCACTTTCACGCACACTTTCCTCTGATTGGTTTTCGAGGTCATTTACATCACAGAAAAAAAGAATACCTCCTAATCTTGACTCATTTACATCAAAGAAAAAAACGAATGCCTTCTAATCTCGAATTGCATACCATGTTGTTCAGAAGCCATGAAACTTGCTCACAATAAGGTGGGCGTCCTTGTACGATATGTTATTTCACATAATGTGTGACATTGCGTTTGCAAGTGTTACATGATATTAGCACGCGAGCAATCACAAAAATATTTTTAAATGGCTCGACAACGCATGGATGGCAGCCGCAGCGACCGAAAAAATGGATGATTACGATGATCTTCAGGGAAAAAATTGCACAATAGAAGCCTCCACAGTTACTTAATAACGTTGCCTTTTGACAGGTTCTTACGCTTTCGCCTCGTCTGAGGAAATAAATCTCATTGATTACGGAGAATACACCGGAGTAGCAACATCCCACTTGAAGACCTTACAAAACGTAGTTCCAGAGCCTGAGCGATATGAATACACTATATCTACACTTGGGTGAATTTTTTTGGACCGACCAATTTGATATGGATAATTAAAGGGAGCCAAAATCGATTTACATAATTATCGCCGATAGAACGATATGGCACTACATCATCGATGCATATTAGAGTCGATATTCGTTCCCTATCAATATAAAATTCGATATAAGCCGATAACGAAATTCACGATATTTTCGATATTGTCGATATTTTCAGATATAATTACAAGAAAATTATTATTGTAAAAATAGAAGCTTGTTGCAGTATAGCACTATTATTGGAAAAGTATAAACGTTAATCCTGTTATTACGGAACAGTTTCGCGGCATCAGACAAGACGTTCATTGACCGATAGGTATACCCATAATTATCGCCCTGTCAATGGTCACCCTGCTTCGCCTCGATATTTATTTTACACCGAAGATCGCCTTTGGAATTAAGTGGTTCAGAAGAGGCAGCGGATTTCGGAATAACTTTGGACAACGCCGAGGTCAACGAACCGTCACTGACCATTGGCGACTCATAAGGGCAGAAACGTCCCCGGAATACAGCAGAGCTTTTACATTTGACGTGTGCATCTCCAAAGAGTATTTTATTGATAGAATATTACCAACTTTTGCAATTACGTAGCTGGTAGATATTGCCCGCTCACACCAATCTTAATATGTTTTCCAACCTAAGAGCAATGACGTGAAAATAAGCAGTAGAAATAGCAAATGTAAGAGAAAGCCGGAGCTGGTAATAACTATATAACATGTATTCAATCGCAATAAGTAATTTCCACTAGAGACCATAAGAATCTTGGAAATGGCTGGGTCCGTAGGAACTAAAGGAAAAAATAGAAATAAAAAAACAACAATTATTTTCAGATAAACTATTGAAGAACAGCGTATTAAAATAAAAACTTCTGAATGCTAAAAAAGTGCAATTTAAATAGAAAAATAGGTAACCATTTAAATTTGAAAAGTTTCCGAAATGACAGACTCAGTAATTTTTGCATTTTATCTCCATGTGACACCCTATGAAATGACATTTCTTGACCGTCTTTTTCTCTCTCAACTTTCCTTGACTGTCAATCTTTCTCCATCTTTCTGTCTTGAATTTTCCTCTTTGCCACCTTAAATGATTTTATTTTACCTTTGAAATTGGTTCGAAAACTAATTCTTTCTTCAATTTAATCCCAATCGCACAGAGGATGGCTGCAAAAATATATCCTTCCCTCTGGTATTGAATGTTTTTTCGTGGTACCAATTCCCGTCACAATCTTCTATTTTCATGTATTTCTCTTCTTTGGCGAAGGAGTTGTACAGTAAAATAAGATATTAAGAAAAAATCTTTAATTTAATAGCAGTTTTAAAAGAGTAAAATTTTGAAATCACTTCTGTTTTGCTGTATTTATTAGAAATCAATGGATGTTTTGTAATTCAAAACGTGCGCTTCAAGTAGTGATAACAAACCATGAAAACATGTAGCAGGAAAACACTTATGGCGTATATACACACTAAAGGATTATTTATGAAAAAGTCTATCCTTTATTGAGGAATTATAATTAGAGGATGGGAATAAAATGCCTGAATCGGCCATTAATAACTCGCAGGCACCCATGATACTCGTACATACCAACTATGGACACAAATTTCTCCAAAGACTTTACCAAAGAGTGGAATTACGTCGGGTTAGACCAAATTATTTATTTTAAACACAGGTAATCTGAAAAAAGAAAAATTGAACACCTGAAAATGTTATTCCAATTGTCACACGCTAATTTGACGGTATCTGGCCACTTCACGTTCACTTGAGTGAAGGTATTCTCATCTGTGACTAGTCGGTCCTCACATGTGCATTAATGTGGGACGAATGAAAAATGAGTTTTGAAATATCCCGGAATAACGCACGGGTAAATATTGATCCTACGGTAAATGATGCTGCTGCTGCTATGGGCAATTAGTTAACTACGAAATACGAGGATAAGAGCCAACCAATCACCTACACAGAAGATAGTTTTCCGACAGTTGTGTATCCGATCGTGATTTTTACGAAGGCATTGTTACGACGATGTTTATTCAATTTTGACTATGCCTTAATGTGCATGCAATTAAAGGATGAAGCAAAAGTCATATTGCTTTGAAAAAGCCAAGCGGCTATCAAATTTCGGATAAATTGTTAGAGAATTTACTATGCATTACTACGGTATCACTAAACGTTGAATGGTCATATAAAATAAAATCCTGAACGACGTATAGGCAGTAGTAATATAGTAGCAGGCATAAAAAAGCTGCTTATCAAATCTTACCCATGGAAATTACTTTTTTACGACTATACAACCTGGGAAACAGTAGCAGTAAGGCAATAATTATAAGCAACAGCTAGCTGATGTTATATTACGTTACGTTCAGAGCGGCGCAGGAAGAAGGAAACTAAAGCAGTCTTTCAGGGGCGCGATAGTTAACTGAAAACAGAAATTGAAGGAAAGATAAGAGAGGAAGAATTCCATAGGAAGGCCAAAGATGAACAACAAAAATTAGGCAATGGAGAATACCAGCGTACGGAAATGTGAAAGAATGAAAAGATTGTCAGATTGCAAGACAGCTAGAAGAACTGCACTATAGAGCGCGTATATTCCTCAAGTTCCTTCGCGAGCAAAGTGGATATACTAGACCGAGACTATGAGCTGAAATGATAGGTGTGAACTGCAGAATAATCCCCTAAGTACGATTTGGCCGATAGGTTTAAAGTTACATATTCGTGAACCGTTGCAGATCGTTTTGCAAGTCCATGACAATGGAATCAACATTATCTGACTATTAGTTTACATTTCACCTATTAACCGATAACTAAATTACCTCTGAGTAGTAATGCCAACACATATAAACGTAGGTCGAGTAACCTTTTCGAATCTGTCAATTTTGAAAAGAAAACGACCGAATTCCGATCGACTAAATAAGTTTCGCTCTCTTTCTGCTTCTCTACGGGGCTGTCTAAATGCCCATTCTTTTCGAAATGGTCGACACCCTGAATGACATTAAACACTTTTTTGCGAGTGAAAAAGCCATAGAATTACGATCAAATTAGTTATCAATTTAGAATTTACCAAAATTAATGTAAAATACATTTGTTTAGAACAATATGCTCAAAAATGAGCTTAAGATCGAGGTGCCGTTTAAAAACTTTTTAAGCAACTGTTCGGCGCCAAGAAATCGATAAACTTCAATTTTTTTCGTCGCTTGTACCTTTCTACCACCGTTTCGCTGTTTTTTTGTGTCCGAAATAAACGACCAAACGCATGCCATATCTGATTTTCGTGACTTTGTGTCATTTTTTCCACGGTTATATTCCCAGTGAAAGAAGTTATACTGTGGATTCAATGGATAATACATATAAAGCTTGAATGTTTCAAAATTGGGAATTCCTGCGTAAAATATGGCAGGATAAAACTGCTAAAAGCATTAAAGATATTTGAGAGTGACTCATGTAACCTTAAAAAAATGAATATTACGACGATTTCGATGTAAATTCACTGCCTTGGGCATTTGTACATATTTAAAAATATTCTCCCATATATTTATTAGGGGCGATTCGATAATAATCCTTTCAACATGTCCAAACAAAAAAAGGACATACATGTATTTCTTTCTCAATCCTTTTCTAACCTGGCGGGTTCCATAACCATCTAACCATCCAAGTTCTTTCGTGACGCGTTCCCTCTCATCCCTCTCTCTCCCGGTTTCAATGGCTATTTATTGTGACTTTCACCATTCTTAACCACTCTATTTCCAGTAGGCATCCTGATGGGCTAGATTCTCATCCGTTCTCTAAATGAAAATTAGGATTACTTCTTCTTCTCCAATTGAAAATTCAAAGGATTCAAAACAATGCATTGAAACTGAAGAAAAGTAGGCAGAAAACATGAATGGTCTTATCACCCATTCATGTGATCAAATCAAATGCTCCGAAGGTAAATTTTTAGACAAATCCGATTAAAATGTCGCATTTTAGATTGAAAGTATTCTGGGAAGAAGTTCTCAAAAATGTAAGGCTCTTTCTTGCCGCATGCGAAAAGTGGAACCTTTTTAAAAACAAGTTTTCATTGTTACGGCGTTCAGTCCAGACGTTTCTCTCGCCACTGTAGATGCTTCCATCCAGCTCCCGGCGAACAAGCCCTCCGCCCTCCTGAGAGGCACCCCTTTCCTCCCCGCCTCTCAAACTCCGCCGGGGGCGAAGAGAAAAAATAAAGAGCCATCGCCTTCGTTTTTCCTTCCGTTCAACACAATTTGCAAAACAAATACACAATGCGTGACTTCTGGTGGCACTGAAGTTGGCCGACTCAATGCAACATGGTAATTCATCTCGATCACTTCGACCGGGCTCGCACTAATTACCGCCTTACAACCGGCTCAGTTTAACCATTCCCGTCCTATTTTTGCTCTCCTCGGAGACTCGGATCGGATGGCAGTTATTCGAAATTCACCCACATGTCGAATGACACGTGCCATGCGATAGAGAGGAAAAAAAATCAAATTGAAAGAGCGAGCCTCGTACTCGCCCCATCACCATATTCATTCGACCTCTTTCCTTTTTTCTCCATCGAAATGCAACAATCAAGGCCTGATGCTCGCAAAAAATACCTATTTCATTTATTTACATATTTTTTTGCCAAGAATATTAATCGAATGATGGGATTGGAGCCAATTTACCTTTAGGTTTCACTGGAATTACGTTGCCAGGACGAAAAATCCCACGACTCCCCATCAGCCTCTCGGCCCAAGAGCATCCCTCACCATACTCATTTCAACCTAGTAACTTTACATGCGAACGCAAAGAGTTACATTTGCATCTGGACCGAATGCTTGAGTCCCTGGAATAATTGAATTAATCAGATGGAAAATTTAAAAAAATACTCGTGATTTCATTAATGAATTCGGACCCATCTGACACAGGGCTCATCTGTATTTTCTCGACCGCTTGAAAACGCAGCTCGTTTTTCCAGGGATAATTTATTTGGGGGGAGGGGGGAGAAGAGAATTTCTCCTTTGACCACTGTGAATTTGGCTCTTACCTCCCGAAACAAAATTTGCGAATAGGCGTATACATCCGTGCTCAGTTAACTGAGAGTGTAGAACAAACTCAGCTCTTAGACTTCGAAAACATTTACGGGAATCCCATCGAAAAATGCCCATTTAAAACCGGGGGGCTTGATTGATTGGTGCTTATTGATGCCTCAGCCTTTAGGGTGTGCGAAATATTCACAAAATCACCTACAATCTCGTTTTTCCATGACGTTCTAGTACCCACGAAATCCCAGCGTATATATTTTCACATAGTAAATATAGACCAAACTCTTAAAAGGAATAATTAAATCCTCCTGTAACAAAGAGATACCATATTTCGAAAATGAAATTCCACAGATTTCATAATTTTTATGAATTTGGAATTATAAAACTTGTAATAATTCTCTACTAATATTGAAGCATTATATTTTATCCATAGAGTTAGCCCAGTGAAGAGAGCACTGGGCTGCTTTCTGAAGGGACCGGGTTCTATTCTGGGTGACGCCTCTGAGCCACAGCAGCTTCACTCAAGCTATGTTATTTTTCAGCCATCTTGGGAAACCAAAGGTGGCACGGAAAAAGATACAGACCCCCAATATTGATAGTAAATTAATATCAAATGTCAATTGTCGTCCTATTACGAGGTGAGGTGGCTGATTCCTCTACACTCACAAACACCTTCGGGGTGGTAACTGTGGTCTATGTGTCTGCCCTATACAGTCCACTCCTGACTTAATACTAATACATATTGAAAAAATATACAGCAATTTGTCATTATATATACCGAAGTAGCCAGAAAATGATGAAACTCAATAACGCATCAATCAGGAAAAAGCCTCTTTATAATGCAATCACTTTTTCATGTAGATTCGGGCGACCAGCACAATGAAGTATTAACAGGCACTCGAATATTCCACCTCTAGGTGCGATTTTAAAAAGGCGTCATGAAAATACGGTTATGACAAAAAGACAGCATTATTCATGATATGATTGGTAAATAATACCTGAGCAAATACAAGGTAAATGTCGGACTGAATACATTTCCATGTAAGGTGATTTAATAATTATCATTAAATGCAGTCCTCTGGTTAATGTAGGATTTGTATGGACACGGACTGACCACCACTATTTTTCCAAGCCTCACCTAGAACGGAAAAAAGTGACACCCTTCACTACAGTGCAAACTTTCATTCCGTCTAATTTGCCTACTCTTTTCCTCCCCCTACCTCGCTTCCCTAACATCCCCCCTCTATCACAATCCTCAACAATCCATTACCATTCAGAATGTCCTGCATCCAATTTTCTTGCTCCTGCTGGATTTCTTCTTCTCGCCCTTCTCCTCCCCCAAACGTGCCTAGTACTTCCTCCTTTGGTTACCTTTCTTTTCATTTTATTTTTGCCACTCTTCTCTACACTCAAATCTCAGAAGGCACCAATCTACTCCCATAGTTTTACCACATCGATTTTGTTCGCGGGCAAAAACAAAACCACGTTCCCGTACAAAACCACACTTTATATCAAAGTTTCATTGAATCTTTCTGTAAGGATCACCGCTAACTCAAGCTGTGCGCCCGTCCAAATCGTATTTCCATGGTTGAAGTTGCAACGCATTTTCCTTTTAGAGTCCTCGGTTTCCAACGAAGATCGGATTTCCATGATAGAGGAAATGCGCCCAATATGAAATATATTTCATAATTAAATACGATAATTACGTTTTTCAATCATTTTTCATTGCTGATATTAATATTTCGAGGTAATTATCGAATCCAGTTACCAAACGTAATATGGTTATTATTTTCTACGCACATGTTGTACTGTCATACCTGTGTGCAGATACAGAAAAATCAATTTTCTAGAATTAAATTGGCATCAACTGCCCTGCCCGAGGGATAAAAAGCATCCATTTTACGCTATTATGGGTGTGGGCAATTAGAGAACACAAAGATTGGCTAAACATTTTGATTATTTTTTTTTCTTTTTTCACATACTTTTATAAAAATAGAAATAAAAAATTGCATTTTACTTGATGTCAATGTATATAATTAGTCATACAACAATCGTGTATGATTTTTTCAGATTAGGAAAACATGTCACTATTTCGAAGCATCCAATCTACACCCATTCCACTTGCCCTCAAAAATTAGGTTTCACATTCACACAGCGCTACGCTACATATTAAAGTTTGCTAATCTTTTCTTTTCATTATTACTTAGGGCATCTGTCATCAATTCTTTAACTCTAGTCAATGCTTTTTGCGCTAATGCAATCCATCTCCTAATGTCCACACTGTTATACACCGTTTCATTTAAATTAATACTCAAATATGTGAGAGAAACTCAATACTTTCGTTTCCTTGCGGTTTATCTTCATCCTATGCCTCTCGCATTGCTCCTGGAAAGCCCTCAATAATAACTGAAATTCCTTGGCTGTCTGATAAACATTGCTTGATAATATACAATTTTAATTGAATAAATCACTTTGCTTTTATTCGTGACTCAAACTCTTCGAATGCCACCCTTAACACCTCATCGGCATATAGTTTTGCTGAAAAGTAGAGACGATTACGAGCAACTGTCTGACTCCCCTGGCAATCACTGGCCATCCTCACTCTCCATCCGCTACGCGCATCTCTGCAGTCAGAAGTTGCGGATAAGTCACATATCCCTCCAGTCAACTCATATTTCCCGGAATATACCATTTAATTTTACCAAATTAATTCCGTAAATGGATAAGGCATCGATTTGATAGTAAGGTAAAAGGGATGATAAGATGGCTACCTAACAACATTATCAGCTTCACAGCATTTGGTACATTAAGGACAGCCGTATTCCAAGCAACCTATGGGAACGGAATAATAATTAGATCTTCTGAAATTAGGAGAATAAAACAAAAAAAAACATTGGCGAAAAAAGCAAAAAAATGCTTCATCACATATAATGGCAAGAGTTAATAAATGGGCCGGAACCTACGATTTTAAGACTGAATTGCTAACCGCTCGGAAGAGAGAAGCGACTATGGCCGAACTAGGAACATCTTGGCCTGGGCGAATCAACGATTTTGAATTGCACTAGCAAAGGGAAAGGTGCAAATAGCGTGCCCCAGGTAATGCTTTTTTATTCAAGCGTTAGTCGATCGTTTGAGCAAATCTTAGACGCCAGACAATCTCCAAAAATGAGAATCTGTCTTTACCTCGAAACAAATGCCAAACCGGTACGGCACAGAACAATGAAAATAGGTCGAACGGCCACGGTCGCCCTCATTCCCTTTCGTACATCGATACGTGGAGAGTAGCATCACGGCTGGTGACGACCTCAACTCCCCATTGTTTGCCAATCCCCCCCTTCCTCCTCCACAGGCGTCAATTTTTCGCCCTGCAGAAAAAGCAACAATACCATAATCCCTCTCGCAGCGAGTCTCAGGGAACGTCGCGTAGTGCCGAAGCACTGCCCGTCAACACGGGAGCCAATGAGAGAGGAGGGGGGAAGTGGGTCACGAGCGCGGCCGGCAACCCGAACGATGACCCCGGGTGGGCATTACAGGATTTGGGGGTCTGGTGAGGCGGAGTGGGGCTTGGAGGGCGTGGTAGGATTTAGGGAGGGGGGAGAGGGCGGAGGAGGAGGCATTTCTTCCAAAATCGATTGGGGTGTCGCGTGGGAAGGCGGTCTCTTGGGCGGCCGAGGGTGAGCGCGGGAAATCTCTTTTTTAAAATTTGAGTCCGTTCACTCCCCGTCCCCCCCCCGCCCCGCCCCTCCCCGCCCCGCGTTCACTTGCACTCACCCTTCAACCACCTATATCCCCCCTCCACCCTCCCCCGAAAGCCTTGAATCCGAAGAATTTCCGTCTCATCCGGAATCATCCGCCCGATCCCTTGGCACCCGTGCGGACAGACTCCGGCCCTCGTACTCTCTCTCCAATTTCGCATTTTCCTTTCGATTTGAAACCTTGGGGAGGCAAATGTTGATATTTCTTGAATTACGCAATCATTAGCTCCACCGAATGAGGTCAAGTGAAAGACGAAAATGCTCAGGAAAGTGGAGATATAAATTATTTTGCGAATCGGTGGAAGGAAAAAAAAATCCATTTAAACAAACGCTTCTGGTCCTCCTGATAATGCTTTAGTTTACAGCGAGCACATCGAGCCATGTTTCCTAGAGTTAAACGCATTAATTTAATATAAGCAAAATCTTCAGCCGTTTTTTCTACCCAATAGCTCATCCAAAAATTTATAATATTCCTCGGAGAAATGGTGGAAAGCCAATTCAACTCAAATTGTAAAATACAAATTAGGCATCTCATCACACAATAAAAAACCATAAACACAGTAATCAACGTGGAAATTGGTTTGGTAGGTTATTGAGTACCTAGTAGTAAGCCCGGCGGCGTGTGAAATGCACATATCAGGGTAAGGGTTTCGCTCCCTTTCCCTGGGTCGGCTATTGTCCCAGGAAGATCTGGTAACCGAAAAATCACTAAGCTCGAGTAAAACTGAGTGTGCCCCGAGAGGCGAACCCGGGGCTTACGGTCAGTAGCCCAACTCTCTACCCTTGCACTTCCACGTCCATTCATCACACAATATTGATATTCTAATAAAACAAAGTTTCGTACACGACTCGGTCTGTGATCAGTGATGGACATTTTCACATGATAAAATCAAGGCTGATTTGTCAACAAATAGAGGGAAAGACCTTTTTAGATGCTAGTGTTTGGATAAACAAAATTATTTTCTGGAAAAGTAGCAAGGAGAATTAATAAGCTATACAAAAATAATTACTTCTGTTGATGTGGTTATAAACAACTAAAGTAATTTATTTCGTATATATAGTATATAAATTGACTGGTTGATCTATCATATTAAGCTAGCTGTATTATTATTGTTCTCCCGTCGGATATGGATTGAGACGTACTACATAACGGTAAAAGGATACATTTCATTGCCTCTCCTATAGAAACACAAACTGACAATTAGTATTACAATAAACCCTTCTTCAATTCTGCATACCTTCTTCCTCCCTTAAATCCGTTCGATATACCTACAAGTACCCTATTTGTTTCTCTTCCTTGCTTGCCCTTTTCTGTCCCTTACCCTCACTTGCGTTCTTCCTGCTATCACAGTCTTCAAATCCCATAAATAAATATATAAAATCGGTAAAAAAATAAATAAAAAATATTACAAAAGCCTCTAATACATATATACTGTTAGCCTCCTGTTTCAACGACCGTTTTTCCGACTATTCAAAAACCATACCCCATCTTTAAGTTCTAATGTGCCATTCCTTAACATCCCACTCAACCTCGCCTGCCAACCCAGAGGTCGCGGGTTCGATTCCCGCCTAGGTGGATTTCCCTCCATCTAGGGCTTGGTTGCATGTAATTGTCTTCAATGTAATGTCTGTAATGTAGGGTTAGGTGGAAGAAGGGACTATGAGTCTCAACCTCGCCCAATTAAGTCGATAAATAAAATAAATAAAAAAACGTCCCTGTCATCAATTCCTTTCTAGAAAAAGCTTCTTTGCCCAACGCTATTCTTCATTTAATATCCCCACTACTTTGACAATTTTCGTCCAAAACACGAGAAAAGTAAAAATTCACCAGTTCTAATATTTTTTCCTCATTATTTATCTTTTAACATAGCATTTCTCCTTCTTGAAAACCTCAAAACCTTTGTTTTGCTAACATTTATCTTCATCCCATACCTACCAGATTGATTTCATAATGCGCTCAGCAATGTTGTAACCCACTGGCTAACGAAAGTTTGATCATCCACAAATCTAACTGATTTTAGGAATTCCCCACCAACTTTCGTTTTTTTATCTCAAGTCCTTCAAATTCCATATGCCCCACGTATAAGTTAAAAAGCACGGGCGATAAGTGGCTCCCATCTCTTAACCCTCTTCTCAAAACTGCCAACTCCGGGTCTCTATCCGTCACATGCACATGAGCAGTCTGAGAGGGTTCGGGTTGCGGATAATTCGCATACATCTCTAATCTAACCCTATCTTTCGTACAATTCCATTATCTGTACCCAATAACGAGAAATTTTTGAAGCTTTCTCGTATTTTACGAAACAAAAAAAATCTGATTGCACTCGGTGTTCCTCTGTATCATTGATCTTACTACAGCTATGGCATCAGGCGTTTCTCTCTGTACATCTGTATTTCCTCCCTCCATCAACTCTTTATATTTTTCTATTTCCATGTCCTCAACACCTTCCTTGCATTCAAAGTCCTTATTCTTACTGGTTCATTCCTCTTTCGTGCCCTCCATGATATTGCTTCCGATTTTGCTTAGCAAAGATTTCGTGGGATGGCGACCGCAGAAGCCTTAGTCTTTCGTCTCACTCCTACCCTTCGACCATGCGTAGCTCTACCAGTAACAATTATCATTGCTCCCCCAGAACACCTCTAGGGTCCCTCAGAACATACAAGCCCTTCCATCACGTCAACTTTGTAGACCATGGGAAGGGAATTACCTATCATTATTTCAAATTAGGCTCACCCAGATTATTGGGTAAATAAGTTGAGTGTGTGCTCATGGGTGTTAATAACTTGTGAATGAGACTCTTTTATGCGTAGATATTTCCCATTATCGTTTTCACTGAAACAAGCATCACAATAGCAAATTTATATTAATATTAATACTTAACTGATACTAAATATTTATAGCTACTCATTTCACCATTTAAGTATTGATGTTAGGTTTTGAAAAGCAATCTCATTCCTCATTAGCATATTCGTTGCTCCTTAAATAATGTTTGGCATCCAAATTATTATGAAGAAAAAATGAAATAAATATAAAAAAATTAAGTATTAACTGATAAAATGACGAGATGAAGAGATTGGTAACCGTGTTGTTGGCTGACGTAACATACCAACTTTTTATGCGGTATTTAGGGGTCTGAATATATCGAAATCAGCTTAGGGAGAGAAAGACTGAAGAGCCTTTCTTGCTGTCCCTGCTTCACGACGAGAATCATACAAGCAGACGGCCTTCCAATGAATATTTTCAATAGCTTTAAGAAATATGGAATGATTGGAATAGATTTTGAACAAATATGTATTCGAAAAACAACCATAATTTAGACCGTGACTCGTGAATTCCTGCAATAACATCTAATTTGTGGATACTTATAAATTTCTCAGTGGCTACCTCCGACAATTTATGACTGTAAGCGTGCTCACAATAGTCAATACTATTCATGAAACTAAGAGGTTCATTCAAATGACATTCAAATAGTAACACTTACTCTACGGCCAAATGAAAAAGTTATAGTTAAGTACAACTCGACTGCTTTGATTTAGCGGCATAAATGTTGAATTTGAATAAAACAGTAAAAGGAGTCGAAGTTCCAACATCAATAGCTCGTATACTTAGCATACTCTTGTCTAATCTATTAAATCTAATAATACTTTTTTTATTTAAAATGTATCCTCACTGATTTTAGGTGTATGGCTTGTGGGAACATTAAATACTTGTGTAGCTCTTTGGAAAATGATCTCTTTCAATTAATGTAAATTTAAACGTAAAAAATTGAAAATTAATTCTTAAGGTTGTGCCAAATTTATTTGGTGTAGGATGAGTGCAGCACGGAAAAGAGACATGTAACAGTTCTAAGTAAATGTCAAGTGAAAGTACTTGGCAGAGGGAGGTGGCGAATCTCACACAAACAACCCATGTTTCCCGCTTGTATTATCTGCCTCGAGCAATAATCTCATTGGGTATTGACATTGACAAAGGCGAGCTCAGACTTGAGAAATAAGAAGGAAATAATTTGCACAAAATAAATATGACTTCAGTGTGTATTTCGGAAAAATAAAATTTAAATCAATGTGATAATTAACAGCAGATAATTTCACGTTCAATTGCTCATTAACAAACTATAAAAAGGAAATTAGTGTTCTGGATTATTTTGATACACTGCAGTGCTTGACAATAACCCACTGGATCAATTGACACAATAGGTCACGTACACTGTTCTGAATACAGTTTACCACCTTTCCTAAGTTCCTTTACGCTCCTTTCCTCTTGAGTAGACTAACAGCTATTTTCTCAGCTCCATACCAACCAACCACAACTCCACCCCCCCCCCCCCCGCCCCAACCTCCAATTCCCACGCCGTTGCTATTCTTGGATCTGCAAATAGCCTCAGCATACATGCACACTCCGGTGTTAATAAATTACAAATAATAAGATGTAATCAAGTAATCAATAAATACGAAAGAAACGAGTTTTAAAAACACGTGATGACCATCGAAAGGATCACTCAGTTTGCGGTATATCTAGAGCGTAATAATGCGCGGTTACTTCCGGTCCGAGAAAAAAAACGACGAACAAAGGCCCTTCCAATGTGCTGTGAGCCGTTAACCGTAAGCCTTTGTTGACTACTAGGAGAGAGTTTGACGTAAAGGTCGCAGCATGTTGGAATGGGCAGCCAGTGACTGAAGCATCTGCTAAGGCCGGTTCCGCAATCTTTATCCAGAATTCAAGGGCAGCAGATTTGGCAACGCGAGCCGCGTCTGGACCATCATCGTCTAAGCTTCCCAAGATCCTTCCCCTCGCGCCTCACCCCTCCCATTCCCTCCTCCCCCTCTTCCCAGAGTCCACCGCGCACATGCCAACATTCCCCGAGCAAACTAGGGTAATAGGTGTCATTCTGCGCGGCGCCAAGACAACATTTTAGCCATCCATACCCCGCGGCCATGACTTACACTCGCGCAGTTTTTACCCCGATCGCCAGGAAAATGTACCTGTTTTCGACCAAGCTGAGCTATAATAAGTGGACAGCTTTCCAAGCACGCATTGTTCCCCCCCCCTCTCTCTCACCCAGCCACCTTACCCTTCCATTTTCTGAGAAATGTCTCCAGGCCGTGACGCATCCGGATTCAAAAACCGTTCTATGCACAATCCTGTCGCAAGACTGTGCGTTCACCTAAGGATATACCTGTATGTACGTCTATGACACGGAGGTGCTAACAATTTCGGCCCGCACCATAACTGGCCTCGGCTAGCAACATAATTTTCACCGGTATCTTACTCGAAATCAAGAACGTATTAGTGATGGATCGAAAACCTCCGCACGATAGAGGCAGGGTGTTTCATGTGACAGTGAGGGTATGAAGCGTATGTGAGCTTGTGCCCGTATTCTTTTTTGGGCCTTAGAAATTTCAACCTTGAAAGCGTATCAGTGCTAGGTATCTTCCCAACATTATCCTAAATACCCTACCGCCTGGTATTACAATGACCTTGTATTAGTTACATATTATACATACCTTCTATATTTTCCGTTCAACACGCCAATTTTTTTCCTCTATCTACGAGACTCGTACCTTGCTTACCCAACACTATTCCCTCTCTTGTACCCTTCGATATCCCACTCTCTCTAAGTATCTCCCTGAATCCATTTTTCCTGCCACCTTTTATTTCTCCCACCAAACTTCACCCTTTGCCCATTATGCCTATATTTTATTTCCTCCGATAATTGTCTATATCTACATCACGAAAGCCCCCAATCCAATCCATATCTTCCTCTTCAGGCAACAGCCAAGTTTCTGAAGCGTACAACACTACGCTCCACATAAAAAGTTTTTACCAATATTTTATTTAAGTCTTTACTAAAATCCTTTCATACCAACGACTTTCTCTAAAAATCCGGGAATTATAAATTTATTATTCTGCCAATTAACTGTGTACGATGGAAATTCAAGTTTTTCAAACTGCCAAATTTAATTAGAACTAACCCACTTCTTAAATAAGGTTGCATAAAGGCCACGAATGAATTATTTTCAAATTGAAAGATCAAACTCTTCGTTCTTTGTGTAACGTATACATTTTCAAATTTAAAAATCTTATTGAGGATACTTTAAACCTAACGCAAAGCATTTATAAAAATATTTTCACTTGAGAGATCATACTCTGGCTCCATCAAATTAATTTTTTTCGTCGTTTCATCTCTTCCATGAATAATGCGTATTTTATACTGCCTCTAGTACTCTATACCCTGTAACGTATGGCGCCTGCCTATGGATAATAATCAGTTTAGTAAATGAATATTGGGTTCTAGAACAAACGATTATAAATGACAATTTCAGTTTTCTTCCTCATTGTCCCACGAAGGATAAATATTCAAGTAGTCCTGTAAATGATATCTGCAATGCTAGGTGGCTATCTTCGTAAGGTAAGACATATATAGCCAGAGAGTACACATTTTAAAAACTAAATAAATCGTAAAACATCATTATAATGCGTAATAAACATCGTTATAATGGGTAATGCGTGTTATAACCGTTAAAAGTTTTAGTAGTCGATTAGTATCTTTTATTTAAAGCTTTCTGAATACCGAGATAAATTTGATAAATACAGGATAAATCAAGTGCTTGAACAGAGAGAAGATTATTTTATCATCTTATTAAATTCCTCTTTAAATATGAAAAAAATGGAGAGTATAAGGTTGCCACTAATGAATTCTTCTTGGGAGAGCGCATTTTAAAGGGGCGAAAGATTGCGATTTAATTAAAAATCACCTGCAGTTTAAGCGGAAAGGGAGATGCCATTATACACCATAGTTAACGCACACCAGAAATGGAGAACGTACGCCAGATGTAGTGAAACACCTATACCGTTGCTGGACTATTCTCTCTCACTAAACGAGCCCACTCCACCTCACAGCCGGGCAGTAGTGTCATAAAAAGCTACAATTGTCAATCTCGAGATATACACATCTGCCGTCACGAGTTGAGCCACGGAAGAACTGAATACACAGCTCTTAAGTTTTTCTGTTTTTTTTTGTGTTCTTAAGCTGTAGGAAACGCGCCCGTGGAAAATTTATTTTCGTGGAAAGAGGTTTTTACGGCGCCTCGAACTCATGCTATGATACAAAAACGACTTTCACCGGCTCTAGAGTCAAACAAGGGACTTGGTAAACGAGACAGGCGAGCGTCGAAGCCTTCTCGAAGAAGAAGAGCCTTCTATCCCTTTAAAGCGCTCAGCCATTCGCCACCATGTGATACCCCCCCCCCCGCAAAACCCACAAATTCCCTCAACTCCCGTTCCTGATACTACCTATTCTATTTTATATTACACTTAAACCATACTACCTTACATGAGATCCTCCTTCCTTCCAATTCGCCTTGCACATCCTCCATCCCACATCACTTGCGTGCGCATTTCCGAAGACTTTTACGTCATGCCCCACGTTTTAGCGTTTGTAACTTTTCACTGCCTACATACAGAGAGCTGCAATCATCATCCTGCAGTACGGTCTTATTCGTACCTTCAATCACGAAACTCGGTCGAAAAACGCGCGAAATCGAAGAAATAATATCCGTAAAACATCGTGGGTAAGTCTTGCATCCTATGTGCAGTTGTCTTTGATGCTTTGAGTTTATCTTCGCACCTCCTTGAAACATTTCTGCTCTTCAGATATGAAGTCGCGTAGGGTCGAATTATTTATTGACCAGGGTCGCAGAATGAAAGCGTTCATAAAAGACCACTGCGAAAGTGGTCGCAGAAAGAAAATCTTCATGGAAAATAGTTACTTTCACCGTAATCTTGAACCATGTTAGCATTTGAATTGTGACATTCCTAGATCACGTAACAAAACTATACACATCATAAATGCGCCAAATATGCTTGATTAGTTGATGACGTGGTGGCCTAGTGGATAGAGCGCTCGACAACTGATCGGAGAACTCTGGTTCAAGTCCAGGCGCCGCATCCGGTCACCCTCACCTTACGTTGGTGAAATCCATGTGAATTTTTACCTACCAGACCTTCGACGCAAATCGCGTTCGGCAAAGGAAAAGGAACTGCATTTGACCGTGTGAATTTCACAAAACCAACAAACCTCCGGTTTGATTCTTGCAGTCATGCTTACCGTTGCTTACTAGGAAATTTTGGATTTGGAATGATTATCAAGTTAAGACTCAATGTGAGCTACTGAGTCATGATAAAAATATTATGGTGAAAACGTTGACTAAAATGCAAACAATAAGGACGGCGCGGAGGAGAAGGGGAAATAGGATCGGGATGGCGCACTAGCTAATGTGCTGGCTTCCAACCCCGGGTTTCCGAAGGTGACAGGATTTTTCAGTGATATCCCAATCCCCGACTGGGGATACCATGTGGAGAACACATCACGTGAGTGTACCGTCCGTCGGATGATGGCTAAGCTGGGGACCCGTTGGCGCCTACCATTGAGAGTAGGCTAATTCTGACGCCGGTTTTCTCTCCATCATTCTTCGCCCATTCCCTGAAAATCCCTCCCCCACCAAATTACCCAGCGACCCCTGATGGAGCAAATGACCTTAGCTGTCGGTCCCCGTTCCTAATAGCTATGGGGGCAGCTGGAGGATAAACTTAATGAGGAAGACCTGCCTGACAACATCCTACGCTACTACATCCCTAACTATATTATCATCAATTCCCAACTTTTCTTCGCCGAAGGCACCTTAGTCTTTGCCGTCATTGCTCCCGAAGGACCTCCCATTGAACCTTGCCACACGCTTTTTCATAATCGTCATTCACAATTCCTCCTCAATCGAAAGTTCCCCATCTCTCTTCCTCCTGATATTGGTCGGTACGGTGTTCCACTATCTTACACGCATTTTCCCTAATCCTTAACTACGTTGAAAATAATTTTACTTTACTACCTATACTCTTGGATGCCTCAGGCCTGCGATTGTTTACTTTGATTTCGTTTGGAAAATCCCTCCTCCCACGTCTTCTTGACTTTAGTACTCTCGTAATATTGTCTGTCCCTCATCGCCGCTGAATTTGTGGACCGAGGTTCCTTAATTTCCGGAGGAAGCTACATAAGAATTATCGACTATGCTACTTCAAAATCGTTTCGTACCCACAACGGTTCGGTTATTATTTTGAGGGAAAATGTACCTTGAGAGACGTAGTAAAAGGGCATCACACTGAATGAAGTAAACCGAACTGATACCATTTGCATGGTGAAGGAAGCTCGAGGAATCTGATGATGCCTAAGGATAAAATTTGGCAAATTGTATACGAAGGAGTAAACTGAGTGCTCTAAAGGAAAGTCTTATATCGGTGAAATCCGCATGTCAACGAGTGTCCGAGTGAAAGAGTATCAGAGAGCTACGGAGAATAAACAGTTTAGCTCATCCGCCGTCTCAGAATGCGCGTGCATTTGACATATCTATCAAATATATACTTTAATGAAGCGTGATAAATAGCCAACGAGGAATGATACCATCCTAGATTGTTGAGGAGACAGTCGAAATAATAAAAACACCTGAAATCTTTCATCGGGAAGACGGATATCCACTACATAGTGCGAGGGAAAGAATTACCGGGCAATCAGCCAATCAGAGGACACCGATGAGATGGGATGGCCAATATTAACTGAAATTGAGGTGAAACTGCCGTCATTCCTAGGCAACAAGGGCGGTGAAAACCCAATAAACATGCTGAGTTTATTGAATCCACGCCGCAGCAACCTCCGAATGAACGAAATAAATCCAATTTATCCCGACCGACTTTTCCGATACAGAAATTATGGGAAAGCGTGATTGAGTTTCTATCATTCAGTTACCCTCCTTCAAATCTCGGAACTTTTCCTTCTGCTATAACACGTGTAGGTGATTCAATTGGCTGTTCATCAGAACCAAATCAATTCCCTCGAAATACGCTACGATTCAAATAAAATACACTTAACTTTTCCTCACTGGAAAGTGGGGGGGTGAATCTGGGCGCAATATCTGATTATCAATCTGAGAATCTAGTAAAATCCTCTTCCATTTCCATATTCTTTCTCTCTCAACTCGCCTGTTAACACAGCTCCTCATTTGCTCTACACGGGAAAAATGACAGGAAAGAGGAAATTTGAACCCACAACAACGAGAACGACATCCGAGCAAACCAAAGTACCTCGGGCCAATATCTATATGGCGTATTGATATGAGGAGATCGTGTTCGCCCACAAATTGGCATGCACAGGCACGGAAAATGCCACGAATCCCACGAACGAGAAACGCTTTCCAGAAGTTAATAAGGGAAGGAGGAGCCTCTCGTGTTCACAACCAAAGGCATTCCAACCAACGCCGATGCTTGAATATTCGACAATAGAAAATTAAAGTTAGGCTAGATTTAAAAGTTCGATACATTCAACACTTATCTGTCAAAATGAAAACTTCTTTGAAGCGAAATTCATTTTTCGGGCTTCGGACTAACTCCGCAACCGATCCGCAGCAACCAGTCTTGGTGGTCAAACTTGTTCCAAAATTAAAACCAGATAAAGCCTGTCTACGCAAGTGTTCGGCGTTCTTCCTCCTTGATTGTCGAGATTTAAGTACAGACATTTCCATGCACATTGTTGCTGACACTTTGCCGTGGATAACCTTCAAGTTTGCTCCTTTATTAATGCCTTCACACTCATTCCGGATGTTGAAATAAATATGCAAAACTTTGAAAGTCTATTCACGTGGAAACCGAGATATTGATTCTACTAAAATTTTAATCTAGAAAGGTAACCTATAAATTTAATTAGAGAGATTGAATAAAAATCCCACAGAAGACCATCATATTTATTCATTACCCCCAAGTATCTTCTTTGTGATACCCTTCAATGAATGTTTCCAAATCCTTCTCGGTAACCGTTTTGGGATTATCAATCAAATTACGCTATCAGCGGAGAAATGAAAATTTCCTTACTTTGTTTACTTCTTAATCAGCTTATACGTAGACCAATTACCAAAGAGCTATTGGGGAGAAAGCAATTTATCACTGACTATAGGTGAAATGAGGGCTATATCTTCCCTAAAAATCTTCAGGCTGAAGAAGCGATGAAAGAATAAATCAGCTAAAGCGCAAGAGAGCAGACGGTGGTCCCGACACCAATTCGCCATAATCCCATATTCTTTAATCATTCCTTGTGGAGCGCCAATATTTGATTGCTGCTGTGGTGTGATGTACGAGGGTCATCCGGAAAGTAGTACCCGTTCGTGCCGCATGAAGTGCTGACGACGCGAGTAGCCGCTGGACGAGGTCAGATAGCTTCAGTGGCTTGTCTGCCTTCTCTGAGCCAAGTTGCGTGACGCTAGCATTGCCTGTGTTGTTTCTGTGATTGTTTACAATGTTTAAAAAAATTGAGAACGCCGCCAGTTGTGAAGTGAGGGCAGTGATTAAATTCCTCAATGCAAGAAACGTTCGCCCATGTGATATTCATCGCCAATTAAAGGAGGTGTATGGAGACAATGTAATGGACGAGTCGTCTGTTCGGCGGTGGTGTCGCAACTTCAACATGGGGAGGGGGAACACACACGACGATGAGCGTTCGGGGAGACCGTCTGTCATTACAGACCAACTGGTGAGCTCAGTTGACGAATTCGTGAGGAACGATCGGCGCGTCACAATTGATGACATCTGTGAGCATTTTCCCAATGTTTCTCGAACAATTGTTCATGAAATTGTTAAACACCATCTGCATTATGCAAAAATTTGTGCAAGATGGGTCCCTCGCGTATCTCAATGAGCTGGCGGCGAAGGACTATGCAGCAGGAATACAGAAACTTGTCACACGTTATGACAAATGCCTTAATTTGCTTGGAGATTATGTTGAGAAGTAGTTTAAAGTATCCTCTTTCAAATAAAATTTTTTATGTTTGTTAATATTTACTTTTGTGTCTTTATTTCACGAACGGGTACTACTTTCCGGATGACCCTCGTATTTAAAGCTTTTGGAAGATCAAGATCTACAATATAAATGACTTTTGATTTCATTGTTAGCCCTATTGATAACTCACTGAGACACCAATCAAAATTGTCAGGTGTGGACACTAGTCGTTTGGTGTGGGTAGGGCATGCCTTGAATCTACTTCGTCCAATGGCGTGTGAAAGTCCCACACGTCAGATACGGGGGTCAGTTCCTTCCCTGTGCCACCTTAGCTCCCTCCGGAAAATGCTTTACATCCGAAAAAAAGCACTGATTGAGTGAGGCTGTACGTATCCAGAGGCATCGACCGGATTAGATCCCGGGCCCTACGCTTAGTAGCCGAGCCCAAGTGTCTACTAAGCTACCACGGCTTTACTTTATTGAAAATACGCCAGAATATGATAAAGTGCCTAGTGAATAGATCCGAGAAAATTTCAACTGCGCTAGAATTAAAATATATTTGGATTCCTCCTCTTTGAAATACAAAAAATTAATCATGCCATTTGGCAAATTTCATATAGAGCCGATCCCTGAAAGTGAAATGCGTGCCTTCCGAGTTCGATCAATATTCCCACCCACTGAAATGCTACCTTCCCGTCGACTGGTTTATATAATAGCAATCAAATTATGGATTTCTCTCCCACCACCATGGCCGTCAATCGCTTACTGAAGAATTAATTCCGATAATAATCCCTCGAGTGTCTTCGAGACGAGATTTTGTTCTGCAGCTGAAAAGGAAAAGGCAACACATTAAAATGGGGGGACATCTAGCACGTATCAAAGGCTATAGGTGAGAGAGTTCTTTTAATTTGGAAGCAGAAGGTGGAAGAAGAGCTGAGCAACGGTGGAAGAATCCAGAGGGGAATAACTACTGGAATACCCCAGGCAAAGAAAACATTCTCACAGGATAATGTTTACTGACAGCCGCCGACACTTTTCTAGTATAAGTATAAGAGCACTCCTTCAAAGTAAGTATTTAGGGCGCAATTCTCTTTTCCTTCCTCTTTCCTTAAGTTCTGATAGGTCTACCGTCAAATCTCAATCTTTATTAGGCCTGCGAGTTTGTCCCTTGGACTTCATTTCGTGGGGCTTTCCTTTCCATTACCCTTCAAACAAATTCATCATATCTCAAGGTGTGCCCAATCCATAAGGTTCTTATCTTTTCCGAGCTCTACTTGCCCTCACCTAATTTTGAGTGTATTCGTCTGAAATTCCCATAATATTTTCCATGGAATTCCACTGAAAAACTGTCGCAAATTTCATTGATTTCCGTGGAAGTTGCGCTTTTTTACGATTTTATGATGGGTAGCTGAAGAATATTTCGATATCGGTACCTCTTCAAATATATTTTTATCCGTCCATTCATTCTTGATCATCCTCCACCACCGTCAAGTTAAGAAGGCTTCTGTTCTTCTCTGGCCTGTATTCCCAATGGTCAATGTCTCCGAACCATAGATATGCACACCCAACACGAGTGCACTAGTACGTATCGATCCCTCATTTCTATGCTTAGCTTCCTCGGTCGCAGCAAACCAGCCCTTCGGGGCAAACTCCTCCTTAGCTTGTGTTATTCTCCGCTTGACAAGTGTCAATCTCCTCACATATCATGATGCTATGCTACTTCCCATTAAGGTGAAAGCCCAGATGAGGTATATGAAACAAACCGTGACAGGCGTCAAATAGAAGAAATATGTGAACATGAAGACATTAGCTGGTAGATGAACGGAGTGAGGAGCTGCGTCACACCAATCTAGGGCCTGGTGACCCGTGATGATATCTTGAATAAAAAACAGCCGTGATTGGTGCTTGAGCAATATCGTGACGTTTTAACTTCAACCACACCATTAATTCACGCAATATTTCAACAAAAATTCTTATCTTATATTATTACATGCGAAGTGAACCAACCTCAAATTGAATTCTCAGAATTGATCGAAAATTTCGTCAATTATTGCTGCCGAGTCCCCTACCATTTAATTTTCCATTAAAAAATATAATGCCTTAAAACTTTGTTTAAAGTTTGGGCAGTCACTATTCTTGATGAATGCAGCCGCATTTAACTCAATGACTGTTGCAAAAGTTAGGCCTGTGCGTCTTTATTTTTTGCAGCGTCTCGAAAATATGAAATTAGGTCAAAGAAAGAGGATTTACGCTTTTCCGAAAATGGCAATACCGAGTTAGAGAATGGAACTTGCTACTTGAGATAAAAATCAATGTTCTATTGGGAAAATATTTTGGATTACAAGCTTTTAATGTTTGCCTGTAAGTCACACTTATACCTCTCCAGGGGATACAAATCATTTGAATTTAACATTGAAATAAACTGTATTTATGTGGGTGCGTTTGTGACTAGGTAATAATTAGACTTCAGTCTTATTTCTTCAAGTCATCATGAAAATTTAGCAAATTATAAGAAGGCTTAGGAATTCCTCGAAATCTAATGATACCGCGGGGTTCTCTGAATTATGTATCCAGTTACTTATCCAGTTACGTTCAGGATTATCTCTCAGTTTTACCATCTGAACGATTTGAAATTGATTTTACACTAACTATGGTTATTCCAGCTTTATCAGATGCCGAGCGAAAACGATGATGACTGATTGATGGTGAAGATTTATTTTCACGCTTTTCGCGAAAATAAATCATCTCGGGCATCAAAAGATGCAGAGCCTTGAACCAAGAGTATAAAATAATACATCAATGGCCGTCGAGACATAACTGTCCACGCCAAAGTTTGAGGGACAGAGGAATTTTCCAATCAACCTCCATCAACTTGCCTGCATAAATACATTCCAAAAATACTTCTTCATATTAATCTATTTCAAACGTTCCTTCGCGTTTCAAAAGAGGTCTAGAGAGGAAGACTGATCCCAAATGTTGGAAGAAGACCTCTCATTATTTCAACAAAGTACTTCCAGTAAAGCTTTATAATCGATTCAAAATATATCCTTTATGTATCGTATGATTCACACACATGATTCTTAGCCCTAAGCAAACCCGATCGTCGGGTAAAAATCATGCAATATTCGTATTCTTTGTTTAAGCCCGAAGGGTAACGTGCACATATGGAGAAATGACATTCTCAATCACCTTCCAGATGGTCTGTAGATCTTCCTTAATTGATTGACACGTCCTCACTGCTAAGAAATAAAGATAAGTTCTTCAATTTATGACCTTGCTCTTCATCTGGGTAAACCAACGTTCTTGGATAGATACAACATCATGATGTATCACTTCCGTTCAATAGAAAAAAGCATCAAAAATTTCTTGTGGACCATTGTAAGTCGCTAAGAATCTTTCTGAGTACACCATATAAAGGATTAGCAATCTATTTCCTTCACGATATTGCTTATCGCTTTCTGAATAATGTCTGTCTGTCTATAAACCCCTTCTACGCATGTACAGAGGCAATTTTTCACTAAACCTGTATGTTAGAGGGTTGTCTTTCAAATACCTTTTCACCTTCGTGGACAACCTTCACGGGTCATCTCTTGCAAGAGAAAATTCCGCATTGTCCCAGACCGAAATGAAAAAGAATCATTTTCAATACTCCTTAAAAAGTAATTCCCGTATCCCTTAAAGTAAAACCCATATCCAGGTTCGAATCCCGGTTCCGGGAGAATGAGCTTACCACCGCAAAAGTTCTCAAATTTGTGAGCAGGAGGAGCAATGGTCCAGCGCTCATTAATTTGATTTAAATCATTAAGTTCCGCATTAATTGCGTGTATTTAATCCACATTAATACTGGAATTGTCGCACCGATGTCGAAAAAAATTTAGCCGGACTGATTCTGTGCCTATCGAGAACGCCAGAGCTAAATTACGCTCTTACGGAACGATAACCACTTTAGTGCCACAAATTCGATCAAGGACTTAAAAATATTAAATTTCAGAATAGCGGCGAGATTAGCTGAAATACGACGAGTGCAGCATTAAAGCTGCGTTGCTGAAATAATATCCTCGCGCCCCTTCAAACCCCTCTTGCCGCCGCCAGCCCGTGGACGCGCATGGGAATTGCCCGGTGACCCTTGAAAGTCTCGAGAGCTACCCAAGACCCTGGAGCTGCCTGAACCATCATCATTAAGACTGTATTTACCGTCTTCGTCTAACTACTGCACGAGAGGTAATGTTGACAGTCGTCTATATAATCGGCCTTTATTGCCATACGAAGAGCTAGCACAAGCATAGAGTAAATCTTCATTAATTCTGTTAGTCAGCCGGTGTAAGCTTCCTACATACCTTTAGATGTTGGTCAATATGAAATGACAGTGTAAGAACATAATTTTAAGATTACATTGTGCCATGAAGAGCTGCTATTTTTGAAAGATTTTCTTTTTGGAAGGCGACGAACGAGATATTTTAATTCATAATGGTTCCTCACTAGCTCATTACAATACCCTTCTTGCCGTCCGTTCCCCCTATTAATCGATAATATTCTCGCCCGATACGACTACGGATATGAATGAAAATTCCTACCATCGGTAAAAAGTTAAAAATAGTCAAATAAAATATGAAATTCTAAAAATAATGTCAAATGAAAAATAATAGTAAAATGTATACAATAAGAATATAACAAAAGTTTCATCCTAGTATTACTACATTATAAGTAGTATAATAAAGTAAAAATATTATAGGGTAGCGAAACTCCTACTATCAGAAAAGCCGTGTCAGAGGACCTACATACTTTTACGGAGTCCCCATTTTATCAACACTTAAATATTGATTTCATGCTTAACAATCCAACACTGAGATAATGCTACCAATAATGATATGATCAAGAATACTAAAATCAATTTCAATGAGCAAATTGGCAATTATTTCAATAATTATCTAGCTTTTCATTTGTAGAACAAATTTAATTTAATTGTACGCGTGTTAATAATCTACTGCTTATTAGCAATTAGTGCGCGGCAAAACAGAGCACTCATTGCTTAAAAGCATAACATTCATTTGGATCGGTTAGTTTCAGTGACTCATACACAGCACACAATGCATATAGTATGCAATCAATCATTGAAAGAAGAGATGACTATTAACTGATCAATGTATTATATTTATGTGCGGAATCTTACTTAGCATCGAGTTACTAATTTGCAAGTCCAATAAAAGGGACTAAATTTTAAAATAGTAACACGTATTCAGGAAAGTCGACAAATATTCACATTTTCTTAAAGATTTCAAATTTGCAGCCGACATACAAGATGGTTGAGACAATAGCATGATGGGTACATTACACCGACTCGTATTTCGAGACTTCCCATTAAGGTTCACATTCCGCCACGACAAAGCAGAACACAAAGAGCCCGGAGCTTTCAATACTCACTCCCTTCAAAATTCAGCAAACGTCAGCATTTTCCACGAGACACACCTTTCTTCTTAATTGGACGCATGAATATTTTGCAAAATATGCAGCGTCAGTCGGGACGTTTATGGGATCGGTTTGTATCCAGTCGGATTTTTCAAATAGTTATCACACCCAAGACCTACGCAAGATTCAATACTCTTAAAGATGGATTATTAAGAGATGAATGTCGGAGAATTATTATTGTTCATCCGAAGGAAATAGCAATGCAAAATTTCACGTGGCTGCAATTAATCCTATTAACCCACATTTAGCATTACGGTAATGGTTGGACCCCCAATTATGTAGGAAAATGGGAAATTGGAATAAAAGTAGTTTACTTTACGCTCTCCAGTATGGCTACCTCTACCGTAAGAGTTTAAACCAGGGTAGATCTAAGCTCACCAGTACTTCAATTTTAAGGTTTGACTTACTACAGCCGGTCTATTTTTCCCTATCTCTAATCTAGGCGTAGGAAAATCAAGAAAGTTTTCTTCTGAGTGACAAAATGTTACTAAATTTCTAAATTATAATGCTGCATTTACTTCTTAAAAATGAGTAAGATATTTGTATTCCACCCAAGTTCTTTTTTTGGAGCACGGCAAACTAAATTCTTACTGAATTTCAACTGAAACGTTACGGGTAGTATTCTAAAATATAAGTCTATGAAATAGAGTGAGTCGACTTAATTTTTTCATCATTGAATTTATATGCAACAAAACAAAAAGCGGAAAAAATCCTTTGCTTGGAGTCGATCCCGCATCCCACTACGGTCCCGAGGCCTCGTCTTACACCTAACAATTTAGGGAACTTTAAGTAAACAAGATGTTATGACGAAACACCACACTTACAATGTCGACGGTATTCGCAGTCGTGAACACTGCGCAAAGCATATTAGCGGATGACTCCGTTAAAAGTTGCTGTCGCGGCATCTCCCGCATTTCTTTGAAATTTTCTCAGGCAAACACCTCTGTGTTTTAACGCTCGCTTTAACCTCGTGGGCTGTGGCGCAGTGCGTACGACTATGTTTCGTAAGTGACACCGAAAATTCGTTCCCAAGCCGCGTTGAAATATAGAATCGATAGTATCGCACACACGGCACATTATATTTCAGCTCTATTCCTTATATTTCCTTTAGCATAGAAAAAAATTAAGCCATCTTCAGTCAAGCTTAAAAAGTGTCCGCAAAAATTTCACGGTGGCCAAGAAATGAGTGTATCGTCTTGATTGAATAATTTTTCCGGTGTATTTTATTACGTCTCTGATTCCTTCCTTTATTATTTATTTTTCCAATGAATACGAATTCACTCGTTATCTAATTTCTCAGTCTTGCAGCGATTTTTCAGAGAGGTAAAATATCCCTAGGACAGTCTATTTTTGATTATTAATTATCAATTTTGTTTAATTTGTTCAACATACAAAATTCTTTTGCCCAATTTAAATCACAGAAGCTATCAGGTTTTGAGGCAATAACAACTAAATACAAAAGAACGGAGGTCTTCAGTAAAACAATTTCAACAAGTTCAAAAGAGAAATAATTTTTCACTGTGGGCAATAGTATGAAGTGACTTATTAAATAAACATCTTTTTTATTTATTAGCTAATATTTTAAATACCGAAGCCTTACGACAAATACAAAAAATCAGCGTACGAAGATAAAGTAGTACAAACGGATATACGTAGTGTACATTTGTAGACGCTAAAACGACAGTAAAAATTATTATAAACGAAAATATCACCGAGTACTCGGCCACTCAATATTCAGTGTGGCTTGATAAATCAATGCCTATCGAAAAATTTTTAATGTTGCTCAAATATTATGGATTTAACCTAAGACATGTTCCAATCATGTGATAAAAGCTCACGACGCTATTTTTCCTCAAACCCAACTCTTTCCGGCTCCATTCTAGGTTTAAAGCTGAGAATAAATATTCAAGTGTCACTACAGCCCTTTAGATAGCTGGGCGTATCGTGGATTAAAAATCAGGATTTTTATTTGAAACTGAGTATTTTTCGTTTCTGCGACCACAAAATAAATTTAAAATTTTTTTGTTAACTACAAAGTGAAAAAAACGGAGAATTTTCAAGAATTGTAACTCGAAAACTCTTTAAAAAGTTCCGATTGAAACAAAAACCTTTTTCGAGTAAAAATTGGTTAATACTTAAAAATAATTGCTAAATGTCATTTATCATCTCTATTGATGAAAACGTGGTTCAAATTGATTCAAATTTTATTTTTGAATAAAAGGTTATAAATATATTCGACTTTAGATTAAATATACCGGTCAACATAAATTTACATTGTTCAATTATTTATTATCCAATTCTTAAATTCCTCAAGATTTGAACCTCCCGCGGGGAGGAATATGCTAACTAGGTCAATTTCCAGGAAGGTACCCTACTCTCGACGCAAATCCTAGAGGCCGCAAGCAAAATGTGAATTATTGCAAAAAATATTTGCACCATTTATTACCATATGTAATCTCTTTAGAGAAAGGTTTCCGTCGATGTCTAGCAGCTGCTATATATATCGCGGGGACATCCTTCAATTTCTTGTTTTCCATCCATTACGTCCTTCAGCTAACTTTCTACCATGTGTCACCTGAAATTATTTCCTCTTCTCTAATTACCTAATATTGTCTTAATTACTAGCTTCAACAGTCCACGATGGATAGAGAACTCTTGTAATCATATCATAGTGACATGCCAACTACACGAAAAAACAAGTTGGACACGGATAAACACTTTATTTGATATCTACAAAGATTGTTCACTCTTCATTCGTTAGTTTCTCGAAGTTATGTCTAAAATGGTCGTCAAAGTTAGCTGGATAAGAGCAAGTGAAGTTGATAAAAAAACCTTCTCATATAGTGCTCGAAATTGATGGATTGGAACCGAAAGATAGGACCTTCCTATTTAACTGTGACCTTTTTAGCTCATTGGTGCGAAAAAATGGAAAGATATGAAACAAAGAACTCTTTCTGCACTAAGCATTATTCTGGGAGACTGTGTTTAGTTAAAAGAATGGTATTTCCCATTTCCGCAGGGATTGAAGCTGGAGAGACACTTTTCCTGATTACTTTTAGAGGGCCTTGTTTTTGAGTATCATGAAAAATCTCGGACTCAAATTTCCACCAGTATCAGTGACTATTTTAAGGAGGCGAAGTTGCTCGACTTTTTAAGTAAAATCATATCCACGGTTCATCGACGGAAACGGGCTTCGTTTTCATGGGGTGATAAGTTTAAATGAAAAATTGAATATTTGGCATATTATTCTTTGATTATTTTTTTATAAGGGAAAGGAAATATACTACGCAAAAGAAAAACCCGTGTAGTTAGTACCAAGCATAAATGAATAATGAGAAAAAAATTGCTCCATATATCTGGGCCATTCTGGAATTCCAGGACGCAGTATATACAAGTAGAGGTATAGACAATTTAGAGATCATATTTTATACAAGGAAGCCTCTCTTCTATGGTTTTTGCCAAATAGATGACGAGAAAATATCAAAGGTGAATAAACCATTTAACTTAATTTATCATTCCTAAATTTATTTGTCATATTACAATCTTCATAAAAAGGACGAATTTAGTGTAGGTATTCTGTAATCTTCAGATTAGTTTTTCGGATTCCTTTTAACTTTTCCTTCCCTTGAATCAGCATTTAGTGAATTAAAATGAAAAAAAGTTTGAACAATAAGTAAAACTATTCTAATTCAATCTCTTTAATTATGAAACACCATATAGGTGCTAATCTGATGACTTCCAGCGACGATATCGGCCGTTATTTACGAGCTCGTATATTATTAATCAAATAATTACTTGCTGGAAAACCCGAAGCGTCACTCTCATTAAAAGAGATGATTGCTGCCAAAGCATATAAAATGGATAACTGGATAATATGCCATAACTAATCGTATAAATCAGAATATCGTTTTCCCTGCAATTTTTTTCTCTGGGAGAACGTAAAATACAAAATTTTACCTTGTGATTTCTACCCAAGAATATATCAGTAGATCTGAGTTGAAGTGAGCGTAGATCCGAGCAGAAAACTCGTAATTGAATGCATGAAAGGGAGTCGTTATCACTATAGAGTTAACGGCAATCGCACAGACGATTCCTCCTTCAAGCTCATACGATATTCCAAACAGGCGCAAGTAGCTCAAACGGAATCAATACCCCACATAATCTGTGCGTACACTTTATTTTGTAAGTTAACGCAAACACTTGACATCAGCTGAGCGTATATTAAAGTACCTTCGCGAGTCTTTATCTCGCCAGGGAGAAAACAGTAATGGAAAGTTTACCCTCAGAGTATATATAATAGCTTTTCTCGTCCATGGCAAGTAAGGAAAGAATAAATGGCATCCCGGGCAGAAGAGAACGGCTTTTACATTTGGGGAGACGGTTTTAGGTGTGGGAATGAAACAGGAAACATTGTCAAGTTCGAACATGGGCGTTCCAGTTATGAGGTCATTTCGGTTTTTACGAGCATTGAAAAAAAACTCACACTGTAAACAACTGAGCATGGACATAATTTATCAAATGGTAGATTCCAATCCGCCGTAATAAATCTAATATATTCTCACACGTCGCTCTTAATTTCATTTGGGAATGTCGAAATTTTATATCTCTCTGCGATTTACTGTCAGCTAATTCGGCGACTTACCTTAATAAAAGAGCAATTCTAACCTGAGACTTTCTGTATGTTAAAGGCTTTTTTTGAGATATTTATAAGCGAGTTGACTAAATGGCCACGGGAGGTTATGCCGTAGATATTCAGACTCTATACACTTGAAATTGTTGAAGCAAATTGATATTCCATGGTAATAACGCGTATTTATCAACCCGACGTTTGATTACATAGGTGAAGGTAGAAGTGTTGTGCGACGTGTGCAATACACAAAATATGGAAGAGTAGGAGGGGAGTTCCTCTCCCTGTACCACATGCACTCAGTGAGAAAGAATTGATACCCCAAGAAATCATACAGTTTGGATCGATTTCAAACACGACAAACCCGGAGCCCACGGTTAGTTTCCCACTGACAATGGACTACCGCGCCCATTTCTTCCCAAGATAGCCACATTTTTAGTACGGCTAGTCTATCACATTGAATTGGGCTTCAAAATTTTTAACAATTTCACCACACAAGCCTGAACAATATTGGTACTCTTTCCCTACAACTGTTACGCCTGTTTCCGCGTACTTTTCGCATCCCCCATTACCAGCCTGACGGACCAAAACGTCAATTTCTTCCCCCTTACTCCCCGCGCAACCAACATTCCACCTTTTCAGTCTTCTATACCACGGCGTTCAACCTCCTACTACGTCTTGATATATCTAGCACCCACTGCATCCATGTTCTTTCAACTCTTCCCCAACCGTATCCAGCACTTCTTCTTCCACTCCACCCACTGCCCTCCCTCAATCCTTTCCTATGCCCACGACTCGAACGCCACAAATCTACGCTCATCTACTTCACCAGTTAATGAGACGTTTTGTTATTTTTCTTCTTCATTTTGTCATTTATTTCCTCACATCACCTTTCCACTTACTCTTGCTTGGCATTCTATAGCTTTCGCAGTACTTTTTTCTGCAACTTCTTATAAAAGGTTTCCGCAGTTTTATTTCTCGCTCACTTTTACGTTCTTCTTACCTCTAGCGTTTATAATTTTAGCAGTCCATCCAGGCATCATGGCCGCTTAGATTTCGCCCCAATACGAGTTGCTCATCTGTTGCTTCGGTTATGATATTCATTATTTACTTCCATCGTAATTATTCGGGGCGCCGAAATTATGCAACTACAATTCATCAAACGTATCAAGCTAACAGGATTGGAAGACGTACCAATCTCAGAACAGAATGCATTCAACTCTTCCTAAAATGCATTGTCAATGAGGCCTCACCAGAGGCTGTCGGACCAAAAGAGAGGAAAACAGCCAACTTAACCTAAAAAAGCGAATAGAAATTCCTGAAAATTAAAACGGAATATTATCCACCCCACACAAAATTAAATCTCTGCTACAAATAAATTTTTTGGATCTGGTTCTGTTCCGGATAAAAATATATCGACACTACGCTACCCTATTGCTTAGAAAACTCCTTCCTAATTTAGCGGTGGGGCCCAATGAGCGGGCCAGTCGGCTACTTATCGGAGAGTCCGGATCCAAATCCGTGGAAAACACCAGCTTTATTTTTTGGAGTTTCCGGACACCAGATCCCTCTGGAGAACTGCAAGCGACAGGGGGAAAGGACGTGGCCTCTCCTTCTCCCGCCATCAAATTACGCCGGAACCTTGGGCTTGAATTCCACGAGCCATTGGGTGTGATGCGAGCTTCTGCCCTCACTTTTCAATCCAACCGTTGGTTTGGTCGGTGTACTTCTTTTCCCGATTCTTTGCTCGATGCCACGAATACTACGCTTCGACGTTCATTCCCAACCCCTCCGCTATTGATCACTCTGAAACCAATTTTCATGCAGCCTGCGCTGTCGTCCCATCTCAATCCACACATCACGATTCAAAAGCATAACATTACCAATGACAAAGTCCGTGCGCCTATTCCAGGGTATAAGGTCCTCTTCTGTGTCCACTGACCTGCAACAGGTAACAAATGACTAGGGTGTGATAGCATTGGGTGTGATGACGACCACCGAGGTTAGACCTTCCTCTTTGCTGGGCATGGTGCTCACCCGTGCCCTTTGTACGTAGTCACCAGGAACTTATTCTATTGGTACGGGTGTGCATTTTATTTTGTTGAGCGTTTTGGAGAGTGTTTTTAACGTGACACCATCACCAATATGGCCCCGCGCCTGGGGGTCACACGCGGTACGCCATTCCCCTTTCTGTCCGATCTCTTTGATATAGGTGACCCAACAAGGGGCAATAACATGTTACAGTTCGTAACGCGCAACCTATTCCACCAAGTCAAAGGTTTGGTTCAACTACATTGCACTGCGTAAAAATATAACCGATTTTCTACAACAACAAAGCGAGTGGCATCTCGATTTTTAAACTCATATCAAATGCCATTCCCCAGGATCTGGATTGAGAGGTTAAGAGAGGACAGCTCTCAGGAGTGAGATCTAATTAACTCTATGTCGATGGACCCATTACGCTGTCCAATGTCGCAAACATATGAATGAACTGAAAAACCATCGAGGGATCAAACAGAAAATTCAAAATGTTTTCTTCACTTTACGTATTCTAGAGATGGGAATAACAAACAATTGGCATCTGAGATATGAATCATATCTACTGATTTTCGGGTGATTTTACCGTTTAAGTGTAGAATAAAATGAATCTAAGTGATGGTGAGAACATTATAGCAGCGAACCGCATTAACCATATAAATAAGTTTTCTCCCGTTGAAATCTGCAGGGAAAGGCGGTATCACATTCTTGTCATACCGCTAATACATATATGAGATATGCACTAGTCTACATTCTCTTAAGTACATGGCTGCGATCCCGAAATGTTCCAAGTGAAAACATATCATCTCACGTCTTGCAGGACCGTCGTAACAGAGTGAGCTGAGAGACACGACATACCCACCAGCATGCGACCTTGGCATAGAGATGCCATTAGTATAGAGTGACAATATTGAATTACATCATCTTTGACGAATAATATTATTTTCCAATAATGTTATCCAGCCGTATCATTACTAATAAATTGAACGACGACGGAGGGAAACTAAGTGAGTGATTTGCCATTCAAGTTCCCAATTCCGCCAGCATCCAGCGAAATATATTTTTTTATTTGCGTCCTTTTAAATTTGTATTCCTTGTTTTGAAAACCAAACCAGTGACTCGACAACATTATTCATGCTCCCAAACAGGAAAAGGTCCTTAGTTATTTAATGCTGGAGAAATTGTGAGATGCTTAGCATGTTAGCGAGCAGAAGGAAACGAGTGAATGTATATAGTATACATACATGCGCTGGGTGTCTGCCGCGAAACCATCTTCAGCTGAGGGCGATGTAAAAATTCAATATTTCCCCCGTTACATATCTTGCACATAAAATTGTGCTCCATTCAGTTGAGAAGTGCACGAGGATTAGATGGCACAATTAATTCGCTTAGTATCATTTTTTTCCAATCCTGCCAGGAAAAAGAAAATAAGGAAAAACTTGAGTAAAATCAAGATTCAAAAAAATTAAAATGCTTTCGTGAAACGATGCTGAAAAGCTCCGTGATGAAAACTAATGCAGCGAATGTTAGCAACCTATTCCCTCAATTTAAACTAAATTAGTGGCATTATTACGGATATCCTTCTGCCTCAGTCACTAGAAAACAAACACGTGTCAGCGGAGCTAAGCGGGTGGTAGGTATACGTATACCTCGTTTTCCAACGGTGCTACATTGCTTGGTGTGGTTTAATAGGCGGATGGGGCAGAAGGAAGCACATCGACTAACGTTTCCCTCAATGCCTACCGGGATCTTTTCACCACTGCAGCGCTTAAGAGAAGCTCTCATTGGGGAACTGAAGTTGACATTCGAGAGAAGACGTGGGAACGTTGAGAGTAATTAACTCTTCGTGGCTTTTGCCAGCATGAATGCCCATCGGAGTGGACACGAAATGGCGTAGAGTGGCGCTCGAACTTCCAATGGAATTGAAGAGCTTTGGAAGTTTTCTTTATAAAAAATGGACGCACTTCTCTTGCTGTGCATTTGGGTATATTCGATGTAGAGCTATACACTTGAGCTGGTTATAAACATGCGTTTGAAATTAGCTTATTGTTTAGGGATGGTCCGAAATTTTAACAAGTCATTAAACAAGTCCAATAAACTATTGCTATCAACCAATGGTCATGGATGAGAAGTTTCTCAAAATCTGTTGGTTATGGAATCTATTCCTTCACTTTTAGAATTGTGCGAGAACCGAAAGTTTCGTATCGTGGTAGTGATGACATAATCATAATTAATTCTGAAATAACCAACGAAATGACGCTGTTTGCAGATGAAGTGCCGACTCACGAGAACTAGGTAACAAATAAGATTCTGTGGCTCTGTTGAGGAATTTTAATAACACTTATTACTATCTCAAGTGGGATTCAGAACTAAATTTGAAAAAATTGCAGAAATCAATTTTTTTCCTCACCTTTCGTCTCCTACAGTCGACAATGTTAATGCATTCAACATCAGAGGGAAATGAGCGCTAATAATCAGATTATCTCATGTGTCCCCAAATTCAGTAGAATTCCAAATTCAACAAACTTTGGACAAAGGGAGAAATTTATGAGTCACGAACTGATTAAGGTATACAAATAGTTATGTATCTACGTATCTGGGAAAAGAAATGTCATTACTTGAACAAATGCAGAATGAGATAGGTTGAAGTAAATAAAGCATATAATAATCAAGAGTAACATTACATCTAAAATAACAGGAAGAAATATATTCAAAATACTTTCGGAGATGTAGCAAAGTTAACTTAATAAAAATTAACTTAATAAAATGAATAACGGGTAAATATTGGAACAAAACCTTTAGGGCAGAAAGTTATAGGATCTAATTTGCCGATAACAAATATTCCGAAATAATAAAAATTTGCACTCTTCCACGGCGATTTAATGGGTAAAATGCGTTTCATTGCCAATGGATCATCATCTGGAACTTAAAAACGACAGGTATTATTTCGCGTAATTAAAACCTTATATTGATTAGTATATACCTTATTAATAGTCTAAATTCAACAAAACACAATGGAGAGGGCCCGAATCCGTTTAAAACTCTTATGAACGAAGAGAAAATGTCACTCGAAGCGTAAAGGAGGAAGCCGTTTGATGCACGTAAATTAAATCCAAGACTTGTCATACATGGAAAATATAAATCGTAGGTATTCGTTGTCGATGGAATAATTCTAAACTCAAATCACCGTCATGGACGAGATTAAGACGGGAAGTAATTAGAAAATAGCTATCGTGAACAACTATTTGAGGAAGTTTTTTTCTCACACCCCATTCATAACCACAGCATAGAAAACAAAAGGTGCACCCGAAAATAATATACTAAGTTAACAGGTTCTACACCTCAAAATCAAATTGTAAGTTCACTTTAACGTATGAGCACCCTTTGCCTTCACAACACCCCCCCCCCGTGAGAACTTAAGGGCGCTGGCTCATGCGATCAATAAAAATTAGCGTAACTATGGCCTTGCTTCAATCTTCACTTCGTTCCTTATTTGACATTCATTTTGCGGCAGTGGCGGCAGCAAATAGCGTCCTAATATGTTTTAGCGATAAAGGGAACTTTATTCATTTCATTAACTTCGTCGACAGAAGGAAAAATAGCGGGACGTAATTGGATTTATAACAATAGTTCGAATTTTTGTTTGTTACGATGCAGCATAAGCTCGCGTACTGTCAGAATGTTTGCAATTTAGCACAAGGAACATCAGTAATTCAATCCTAATATTGGTTTACTTGGCCTCTGTTCGTCTCATTTCCTTCTAATGTTATTTCCCTCAAACCCTGAAAGCTTCTCTGTTTTACATTTTTTCTTAATTTTCCCAATGTATTTGTCTCTTGGTCTTCGTCATGGTTCTTCCCTTCTATTTTATATTCTATAATATTTTCTAATATTTATTCAATGTACCTCAAGGGGAGTCTAATCACTTTAGTTCCTCTCGGCAGTGAAGTTAGTCTGTCCTATGGTCTTCTGCTTTTCTTCATAATTCCTCCTCATTCATTTTACCTGACCATTTTATCTTCAGCATATATATATATAAATATATATATATATATATAAATATATATATATAAATATATATATATAAATATATATATATAAATATATACTACCTTGATCAAAAATTTCCCGGAATTTATTCAGAAAATTAAAAATACAAGTTTATTCATCTAAATCTATATTGTCCCCTTCAAAGTAATCCCCATCGACTGCAACACACTTATGCCAGCGCTTGATCCAATCCTCGAAACATTTTTTATATTCGGTTTTCGGTATGTCCATCAGTGCTTCCTGCGATTTTTCCATTACTTCCTCTCGGCTGCTAAAACGCGTTCCCCGTAATGGTTTTTTAACTCGATTGAACAGAAAGAAGTCACAGGGAGCCAAATCAGGTGAATTCGGTGGCTGTTGGATGGTATTTGTTGCATTTTTCGTCAAAAAATTACGAATAATGATAGCACTGTGCGACGGTGCGTTATCATGGTGCAAAATCCACGAGTTTTCTGCCCACATTTCTGGTCTCTTTCGGCGAATTACTTCACGCAAACGTCTCATAACGCCCAAATAATACTCTTTGTTTACTGTCTGGCCTTCTGGCAAAAATTCATGATGCACTACACCGTTGTAATCCATGAAAACCGTCAGCATTGCCTTCTTTTTTGACTGAAAACGACGTGGTTTTTTTGGTCTCGGCTCATTTGGTGAACGCCATTCACTTGCCTGATGTCTGGATTGCGTGTCGTACTCATAAACCCACGTCTCGTCTCCAGTAATGATCCTTTTGATGAATGTGGGATCGGATTCAGCCTCGCAAATCATGTCTTTTGCGACGTCAACACGGTCTCTTTTTTGCATGAAATTGAGGTACTTTGCTGCTACACGACAGAAACCCAAATCATTAACCACAATGTCTTGGGCGGATCCATAGGCAATGTTCAAGTCCTCCGCTATTTCTCTGATGGTTAATTTGCGGTTATTGACCAACATTTCTTTTACTTTATCAATTTTTTCACCGACTTTCGATGTCGATGGTCTGCCACTGCGTTCATCATCTTCGATTGACTCACGACCACTTCTGAACCGCTCGTGCCACTGGTAAACGACCGTTTTTTTAGAGAATCGTTGCCGAAACACTTTTCCAACATTTCCAACGTCCGTGCGCCACTAAATCCGTTTTTTACGCAAAATTTAATACAAGTTCGTTGTTGCAAATTTAAATCCATTTCTGAAATTGTAAAAAATCGCCAACACACACAGAGATAGATGTACTCTTGGCTACGTAACTTTTGCAAATGTCAAGTTATGACACTAAGATTTAAAGGGAATATCAACAACAGATGTACCAATTTAACAAAAAAAACAGAACTCAAATCGGAACGATGGGAGCGCCACACGGTGGTTATTCCGGGAACTTTTTGATCAAGGTAGTATATAAATATATATATATAAATATATATATAAATATATATATATATATATATATATATATACATATATATATATATATATATATATATATATATAAACACACACACACGTGGGTAATCTGGAAATATTCCAACCCAACATAGACGAGACATTTTTCCCTAAAATTTACATTTTTTATTTTACAACATAAGTCCCCTTCTAAGTCGATGCACTTTTTCCAGTGATGCTCTAACTTATTTAACCCTTCCAAATAGTAGTTGACCTATTTTCTCTGAAACAAGCGTTTACGTATGCGATAGCTTCATTGTCCGATGAAACTTTTTGTCCTCCAAGCAAAACTTTTAAAGGTGAGGAAACAGAAAAGTCGTTGAAGCAAGATCTGGTGAATACGGCGAGTGGTCAACCTATTCGAAATGAAATTCGTGGATTTTAGCCATGGTGACAAATCTGAATCGCTTCGCTTAAACCGCTCCAACAGGACCTTGGATGTGATTATTCTAAGGCGTTTCATGTCCGAAGTGAGCAAACACGACACCCAACGCGCGGCTAGCTTACGCATGTCCAATTCTACAGTCAATATATGACAAACCCTTCTTCCCATATGTCCATAGCCTCTGCTATCTCTCCAAAATTAATTCGACGGTTGTCAAGTACCATTCGGTGAGCTACTTTGATGTCATCGGTGGTTGTCGCAGTTTTTACCTCATTCAAAAGATTGTCAAGTGAGTGTCCAACACGGCTGAGGTTTTGGTGAGTACCTTCCTTGCAACACCCTCCGTGGCTTAAAAATTGTCTATCAGCATTTCATCCTACTCTCTATCAAATTAATGAACATTTTAAAGTTTTATGTAGAGTGAATTTAATTACGTGACGCTACTTTCGACTTTCATCCTCCCGATTACATTATGTTAAATGCAAGTAAGTGAAAGGAAACAATCATACGTAATGATGAAATTGTATACTACTGTTAATTTGCATTGAGACCGGATTATGGATGAATACCGTTGTTAAAACAAACGGATTTCAGTGTCTCCCGTAATTTTATTTGGGCGTGGACCGACGCCTCCCACCTCTCAGTGGCAACATCATAGTGCGGAGTTCGTCTTCACCTCGATGCCCAATGTTCCCATGGCTCCACGCGTGAATCTGCTAATTCTCTGGATTGACTGCACTTCAGATGCGACTCCACGACTTAAAATGCGTTAAATATCGTCACCGTGGACCTGAGAACTGACCCGATTCCCGACACCCGAGTCGACCTAGCCCACGGAGCGAGCGGGAAGGGACACGTGGCGGCAGTGTCTCCCGTAATTTTATTTGGGCGTGGACCGACGCCTCCCACCTCTCAGTGGCAACATCATAGTGCGGAGTTCGTCTTCACCTCGATGCCCAATGTTCCCATGGCTCCACGCGTGAATCTGCTAATTCTCTGGATTGACTGCACTTCAGATGCGACTCCACGACTTAATATGCGTTAAATATCGTCACCGTGGACCTGAGAACTGACCCGATTCCCGACACCCGAGTCGACCTAGCCCGCGGAGCGAGCGGGAAGGGACACGTGGCGGGTGGGGAGGTGGGCGAGGGTTAATTGGGCCCCGCGCAAAGGGCGACACGTAATGAAGTCGGCACACACTCCTCCCGACTGACCACATCTTTTCGCAAGCCTAAGCCCGCTCCTCAGCTCAGCTTCTGACCCCCCCACCTCACTCCCCCCTACCCTCTCCCCGCCGGCCTGACCTCAGTGGGCGCATCCCACGCGCTGCGGCGCAGATATTTCCCTTACACCCGGGACCCCCCTTCCCTCGCCCGAATCACCCTAGGGGCCCCGATCCCATCCCGTGCCAATGGTTTCACCCCTTCCCACAAGATCCGCCGACGGCGGGCCCTCCGGAGGCATCGTGGGAGACGAGGATGGAGTAATTACTGATGTTTTCCTTTTTATTGATCTTTGTTGGCAGTTTGTGCTTCATCTTTTAAGTGCTCCCGATAATATCGTTTCATACGCCGCTGAAGCTGGAGCCCTGGGCGGCAAAATTTAATCGACCCTGTTGCAAAAACGTAGGGCGTGTGAAACGAGGAAATTGCCATTGTCGGGTTCCCCACGTGGCATGTTCTAACTAACAGCCAGCCACGTTCTCGACAGGATACGGAAAGGAGTTCCACCTCGCGACTTTCTTTGCAAAAATACTATATTTAAGCGCAATAGATACTGAGAAAGTGAGGTAGAACTGTGAAAATTCTAAGCGTCAAGGTCGAAGGATGACAGCACGGGTAGATTTCCATTCTCGGACCTTAACCTTGCTCCACAGCGGATGACGTCACTTCATCCTTCGCTTCCTCATTAATGTCTCCGCAAAATTTGCTGTGTGGATGGGATTCAGAAGTAAGCCTATTAGTCATTGCCAGAACAGTGTAGCTATGAAGAAAATTTGAGTATACTTGTGGGTTTAGTAGACCTTGGCAAAATATTATTTCAGGACGAAAAATGTGGTCAAAAAACTCAGATACAAAGTTGGAATCTATAAATCGTGTGCGAGGAAACACAGCATAAGTGATTTATTTCCAAATTTTACAATGAAAGACTAGCGAAAGGTTTAGCCGTCAGCGTCAAAATTTGTAGTTTCTAATCAATTAAGTTAAGCCTTTTATCAAAATCTAGCAATTCAATTAAATACCAAATAAACAACGTTTTTCAGGACCACATATTGGGCCACTGAGCAATATGTGTACCGCACAAAGGTACCAAGCTAGAAAGAGGGAGGGGGGCAAGGAGCCAAAAATATTCAATGCATAATTCATGCAATCAAGTTTTTTTAGTGCAAACAAATATTGGATTTTAACGGTACATAGAAATAATAATTGTATTAGCTAAAAGAAAAAAAAATTAAGTTTCATGAATCTATGGAGGAACACCTCCGTTTTATTGATAGTTCTGTATTTAAAAATATGGCCAAGTAATAACTTAGACAATCAAAATGAAATTGTTTTAGCATAAAGCTCTATTGACCTAAAAAAAAAGAAAATTCTGAAAGATGTGAAATACTAACTCTATTATTCTAGACGCAAACCCTGACGTTAGTTGTGTTGATCAAATTTCAGTCATAATTCGCTTTGTACACACTGACTCGGAGAGAAAATTACGTAAAATGAGGGTGCATTTTTTTAGGCTTCTGTTTCGTGGAGAACATAACTGAATAAGGGTTTTTTGTTTATATATTAGATCAGGCTAATAAACCAAAATTTAGATACTCTCAACCTATGCAGACAGGGTCACGACAATGCGACCATTGCGAAGGGCAAGTATGTACGATGTATGGGGTTCCATATAAATCTTACAAACGATCTTCACAGTTCTTTGTGTCCCTAGTTTTGCTCACAGTCATAGTCGTCAATGGTGCCAGAAAATATTTTTACAACAGTGAGCGTTTATAGTATCGTCCAAGGATTCGACAATTTATTTTGTTTGTTAACAAAATACTGAATTATTCTAGTAAAATAATCAAACTTTTGAACAGTGAAACCATTACAATGCAACAATTGCAGAGAGTAAAAATGGTTCGCCTTGGATTTTTAAACTCTGCAATTATTGCATTTTAATGCATATTAGCGGATGACTCCGTCAAAAAGTTACTGTTGCGGCATCTCCCGCAGTTTCTTGTAATTTTTAAAACCATTCCCCAATGGGCAAGCAAAATTGTAACAACTGTCCTAAATATTACTAACAAAAAATACATTACTTCAAATAAATCTCAAATGGTACACTTACAGATATGGATACATGTACTGCCAATGTTAGTAGAAATAGTTGAAGCCCATTTTTGGATAATGTATGAGAGAATAAATAGAAAAGATGTGTGGGCATGACTCAAAAGAAGAACACACCATAGATACAAAATTCAGTTTAAAATTTTCATTTTTTGGCAATAATTCACCCAGCCATGGTGGCGTCGATAAGCAAATGATTTCCATTTTTAGAAATTTGCCACAGTATGCTTAAAGCTGCATCACGAAATCGGAATTGATAAGAAAGTGAAATCCTGAAGCAATGCAAAGATTTGCATCTAAAATTAATAGTTGAATAGATGGCCAATCGTATTTTGTGGAATAAAAATAAGTGTTTTCAAAAATTACACCGTTTTTGAACAAAGATGTGATAGCGGAAGGTGTACTTAATTTCGAATACAATAATAAGTTAATTGATATTTTACAAATGCAACTAATTCAATAAGAATTTATTTTTTACTGCTGGTCACAGTGTTACTGCAGAAAAATGTTTTCATTTTCTTAAAACTATGAAAAATGCATAATGATTATAAATTAACGAAGAACTAGTTTTATTTGTTTACATTTGCAATTATTTATTCGAGCAAACATAGAATATTAATAATAACCATTAATAATTTAGAATAAATAATAATTTGATTCGTCTACATTTGAAACATTAATTAACTTACGAACAAGTAATATCATCGAGAGGTTTCCAGGGCAAACTATAGAAAATTATCATTGTAAATAAGAGTTTTGTAAATATTATACATTATTCTTAATATTCGTGGTAGTTTTATTTGTAATAATTTGTTTTAATAATAAATAAGTAATGTGTATGCATCAACCTTTGTTAACATTTCCATTCAAGTCTCAGGATTAAAAATTATTTTTTATTTAATGTCCTATTGCCTCGACGTACACCGAATATGAAAATCGAACTATAATATGATAATTTATTTTCAAAAACTAAGTAATTTTTATCCCGAGGCACCAAATCAGTTCCTGTATACAGGCGCCTTAAATATGAGCGTCGACTACGACCATACAGTTGGGCTATGATAAAAATTCCTTCGTGCTTTGACTGTACATTGCTGTTCTGAAGTGCAATAAAAACGAAAAAGTGCACTATTACTCGGGCAAGACTCAAAACAATCAGACGTAAAAGATCAATCTGTGTGCTAGTTCTAGTTTTCATGTGCATTCCCGCTGTAGAATGAGCCAAAATCTAGATCTACATCATTTTGACGACGACAGTAGAACGAGGAGTCCTCTGTAATCAGTTAGCAAACTACCTTTCGGATTTTGGTTACAAAACCGGCCCAATAGTTACAATTCGCTTTCGTGGAATTGTCGAGACTTCTGAGTCTCTACTCGCGTACATCCATTTAGGAAACGCGTATTGTCGCTCTGTGGAAGCCTGTTGACAAGCGGCCCCCAGGCCGTGTTCTCAGCATGCAGTTTAGTTCAACAAAATGTGCAGCAAGTCATTGTTCCCCATTGAAAAACATCAAAGTCAAAGGAGGAGGAAAAAGGATTCCTTCCTTCCTCTTTGCAAGTATCTGCGTTCGGATGCAAGTGAAGTATCCCCTACCAACTACTATCTTCCACCCATTTCCGCGCTTACGATAATATTCTCCCTTTTATCTCGACTTCCAGAATCTCATTAGGTACCTCTCTCGGTATCACCTATCCTGACATTTAAGCCAAAGATGAGGAAGAAAATGACACCCATATAAAAACGATGAGGCGTCCTAAATTTCCCAAGGAGACAAATATCCTGTAAAAATCAAAGCAACTGTTCGAATAATCTAAAAAAACAGTTTCTCCGTTAAATTGTGATGAAGCGAATTTTTTTTCAGATTTTTTTCTGAACGACGAACCAATTTCAGCTTTGCGTAGCATGTACCTTCATATTAGCCTGTCCCAAATCAAATTCTGAATATCCTAAAAAAGAGGCAAGAAATGTGGCAATCATTTTATTCAAAGAGTAAGGTGAAGTAGTTTATCGTAGTAATTCAAATCGATTGATACTAAATGTTACGTAAAAGTAGGCATTTTTTTAATTTCCGCACACTACACAGATCTGTGAGTACTCGCATGCTCCTCATCCGAAGCTCCAAATTTAATCATTATAATTATTTTTTTTAACATTTTCGTGCCGTATAAAATATACAGTACGTTAGTATCACCAAAGGTGAATCGCTGGAAAGCGCTAACGCTAAGTTTATAAGCTTCGGACGTTCAATGAACGCTATTACACGCTATATGGGCTTCTAAAGTTGAGCTTCTAAATATGGGATTCTAAAGTTGTTTCGTACACCATTAAAAAACCATTAATCCTACGCTCTTTCCATTAAAAGTTATTTTTCCTACGCTATTTCCATCATCAGCGCGTTACACTTCCTATACCTGATCAATCGATCTAAAAGGCCCAATATCCTCCATCCACTTCTTCTTTTACGCTAATGTTCTTCCTTTCATCACAACGTTCAGAATTTCATTAGGCGTATCTCAATACCGCCGTTGCCCCTTTTTTCTTCCTTCTTTCAATTTCCCTCACGCAGCTCTCTCTCTCTCTCTCTTCCACTGCCATATGAACACGCCTTCGCCTACCTTCCTTTCCGTCTAGATTATTTTCTTCTCCCTCCTCATAAAATTCCTTTCCCTTGTGTCGTTACAAAAGCGCAATTGAAATAAAAAAACCGCGTGTCTACGGAAGCTTACATCCTAAGTACGCTCAAATGGCGAGAATAAAACGCGCTGCATTTGATGAAATCCGAACAAGCCGTGGAAAAAGCCGGTCAGCACAAAGCTTCACTCCGGCATTGTTTAGAGAGACTCAATCAGCCGAGGTCATTCGCGCTTGGAGGATGTGACTCACTGGGGAGTAAAGGCGAGAGGAGTGAAGGGAGGCGGCGGGGAGGGAGATTGGATGGCGGAAGGAAGGAGAAGCCGAGAAGAAATCCAGTGGAGTCCGACGGCTATATCATTGGAGTGTTCGATGAAATGATGAAAATAATATACAACTTCGTGTTTTTCATGGAAAGCGATACATTCATCTCACATGGTCATCTATTTTACGGCACAGCAGAGACTTCCTGGCTGTCTATCCGCGCACGGAACCAACCAATTTCGTGTTCTATAAGGAGTTTTTAGCAAGAGTGAATACTTTATGAAACATACTGTGCAAGACGGACAAATATAACCAGAGAATTGGGACTTGGGTGGAAATCTGGCATCAACGATCAATTTACCTATCCTTCACAATGTCATATTAATTGACGGCGCGTTTTTAAATTTCAACTGGGATGGGATTTCTCAGCACAAATATGAAAATATGACACGGTGTGATTTCATGTTGCACGCGTAAATCAAATTTTTAGGCCATGAACTTCACTCTATTCCTTGAAAGTTGTCTTCTATCGTATTTATATTTGATTTATTGAAATTATTCTGTCCTACAGTCACAGGTAGTCTGGAAATTGAAGGTACATTTCGGACGGTCCTTGAATTCTAGTGCCCACTGTCTTAGATTTTTAATTTCCATCCAGATGACCGCGTTACCTTTTTTTCGGATACCTTTACCTTCTTCAGCTCTTAATGCTTGCTAATTTTCTACTAGCCTTCCACAATATCTGTTCTCTTCGTTCCTCTTCCTCGTTTGCCCAACATTATCCCTTCCACAACCGTTTCGCATTCCACCACCTCTTGATAGATAATGCACCATGTCTGTCCACTTCGAATCCACCCCAACCTAATCCTCCTCTAACACCCACCATGCCTTATACTATATTCGTTTTGCGTTCCCTCTGTCCTTATTCGCCACAGGCACGTTTCAAAAGGGATCAGTCCATGCTCATCCTCTTTCCTCAAAATTCAAGTTTTGGAACCACATAGCAATCAGCAAACCAAAAGCTTCACTCATCTTTTTTTCAAGTGTTCTCCAACTTCTTCCATCATTTTCTATCATTTTGAATGGTTCTTTCATTAACGGAATCTACTGCCAAGGTTCCGACTATTCTGACCAATCTTTGTCCTAATTACTGCACAAATATGATAATTAATCCACCTGCTCAAATTTATGCCCTCCTAATTTATGGATTACCCTTCGACTGATTTTAAAACAACAAGTTTGTGCGACTAATATACGTATTTTCATAAAACATCAAATGTAGACCGGATAACGTAGGAGTATAGCTGGCAGCGAAGAACAAGGGATACTTTGGACAAAGATACGAAACGAATGGAAAAATTCGTTGATGTTGACCTCGGAAAAGTCAGTTATTCCAAAGAATTTATTAGATATTTAAAATATGGACTAGGACACTTTCTCTGGAGGTGAAATTTTAAGGCTTGGATAAGGAAGAAAACGGGATCAACCGCTGTTGAATGGGCTGGATGAGACTGAAGATACTGCTTAAATTAACTGGCATAAAAAATGAGGTGACGATAAAAAGGGGAGTTTATAAAATAATACAGAAAATCATAAAAAGTGGGTGGACCCATGCATAATATTCTCACCCACTCAGCATTCAATTCATTTCCACTACTAAAACAAAAGTAAATAGCAGAAAAGAATCAAATAGATATTCTGATGATGATAAGATTTTACCATAACTAAAAATGAAATGAGGAAGGGAAAAAATCTCCTTTCATTAGGGAGGTCGGATATTATGGTGTGCCATAGACGAACACTTGGTAGCTATACGGTCATCTTGATTTTTTTTCGCGATTATTAGTATGCTGTACTGATGAGTTCTTCGCTGTCGTGAATTTTCAAGTGTTCTGTGTTCACTTTTGGGAATCATGGACGAGTGGTTGATGGGCAGTCAGTTATGAAGATGGTGAATGAGGGGCAGTCAGTTACGGTCAGGTAACTGACTGCCCGCTGATGCCACAGGAAAGGTGTAGGTAGCCGCCCCAAGGTGCTTTGTGCACGGCCGTACGCCCGGCGACAGTGACAGGTCGCCATTTCGAAAGCCGATGATGTGCGCTCATGTTTCTTTTATTTATGGTGGGGAATCGCTGATTTTTTTTTAATTGGGGAGCAGAAACCGCTTGAGTGCATCGCCTTCACTTAAAAGCACTCGGTTTGCATGCTACGTTTCGCACGCTCCACTTTTCCTACCATACACGATCTGCGCAGTGATCAATACATAAATTTTGACAAAACAGGACCCAAAAACAATCCGTTGGGATCGTATGTATTGAATATACCGAGCAATAACTCAATTTCAAACAATAAAGGAATCAAAAACGTTTTCCGTCCGAATGGAATTCTCTCTATAATTATAATACGTTCAATTCACAGAACCTGATGACCTAAAACACGAAATCATATGGATAACCCAATTTGAAGCAATTCCTTCGTGTCTCAGTGTGGCCATCGGGGACACTTTTTTTTCAAGGCACTATCGATTGGACTCATCTCGGCACAAATCAATACTTCCAATTCGCATGCGGATTTGTCTAATCCAGCCGGAGTAAGTCAATCTCTTTACACAAATTACTGAGTAAAGCAGGGGAAAAAGGACATGAGTACATATTCTATACGCGACTCCTGCAATTAACACTCTTCTCGCTGCAAATGAAATTAACATTAGTGGAAGTCCTCGGGTGTTTTACGCAATGATAAAAAAAAATTAGCTCACTCCTCTGTCAGTATTTTCATATATTTTCGCCGCAGGTGAGATTGTTTTTCTGGAGAATGGAGTTACTTTTGAAAGGCACCAAAAATTTAACCTTTTTCACGTATTTAGTGACCCACGAAGTTAGATAAACAAATGACACGTTTTGGATTCGTTGATTTAAAATTTAACAGCTTTGCCACTCATCACTACCCGAAAAATCAAATAGTTTACGTTCCATTGAATTATTACTATGTTAATAAAAACAATTCCAATAGTGTCAATTAACTTTTAGAATGCTTTTTGGTCACCTCAAGTGAAGAGGCAAAGAAGGACAAGACATACCAAGGGTTCTCAGGTTGAAATATACATATATTAATCATATCACCCAGAGGGCCCGGGATCAAATCTCGGCGGTGTTGAATATTTTTCAGAGTTATCTCGATCCCAACTTGAGGTGCTTTGTGGAGGGCACTTTGAGTGAGTACGCCGTCCGTCGGATGGGACGTTAAGCTGCGGACCCCTTGGCGCCTTTCGTAAAGAGTAGGCTAATGCAGACGCCGGGTTTCTCTCAACCCTTCACGCTTTCCTGTCCATCCCCTGTGGCGCAAATGACCTCAGCAGTCGGTCGCCTCCCCTCAATACTACTACTACCATTAATCATATCATCTTGTATGGGACCCTCATGAAGAAGGTCATATTAAAAAACTGGAAAAGGTGCAAAGAAAGGCTGCCCGATATGTTCTGGGGAAGCATAGGAGGATGGAGAGTGTGTCTGTACGCTGGGCTGGGAACCTCTAGAAACTAGAAGGAAAGTAAGCAGACTTTGCGGAATGTTCCGAATTCTGAAGGGGGAGAAAGCTTGGGCAGATCTTAGGAAAGAGGCGGGGAACCCAAATTTTATAGGCAGAAATGATCACAAATTTAAGATAAAATGCCGGGCACAGAGAACAAATAAAAAAAAATTTCTTTTCTAAATAGAACAATTGTTGAGTGGAACACCTTACCTGCAAAAATATTCGAGCCCTTTCCTAACAGAGTGTATACTTTTAAGAATAGATGTAAGGCATATAGTATATGTAATAATTTGATTGATGTGTGGTGTATTATATTATATGTAATAGCTTAATTTTATTTTTAATTTATCTTTTTTTTTCTTGCTGATTAATGGCTGTAAATGGGATGGGGATTCACTTGTTTTGTTAAAGAGATTTGTGTTTTGAAGTCTGGTTTTATGTACTATCTTTTGCAATTATTTGGGACTTGTGTGCCACCTGACAATGTCTATTAGCACATGTGTATTTTTAATAATAATAATAATATCAAGCGGCAAGAGGCGTTTTATAAGCGAGTCTGCCATTAAAATTATAAACATGAAGAGAGAAATCAATTTTTATCAAGTATTTTTAAGCAGCCTCATTAAAGTCAAGGTTGAACTTCGACGCCAAAAATTAGGGTTTCTTGCCGTCCTCCCCGTTTCATGTCATCCTCCACTACCTACTTATGATTTCGACGAGATTTTAAGAATTTCATCCCTTCCTATGATTTTCATCATGTTCTCGCCATCATTCAAATCTTCTAATCCGATTCCAACATCGATCCGATATTTAGGATAGCCAGGCGTGTTAATGCTGGGAAGTGTTAATTAATTCTTACGAACACAACTCCAAGCATGGAACAAAATTCCTTGAAGCCTTGACCCAAAGCTTTTAAGCTATCGGATCACGGAATACGAAGTCAAAGATCAAGAATAAAGGTCATCATGAGAAGCTTACCTCATCGAGCGCTTGTAAAAATAAATCCAATTAGCTCAATCTCTCGTGGACACACAAAGACGCTCACGCAATTAGATGAATAAAAACATGCAGCGTAAGTTTGCGCTAGGTTGATTCAAGTGTACGTGCACATAATTTCTTATTTCTTTAAGGCACTGCCAACTATAATGACGAGTTTTGTCAAATTCACTAAAATTAAGTACTCGCGAGAACAGCAATGAAACATAGTAGGCAAAAATCCATAAAATTGTATCACGAAATCAACATTGTCACAACATTTTAAAAAGGTATAACAATATGAAAGCTACATGATATCAAAAATTCCTTAACTAAAAATACAAGAAGAACATTCCATGCACTATATAGTTACACATGGCACATATTACATACACGTTACATACTACAAGCTACGTACTTAAACATAACTGTATAGGGCAAACGTTAAAAATCTATCGTTTAACTATACACAGGATTTACTCGTTCGTCACTGTTCCTATTCTAAATATTCACTAATGACTGAAAATGCGTGAGAGGGAATAAAAATTATGTACCAGTTCTTTGCCGATGCGTTTTACAACAAACATAAAAACAAACAATTCTACAGTGAATTAATTGAAACAAGTAAAAACGCGCAGTTCATGCTATGCACATATCCGTCACCCAAGCTTCAAAAAGGCGCAACAAAGTAATTCGGTACTATCTAATTCCACTTCGTAATACGAGTAGTATCATTTATCGCTAAAGAAATATTTGCCATATCACAGTTATAAGGGACATACTTCGCTGCGCGGCTCCATTTATTTTACCTAGCTGCTGGATAAAATAAGACAAAAAAATTAATTCCTTGTGGAAATCTCATAAGTTCTTTGTCTGCCAAACCAACTGATCCCCAGATGACCTAACAAATGGGCAAACTTAACAAATAAAGATGAAAGAGATATGCCTAATTGTCAATCTGACATTTTTAGCTAATTGGCCCTCAAATATTCAATCGCTAGCTAGAGTATCAGTTCCTCCCCATCATGATGCACTTTCATCAGCGGTTCATTTTCACGAATGATCACTAATCGTTATTGAATTACACCTTACGTATCGCCATAGGTTATCATGGCGACGTGGACATCGAACTCGCGGCATATTCCAATTTATATTCCAGTGGGCCGGAGTCACATAGCGGAAGTCCAGTGCCCATTCTTATGCAGATGTATACGTGCGTACCATTTCCCGAAATGGGAATCCGTTGCACGTGTTCGCCACAAAACTCAAGACTACGCTCACTGTAGTTCTCGTTCGGATTCATATTTTCTCATTCAATATATTTTGATAGAAACGCCTTACTATCCAACTTCCTAAACCTAACTCTGAACTTGGTCGGAGGACTTCATGAATAAATACATTCCGTGTATGCTATGATGTGGAAATACATTTTATGGAAGCACTGCATTAGTAATGCGCCTCTGTATTTGTTTCTCACTCTTTTAGAATAAACTGACTAATCGGAACGGTTATTTTTGTAAAGGTTTTGAGCCGCGAAAGGTAGCTTCAGGCCTACAGGAAACTAATTCACTGGATATATTTCATTAAGATCGGAATAATCGTCATTTACTTAGCTTCTTTGTAATTTATACTCACTTAAGCAATTTATGTTAATCAGTTTTGGGGGGGGAATTTTTTTTGTGAGAGATAAAGATAGATGCGAAGAATGAGAATTTGATCTGCATAAAAGTACACACGTAAACTTCTAGAGGTTGAATTAATATTTTTCTGGAATAAAAATCGGACGGAGTTGAACGCACTCATTGGTTAATCAAGTACTATTCTACAAGTATTTGCTGATCAAAATTTTTGATTTGAGCGGAAGGTTATATGCGGAACATATTCACACACACTCGGGTGAAATAATAATTGGGCAACACTCACTCTCGTGAATTCAATCCTGATTCCGATCTTGGAAAAATCAGCAATGTGCTTTTCCCCTGGCACTTTCAGGACAATCTAATTAATATCAACCAAAATCGTTCTAAAAACAATCGATCATTTCTTTGCCGTCTCCTTGTGCGTACGAGGGAAAAATATTTCGGATACTGAGAGCCCTTTATTATGATGAACTTCAACCAACTCCGACGAAAATTGATACACGTCTGAAAATCGGGTATACTATATCTTTCCGTGAGCGAGACCAGTCCGGCAAAACGGTCGGAGTTCGGCATGGGTATCAATTTGTCACTTCACTCAATTTTAACCACCAAAACAAGTTCCTCGGATCTCTTGCCACCTGCGGCTATATCCGCCATGCTCGTTTTCCTATAAATATCGAATACTAGCCTACGTGACCCAAACCAAAGAGATTCCCAAGAGCATTATTCTACTGACCGATAATGGCACAACGAAAAACATGCAGAGTAGAATACGTGGGCTGAAATAACTTGAATGAACACAAAGCGAGTCTTTCGTGCGGGACTTGGAGCGTGGATAACATTCTCAGAAAGAAACACTTGCACGCTAAGAATTCGTCTACGGACGTGAATAGAGTTCGAAAATGAACATGGAATTGAGGCCACAATTTCAATTTCAAACATTTCGGGCAAAGGAGAGGATCGAGATACTGCACACGACTAATTTCCACTCACCACCAGCTTAAGCACTACTGAATGATGTCTTTGAAATGTTGCCGGTAGGCAATTCACAAAAGCCTGGAACACTCAATTATAAGCTTCCTTAGTTACTTAATCAGTCAACCACAGTAATCAACCCGGAGTTTGTTGAAATTTAACCCAGGTTATAGCGCATCTCGCACTAAACACTGCAAATGACCTCAATTGCCGAGACACCTAAAAATTAAATGACTACTACTGCTAGCCTCTATCGTCGACAGTCAAACGGTATAATCTAGACTACACCACCCCTGTTTCACTTACAGGGGTGGTGTACCCTTCACCCTGTAAGTACTTATGTATACCGTTTTAACAAATCAATTTTAGCTGATGGTGGTAACACACATTGAATTATAATTTCCTTAATTACGAACAGTTTATCAAACCCTACTTTCACTACTAAACTGAGAGTTAAATTTGGAAAGATTTCAATCGAAACTTTAGTGCCCATAAATAAACTTACTGACGCGGTGATTATGATAGTAATTATTCTGACGGGCAGCACGAAACACAGATTTCGTTTGCCGCAATTTCAACTCTTATTCCCATATCTTGTTGAAAATTTCGTGGGAGCATAATTGTGGAGATAAAAGTATTACGGATCCTTTTGATACCAATGAGAGGAGAAAAAAATGCTTAATACAATGTATGAAGTTTAGGCCGAAGAACGATTAAACATCGAAACGAAGGACATTAAAAATCTAAAAAATATACTTATCATGAAGCGGACTTTTACTGGTTGAAGACTGCAGAGCAGGATATCGATGGGTTTTTATAGCAAGCTTTCAGGTGACAACTGTTTCGTTGGGCTTCAAGACGACGTCTTCAGGTGAAACGCAACGTCGCCTGAAGACAACCCACCCTTACGCGATAAGCTTAAGTTAGCTGATCCCCGCAGCTGCTGAATCATTCAACGACATTATCGCTTCAGAATAACATTTCTTATGAAAAATGTTATGAACGCATCAAACAATACACAAAATACTCGATTTATTGGAAGTGACACCTATATCGTATATTAATAAATTGGGTATATTATGATAATTATTTCGGATAGAGAGGGGAACTAACTACGAATTTTTGTAGATGTTAGAAGAATAGAGGACGTCGCTTGGATAAAACGGGCGATGAGGGCAGGAAAGGTGACTGGAGAGGTAGAGGAAATGTTAAAGGCTGAAACAGAAGAGAGAATGTTGTGTAAGGCGACGGGAAACCACTACCTTAGAAGATGCAACTTTGCATTCAAATATGACGTAATGGTGTCCCTCCTGGTAAAATACTCCTGAGGTGAAATAGTCTTCTAATCGGATCTCGGGGGTACGGATCGGACGGGGAATATCAAGCAAGGCAGCCATCAAATTGCAGGATAAGTGAATGGGCGTTAAGTAATTAAGAGTGTGCGGGAAGTTGGAGAATGTTAAGATGAACTTGACAACCTGGGGATAGACATCCCGGGAGTGGTCGTGATTGAGTGGTTCAGGGCTGACGACTTCTGGAGCGAATGATACAGTGTGATATACGTTGGGAGAGGAGAAGAAGATTGCAGGAGTGGTCATCATACTCAAGAAGGATTGCGTAAGAAGAGTTAATTCGTGATGGAAACACAATGAGATGAATCTGATATAAGAGAAATCTGTAATGAGGGGAGCCTACGGTCACAGCTAGTGCTGGTGCGTATGGCAATGCCCACGCATTCAGAGGAAATAGAAGATTTAAACGAAAAACTGGAACAGGAACAGTAATTAGAACAGTAATAGGTAAGTAATCACAGGAAATTGTAATCTAATCGTGATGGGAGTGTGGTAAGCTGTGGTTAGAGAGGGTCGATAGGGAAGCAAAGTTTAACAACTCTGACTGTGAAAAAGGAACGACACTGGAGAAAGAGTGATAGAATTCTGTAACGACAAAATCATTGTAGTGACAATCGCAGGACACACCGAAGAAAAAAATAGGCATGGAAAATACCAGGGGATATGGGAAATACCAAATTTAGTTCTACTTTTTGCAGTACGAGATACAAGAACCTAGTGAATCAATATAATAAGCTGCCCTGGCTCAGATATAAATAGCAATAGCAACAAGCTCGTGGTCCCGGAGGGTTAACTTCGAGACATAAGAATGAAAAACGTGACACAGGAGCCCAAAGGGCGGAAAAGCAAGTAAGAGAAGACTCCATCACGACCATCAAAAGAAAAAGAAAATAAATACAAGAGGTTTGTATGGAAAGGTGATGGAAAGAAAATAAGAATTTTCCGATCGAAGTGGCATAGGTCTCGTTGGTATGGCTGCAGACTCTAAGACGCCATGGAAAACAGCACAAATAAAGACATCGTAGAGCCAACAAGAAAATACAAAAATCGAAGGAATTAAACTGCGGAAACCTTTTATAAGTAGTCGTGGAACCAAGTCATATGGGAATTTAAGAAGGCCAAGGATGAGAGGCTAGAAAGCTGCTACGAGGAAATAAATGGAAAAATGAATAGGGAAAAGAAAAAAGTCTTATAAACTAGTGATGAGACAGCTCGAAAAGACAAAAAAGACTGCAAAACGACCGAGATGTTAATCGAATGCTATCAAAAGTAGCTTAAGACATTGGGAGAGGAAGGAAGAAATAGATTGAAGAACTCTACCAAGGGTGTAAACCACCTGAACGTGATTTGATGAACGAAGGAATCGCGATAGAAGACGACGATCGGGATGCGGAGAGCTCATAAGCCCTTCGCAAGCGAATACGGCAGCCCCGTGAAAGACCTGAAGACGACGAGGTACTAGGAGGGGACAAAATAAATGGAGAAAAAATCATCACATTCGCGATCAAAGGAAAAATTAACTTTTGGAATAATCACACATAGATACGACAGTGAAAAACTACCAGCGGACTTCGAAAAGATTGTGATGATTGCATTACCGAAGTAGCCAAGAGCAGATGAATGCGAAGAACATAGAACGTTAAGCCTGTTTCACGCATAGAAAATAGCTACCAAAATAAATAATTGTTCAAAAACTAGATGTAAAGATATAAGAATTAACCTCAAGGAAAACGGATTCGGGTTCAGGCAAACCAAGGAGCAAGGAGGAAATGCTTAGATTGAGGGTATTAACCACAAAAATGTTACACTTATAACAAGCCATAATGTGAATTTTGTGGGCTTGGAATTCAACAAAGTCGAATGGAACAAGATGTTCAAGATACAGTACTAAAACGCTTGGAATGGACTATACTGACAGAAGAATAATCCTTCACGATAATCAGGGAAAAGGTGGGCCAAATAAAAACGGAAGGAAAATATAAGTCTAAAGAAACAAATGATTTGGACAAGGATGCAACTTCTTGCCAGCGCTATTTGACTAATATTTAGAAGGGGCAATAAAAGAAATGAAAGAACCGGGCACCAAAGAAGTCAAGTTGAATCGCGTAGAAAGTATTGTGCGCCGTTTCGCAGAAGACATCACAGTATACTGGCAGAAACGAGTGAGTATTTGCAAGTTACTCAGAATGCCATGGACCAAATGCTTCGGGAATATTATATGAGGATCAACAACAAGAAAATTCAAATCCTTGAGTGAGGGAGAGAGAAGCTGAAGGCCAAGGACAATTTGAGGACTGAAACTAGAGCAAACGGAATATCACTGAAGGAACTGAATCAAATTGAAGTAACCCGGTTTATAATCCGGTTGTTGCCTTCAGACGCCCCAGGCTTCACACTAGCTATTTAGTTTTTCTGAATGATACTCAAGCTTTCCGGGAAGCCACTGTTGGGACAGGGAAACAATATTGATAGAAGGAAGTTCACAAACTATTGGCTCTAGCGCAAATAGAAATGTGTCCTCTCCACTCGTGAAACCACCCCACGGGTGGATGGCAATGTTTTTTTTAGTTAGTGAATTCGAGCCTAACTCGAACCCCTCGAATTCCCTGGCTCAAAGCGGAAGTCACGGCTGATCAACATTTTCTCGCGGCATTAAATATTCCTAGTTTCACGATTGAGTGGAACATCATGCAGGGGGGAAGAGAGGACGGGATCTCGGAATTAATACCGGCGGAAGAAGTCATAACCAGCACTTACTGGGCCGTCGTTTGGGTGTGTGCAGCCTAAGAGCCCGACCACTTCTTCATCTTCTTAAGTATTCATCATCTATTATGCAACGCAATTGAGCAAAATATTTAAGCACTCATAATGGCTCTCATTCGAGGGTGCCCACGGCGCCATATGCTTCCGGGACGGACGAGAATTACCCACGGGGAGTGGGACCACCTGAGTTTTGCGAGTCGCTAGGGTGTTTCATTGGCGCGTCGAGGAGAAAGTGGGAATTTTCAATGGAGTACCCCAAAAAAGCATTAAAAACATCCCTAATACTTTTTTAACGCAATGCGAGTGATTTGCTGATGCGGCATGAGTAAATTGAATTTTCTGCGTCTATGTAATGCACCCATTCTTCATCAGAAAGTAAACGCCTTAATATCCTCGAAGACAAAACAAAAACAAAGAAAAAGCTCACAAGCTTTGCAACTTTCGGTGACGGTGAACTCAGTTAACCCACCTAAAGAAATTTTCAGCGAGGGGCCACCGAAATATGATACTGTGAGTCTGTATATAAAAAATGTTTAACGTTCGGAAAAAGCGGTCGAATGAGTTTTCATGGGCTGATTCGTAGTATTTATGAGGTAGGAATGTGGCATGAAAATTTCGTCAAATCAGTGATGTTATTTTTCCCATACTAAAAAACCAAAAGGCAGTCGTATATGAGGACTATAGAACAATAAGTTTTATTTAGCCCGCAGATATAGCGGTTCTCAGGGTCATCAACTAGAGAAAGGAGAGGAGGGCAAACGATTACCAAGGTATGAGCAGTTTTGTTTCAGTAGGGAGAGATACGCGGGATGACAAAGCAGCAATGAGGTCACTAATACAGCGGAACCCAGAGTGTAATCAGAATACGTTTTTTGTTCCGTGTTTGATAGAGCTTATTGGGTATAATTAATGGACGTGTAGGAAAAGATAGGATTAGATTGGAGAGATATGCGATTTATCTGCATCTCGTAGCAGACTGCTCATCTTCATGTAGTAGATGGAGATTCGTCATAGGCAGTTTCTTCAAAAATCCATTCCGCAATTCACTTCTCCTCATTGAAGACCGAGCCAATTCAATGATGCCATCAAATATAGCAGATGCTACCCATTCCACTCCACACTCAAGGTTTCCTCCACTTCAAACTTTCTGTCCGCAGCCTCCGAATTTGTGAACGGTCCGAGTTCCCTTAATAAACCTCCACGAACATTCACCGAACCCTCCTCCCGTGTAGATATCCGGTATCCCTCATTCACAGAAAAACCTGCATATTCCTGCATACGGAAAATCCTTCCCCGCTTTAAAATCCTTGCATGCTTCTATCAATACCACATCACCTCGTACAGAGCCCCTCAAGTCCATTTTCAAATATCTTTTCCCCCCATCCTCAAAAACCACAAAACTACGGTAAACGTCTTCCCTTCATGGCCCTCCGTCACACATACGTAGATGTCCCACCGACGGATCCGGCCCACTCAAAATCTACCGTGCCTCTCTCTCTCTCGAAATCCCCTCCGCCGCAGAGCACAAGCACGTTCCCCTTAATCGGGCGAGGTGGCGTACATCCATGCGCCATCTTCACCGCTCCTTCCCTCCAACTCTCATTCTTCCCCTTCCCACTCCTCTAGCACTCCCAGTGACGCTTTTTACCAGTTTGAATGCAAACTCTGGATCGCTTTCTGCTATGAACGATTCACGGCACCACTTCATACTCGTATTAACAACCATCGCGCTTCCAGTAATCCTTCTTCCCGTCAGACGGTCTATAGGTTCTCAAACCGAGAAATACCTCCACGATACATCCTTCAGCATTTGTTGCAATAATGTACGTATGCATGCATGTCTGGCTCCCGACCGCTCCCTTCAAAGATGCCCAAAAGTCACTGATAGCTTAATGCATGTGTAGAGTGTAAACTATGCATTATGTACTCCGAAGTCACATTATCCATGATTGCCTAACATGGATTTCATTCTTGCATAGTACGACCTTGCTCATTGGGCACATGGCATTTGCCTATCATGTTCGATGCCTTTAATCACTGATGACTTTCTCTTCCCTCCGACATAAAAAAGACCGACGGATTCATTCAGCAGCAATTCACAATGTATGTATTTTTGAATTGACATTCATTGAAAAAGAGAGCAAAACAGCTACGAAGGGTCGGTCGCGCGATAATTGGTAATGAGCATTTGGCAGATAGATCGACGATACTAATAATTAGCAGCTTGCAATCCCTTATAGGCACATTTAAGAACGTTTTGTGAGTAAATACATGTCGTTCATGTGATTCACTCGCAGAGGATTAACTATTGTGCAAAAACTATTGTTACTGCGTGCACACTACGCAGTAACAACAATACAAGGTGCCCGAGAGTGAGACAAAAAAACTACCGAAGAAAGGCATGATAGGGTATTTAGATCTACTATAGGTATTTGGATATCCGCGAGTGATCGAGAAAGATCCGCGGGGGATTGAGCGTTCGACCACAGACCGGGAGATTCGGACTGGCCTCGAAACGCTAAGCTTCACGCAAGCTGTTTGATTTCCTAGGCATCGGATCTTTTTGGGAAACCGCAGGCGACACAAAGAAAGACACTGAACCAGTACACTGACTTTGCGAATTTCACATGCAATGTAACATTTCCTACGACGTAAGGCTTTGTTCAATCAATGAATCAACCATCGCATTGATTACCATGGATTTATATTCATTGAAACACTCGGAGAATAGCGTAATTGAACGTAATTCAATTCAGTGGAAGGTTTTAATCAATTAATTAGTGATTAAATCTGTTAAGAAGGAATTTGTGATTCATTCAGGGTGGCCACCCATTTTCTAGACTCCCATTTCCGATTTTTTTCAACAAATATGACATCTTGAAATGAAATACTTGACTTTGTAATTCCACACACTTTATTTTAAAAAACACGGCCCAGGTTTCGACGTTGAACGTCATCATCAGGTTCAACGTCGAAACCTGGGTCGTGTTTTTTAAAAATAAAGTGTGTGGAATTACAAAGTCAATTATTTCATTTCAATATGTTATGCAAATTCCATAAAGTTACGCCTGAGGCAACAAATATGACATCATTAATCTCGATGTTTCTCCTGAGTGCTCGGAGTCTGAATTCGAATATTCTTTACATAATTCATCCTATATCCCTTCACATTCTACTAATATCGCCGAAGTCGATCTTCTTATGTATAGTGTTGGTTTTTGGCAGGGCGTCTACGCGCGATGGCCAACGACAAAATGAATTGATTTCACAACTGGAAGGAATATCCGTCCCTTCCCGATATTCCTATTACCCTACCATATCCCAGATTCACACACCACATCCCCGTTTCACATATCACATTTATGATTCAAATATCATATCCACAGCTTTTCTTTCAAATTATTTGCCTCTTTTCTCCATTTCGCCCTTTTTTTCGAAATTGAATTGAGTAATTGCAGACTTTTTTCCCGATTTGAAGATGCTCCCGACTGATTGACCACCCTGTCGTTCCGAGTAAATTTTTGGGAATCTATTCCTCTATTTTACTTTTCAAGCATCATCGGATATTAAACACGGGAGCCGAGCCAGACGGCACGGGGGCAGTAAATGACTTCTCTCCCACCGCCTCCCTCACGTCCCCATGTTTGCGTTTCTCGCGTCATACCTGTACATGGGCTTAGGTGAATCCGCCCTCGCCCATCAAATCCACCTTCCCGTTGAATCCTGTGGAGGTCTAGGCTTGCACCACACCCGGTGGTGCCTGCCGTCGCCGTCTATGGGGTGGGGGGGAGGGGGGGGGGTTCATATTGGTCACGATTATCTCCCATGTCACTCTCACCGTCTGCACTCATTAAGATGGACGAACTCACTTCAAGATGAGAGTATGACTCACCTCATCACTCATCTATTATCTACCGCCTCTGCACTTATCTTCCCCGCGAGAAAGACGGACGCACGCATCCCACCTCAGCGGTCAGCAAATGATCTCTTGAATAAATGCCATTTTCACATTAATGACATCTCGGACGAATATTTTTCGGTCAATTCAGGTTGATTTAAAGCATGGTAGCTCAACCAATATTTATGCATTTTTTTCAATTTGCGCAAGTTTACTGCACATTTACTGCACACTGCACATGCAACTTCTATTACTAAAAGTCTTGCCTGATTCCCCCAACCTTCCACCTTCTCGAACCCATCCTTCCCGATTTGCATACCTCGCTCGCATTATCGTAGGTCACTGGCTCGGGGGTAGACACCGTTGGGAATCGAACTGACTTTGATGGCCAGTCTATGCCGAGGACACGCATTCATCTCCTGCACGTTGAAGATTTTCCAATGAGAATTCTGGTGTAAAATCTAGTGACGTCAGCAGTAAAATGGGCTCGGTATTTTCTCTCACAGCGTGAACACATTTTCATAAGCTCTCAACGATGCCAGCCTGTGGTGTCGCCAGAGGGTTCTAATGTTGGCTCTGTAAAACTGCAAGCTAAGTAATATATTTGCATGCGTGTAAGCTGACAGGGTTTTCACATGATTGTATACGCCACTGTGGGTATAGGTTTGCATAGATGTGTTGATTTTACATGTAGTTTTATTCGAGTTAACGGGTGGTGACTTAACAGCCCCCGCCACACGCCCTTTAAGCGGATTGCGGGGCATTATGTGGGTATGTGTGTGTGCATCTCTTTTAACGTATTTTCTTGTCCTCTTTTTATTCGTAGCTGCTAACCATGTTATATTCCTAATATATGCAGGCATGTTGTATGATTGGGGTTCGGTCGCCCCCTTTCCACGCGGTTTTTGGTGGATCGCGGGGTGCCAGGTGCATGAGGAAAGAGAGTGAATGTATTTAGAATGGCCGGTGACCTACCACCCCCTGCCACACGTCCTTGCGACGGCTTGAGGGTTTTGTGTAGATGTATTTCTGGGAAGAGAAAAGTGTTCAATCTTCAACCTACAGACTAAGAAAACTAAACACAAGAATAGTTGACCAGGTGAAATACATGGGAGTCACATTAATGTCTGAACCAACATGGTGGAGAAAGGGTTTGAAATACTTTTGGAGTGGCATTTAAGAAACTGGTCCTTATCCAACGAATGGTGGTGAAACATTCGTTTGAAAATTTTATGGAGAGATGTTATTTCGCGTTGAATACTACATGAACACTCGTCTATCACTTGGGACCTCTCAGAAGGATTTCAATTCTGTAATAGGAAAATTATGCAGGGAAAATGTTTCGCGGAAACTCATTTTTAACGAATTAAAATCGTCGCATTAGAAAGACTGGGTTGAAAGACACTGGAGCATGTTTTCTTGGTGTTTGGGGTCGGATCATTCATCGTCATATTTCCTGCTAGCTTAGCTAATCTTCCTAATTTCTACCTCTTTCAATTCATCCAACCATCCTAAATGGTGCAAATGACCTCAAGAGGGGCGTGTTTAACGAGGTTTCTATTAAAACGCCGTTACAAAGGAAATATTTATTCCCCGTGGTCATTCCAATCTAAACTCAATCTATTTCATAAAATATTTTGTCATTTTATTCGTTTAATTCAGTGCATAATTCAGGACGCATATATATTTATACATGTATACATTTTAATAGAACTGTTTCTAAGAATGACACCACGGTTCTACGCGCTCCAAATATCTTTAAACGAATTAGCTGTTCCAGTCGGAGTAAAACAGCCAATCGAGGGCTGGGTTAGCCACATGAAAAGAACGTTTCAATTGCAACTCTGCTTTTTTTGAATGCACATAGCCAATTGAATCTTATCTAATCACAAATAACGTTTAAAAATTAGTTTAAATATAAACTAGAATATGTGAGAATTCGAAGATACCAAATATATAGTGGACCAGAAAGACTATTCACGCAGTCAAACCTATGTGAGTACTAGCATGCATCTGAGTATCTGAGTGTCGGAGTATCGGAGCAATGGATAGTTAATTGGGGGCCTCCATGATTGATTACCCGTATAGATCCTAATACTCGATCACCGATTAGCTCCTCGAGTGCTGTTACGTGCACCGAAGTATTGTGAAAATAACGAGTAATTCCGAGAATGAGCATGTATTTATTCGTATCCGAGTGAGTAGTGAATACCAAATACCGACAAATCACTATTTGCCTACCACTGGTCCCAAGGTTTTACCTAAAGAAAAACCTCAGATAGCTTGAGAACTCCCCGAGAAGAACACATCCACATTCTAAATCCATTTTCACTACAAATTATTTCAGCTAACCTTAAGTTAGTCACAACACTTCAGGATTGGCGACCAGGCTTCGAGGGGTGAGCGAGTGATTCGGTGTGGGCGGGATGTTTTTGGGAGGAGATGGAGAGACAGAGAGAGAAGTAGGTAGGGTGTCATTTACGAAAAGAGCCAAGGACCTGCGATTAATGCGCCATCCAACAAGCGTAGGTATACATAGTGCTCACAACGCTGTACCTCGTTGCGGATCGACATACCATTGAAAAATCTGTCCTCTGTAGTTGAATAAGCAGGTGCAAGGCGAACTCATGCTTTGACTACGTTAGGACAATTGCTAGAGAATATTTAACTCGTCAGGCGAAAGAAAACCTTTCCCGTCATCAAGAAAAGCACACTTACTCGTCCCATGCAGGAAAACTTCGCGAGGTGGTCACTCGCACGGCAGAGGAGTCAGCGCGATCAAATCGCTGGCGTCTTTTTCCCCCCCACACCAACGTTTTTAGAGGTAAGGGGTCAGAGTCCACCCCACCACCCTTTAAACCACGTACTGTGCTCCATGAAAGAGTGAGATGTTTTTCCTTTCCCAACGTTCCCCCTCTGTCACTTACCCCACATTTTGTCTCACGCTCGTTCCATACAATGAAAGTTATTATTTTACGGATCAGGATTTCAGTCTTGGAGCAAACTACGATACATGTACATAGTTAGTGACCGCACACAAGTCATGAAGGTTTTGGTGCTAAGGAATTATAGAAAACCAAAAGAAGTATTAGGCCAAGCAACCTATAAGTCAAGCCACTGGCTGTATCGCAACACGGTTAAGGCAAAAGGAATGTCCTACGTACACACATTTAGCGGCGCTTGCAATACGAATTTTGCGTAACAGCAGAATACAATTGTTCCGAGGGGAAGAAAACGAACTTGTATTCAGAATATTTCCCGTCCCAGAATATTAATTGCCTGAAACGATCCATCTCCTTCAGTCTGAACACAATCTGTAAAATAACATTCCTTCGTGTGATGCCTCACATCATTGTCAAAAACCAGCTTCGTTTTTAAAAGGTATTCCTTTCCATGCCCATTAAATCCAATTTGTCCTCGGAAATTTCATTTTATATGGAGCCTAGAGAACGTGAAATTCGAGGAAATAAAAATAATACAAATAATATTCGAGAAAATATAAATAATATTCGAGGAATGCGATAATTTGAGGACAATTTCTCCGTTAGGAAAAATTCTGGAATAAAATTCTTTCCCTTGAGGGCTGATGGGAAAGAACGATTCTCAGACGAATAAGCCTGCCTTGAAAGGCTACGAAATGTGTCGAGTGTAACCCTGAAAAACAAGATGAAACGAAATGTGCGAGTGAACGCCCATTCAGGTTCCATCTAGCAAGAGAGAAACATCGAAGATAGTGTGTGTGGCCGATTTTTCCACCACAAGACTTGAAAATTTAATTAAAAGAAAATATACAGCAAGCAGTCCAGTCAAGCAGTCTATAGAGGTCACATGGCCAAATTAATGCACTAACAAAACAATTAACATTTACAGGTATATTTATTTATTATATTGATGAATCCAGCATAATTTTGAATGAAGATTCTATTTTTTTATTTTTATCCCTATCGAACGCAGAAAATTTGAGCAATTGCGGTCAATTCTTCGCTCATGCCATTCTTACGAACGAACATATCCTATTTTTTGTCGAATAAAAACTGCGAGGAATTCCCTTACATTCACTACAGCGGTATTTCACTATTACTGATGGGCATACAATGCGAGAAATTCAGGGAAAATGCTATGCCTTTAATGAAAAAAATGTTAAAGAGTCATTTCCATAATTTTTATTATTAAACATATTTATTGGTTGCTAAGAATCCAGCAAAATATAACTTTGGTTTTCATCCCCGGAGGTGGAATCACCCCATGGCGCACAGCAGTTGCTTGCAGGGAATGATGTCGATGTAGAAAAATCATTCACTATGAGTGGGATCACATACGATCAAAGCGAATGATTTTTATTGGTGAAATTCTCTCATTTATTTTTCGGGTATTCCATTTTTTCATGAACTCGAAAAATTACTCACGAAAAAAAGGGGCTTGAGATGGCTCAAGTGACCACATGCGATGGCATAAGGGCAAAACACGCATGGCGTTCATATTCCGATCGTTTGAAATTGCAATTTTGTATTTAAGTTCTAGAGCGAGCGTAGGGATGCTTTAATCATTCCAATACTAGTTTCCAGAAAATGTTCATCCTTGTGTGGTCTCATGTGACGATAATTGTTCCAGAAGTCGGATGCGCACTGGTAGGGATTACGTGGTGTCGTGACAATTGTCAATCCAAAGTGAAATCATATTGACATTTTACAACAGGAAAATACAAAAGACAAATCCGAGGAGAGATTCGAACCGCCCGACAAACATCGACATTTGTTTACGCTTTTCAGCGTTCATTCAAGACGATTTTGTTTGTGAGAGCAGACACACTCCTTTCAGAAGGTGAGACTTCACCCTAATTCCTCCCAAGCGAGCAAACGCCGTGTGAGATTTGCTCAACGCCGTAATTTAATTACTAAGTAATTTTTTTGAGCAGGTAGAAGTTCAACTCTTCACAAGAGACGGCCTGGTACTGCATCTACTTATATTTCGATTTAGACGCGGAACTCGGCGATGGACACACAAGGGGGTTAAAAGGACGAAGGGTTTCCTCAGCATGAAAAAAAGGATGTCATCCGATAATGGGGGTAAATCGATGAGGAAGAAGAAAGCGGATCGAGCTATTCAATATACTGGTGTGGTAGCACGGCTTACTCTTGTCCTTTCGCCCGTCGTGGAGTGCGTATTGTGTTTCCGAGGGGCGGACATTAGGTGATTCATGTCATCGCGTGCTCATGAAGAGCTTTCTTTGCTGCGGGTTATGATGAAAGGCCCTTTTAGCGAGGCAATTCTGACAGAATAGGCGAAGTCCGTGAAACAGTGTGTCCATACCAATACGTATTCTTCACCATGGGCGTGGACGGCGTGATAGGCAATCGAGCAAATTGAATGTTTGACTTAAGTCGACGTCTCGACCGCACTAAGCGCCACTGACTTCCTCTGGAAGCAGCGACAAAACGTGAATGTGTTTTAGAAATAGGCCGGCGACACAACCACCCACAATTTTAATGAAAACGTTCAAGCGAATCTTACAACTTTTCACTCTTAAGTACAGCTCACTGAGGAAGAATGTGTTCTACGTTCTCGACGCCATATGCCCGTTCTCAGGCACCCAAACGAACTATTGTGCAATTGATTATAGAAAAATGTGTCAACGGATCAGCCCAGGGGAAGGAGAGAATATTTCAGCGAGGGGAATGGATTCCGCGATATATTTCACATCTTCGAGTGACACGGAATAACTTGCCTGAAAAGTGTTCTTCTCGAACCCTTAATACATTTTAATTCAAGTTTGCAAGTTTTTGTGGCTCACGAAATGATTTCACTAACAGCATTCCATAGAGCAGATCGGGGATCCGAGACGGTCGGACTCCCCCTTCGTACAACCTGACTACGCCCATCGACTAATTGTCAGTCCAGACACGATGACGTGGCCTCATGTCTGATGTGGTGAAACTTTGTGGTGGAGAACTCCACCAGTTTTCCAACTGCTTTGATGAATTATTTTACTGCATAATTTTCAAGGGCAATACACAATTGAAAACTGTGCATTCACTTGAAGATGATAATAGCGAGACTAGTCGTAATAAAATGTAATTAAATGGAAAACGGCGAGCGTTTCTCTTGCAATCGGTTGTAAGAAGTGAGATAAAAAGAATTCGTAAAGATTTATTGAAACCATTGCTTCATCTCCAGTTATTGCCCTACTATGGTCGCGAGTGACACTGGATATCTCACTAAATCTAAAATTTTTAACTATATTTGATCGACCACTAAAAATCGACCGCTGGACTTAACTCGTGAGTATTGATTTGATGAATAGAAGGTATAAGAATAAAACTAACCTTGGGTCAAATTTAACTCAGCATGTCACATTTATGACTCGTGCGTGGAGCTTTTGTGGTTTAATCTAGGCAAAAATAGGAAATTTGGAAATATTCTACACTTTACGCCCAAGGAAGCAAAAGCAATACATAATATTTATCACAAGAGTCCATCAAAATGTTTCCCCAAGATATCATTTATAATTTTATCGAATTTCTTTTGATTGCCACAATTTTATTCCGCGGAGGAGGACAACATCCTAGAAATCATTAAGAATAAAGTTTACACGAAATAATCGCATTACACAGTAGAAAGCAATGATTATAAATATAATCTAACATTATTTCCTTCATTTCTTTCCCACTCCAGCTCCTTAAGTGGAGAAACCTGTAAAATTCTAGTAAGATTGTCCCAGTACACAAACGTCATGAATTAATTCCCTCCAAGTTAGCCATGAAAAACCGTACAAGTATTTGAGCGTCGCTTTCCAAATTATTACACACAATGGGACGTGCAGGGGGTGGACCCCGGAGGCACCCCCTGCAACTCCGCGGAGAAAGACCACGGGGATATGTCACAGTCACGCAGAAAACCCCACGCCAATTTATGTCGGAAACGATTCTCCTCGGACATGCTCGGAGACTGACTAAAGTGAAGACACTTAATTGATAAACGCTCCAAAAACACTACAGCGATAGAACTCCCGCGGAGATTGCTAGGGTGCTTATGAAACGATGAACTACATGAGAGTAAATGCGAGTAAAAGGCAGCATAATATACAATAGAATTGCTAATAACGATTATAAGAGAAATTTGAATGAAAGAATGACCCATAAAGGACGGAACAATACAGATGTACGTACATCAAACGGGGAGGTTAGTATGAGCCAGGGATTTCGCACAAGAGAGGGAAGATTGGAGAGCCGAAGTCAACCAACCTTTGGATTGAAATACCAATTAAAAATTACTCTTCTGGAATAAAAATATCCCTTCGTGGGCACTTAAAAGCTAATTTGACATTGCCTGTTACAGTCCCACGGAAAATAAAATTGGCACACATCTTGTACTCTGTTATTTAGGGCCGTAGTGGGTCCGGTGGATAGAGGGCTGTGCTACTGCCCGGATGGGTCAGATTCGATGACGGATAAGAGTACCCCTTAAATTTACCCAAATTGAAAAATTTTTAAAAAACCAGATCTTCCTTGAGTTTGAATTCCACCCGCTGCTGGGCTGACGTCAGTATTTTGTGAGGTCTACCGTAACTTTTCAAATTAAACTTCGCGTTGATCACTGTGGTTCGTGGTTATATGTATTTATAACGAGAAAAAATTTGAAAGCTTTGTTTATCGATTAACTTTTCGACAGAATGAGGCTTCGTCATTGACGTTTTAAATAATAAATTAATATTTATAAAATTCATTCATTTATCAAACTATGATCCAATATGGTATCTAGCAAGGATATTTTTTATCGCACCCTAAGTTTCGGCAGCCGGAACCTTGCCGGGAATATCTCTTCCGCAAAATTTCTCATTGGTTACTTCCTTAAAATGATGAATAAAAATATGAAATTTTCATCTCCCACTAGGTTAAATCTTAAAACTATTCGCTACAAATTCTATCCATGGGGTTGCACATCAAACATCGGTGATCCTGAGAATCTCGAGAACCTTCTCAACCCCTCAGCCAAAATTTGGGCGCAGCTGTCACGCTGAGGCCTAGATATTTGTGGCCACCAAAATATGGACAACCGAAATGATTTTTCCCGAGAGGAGAATCTCTTCTTTTGCACGCCAGACGCGCAATGAAAAATTAATTAGCTCGTGCATTTATTAATTGGTCTCGAGATGGGTTATTGTGAATTAATAAACGAAAGAATAGCACAATCAATTACTCGTTATAAAAATACTTATTACGCATGACAAGGAATGTCCGAAACATTTTGGAAATACAAACCTTATGTTAAAACATAAGAAAACTCTTTAAAAAGGAACAAGCATTAACATCCCAGCTCCAGATATAAAAATTAAACTGACAATTGGATTACGTGGATGAAAAACTCAAACAAGGTTTACTTATGAAGCATATGGATTCGGATCCACTCAAATTATGAATATTATTTTACTGAAATGCAACTTGAATAATTAATGCTCTAAAATTAAAGCGAGGTTTCAGTTGACGACGAAGAGAGAAGTGGCGTCGGTGCGAATTTTCAGCGTATTTTGCTCGACCTTCTAAGAACAGTGGAAGCGCGAGGTTTAGTAAGCCCCGAAGTGCGGTAGGCCATGGAATCCTGATCCACATACCTCATGATACCAAAATCGCACGTAAAACCCGTGAGTGTGTTCTCATTTTCGGCATGCATTTTTTCCGCACGAATGCGTTGCAAAATAATTCGTCACTTGGACGGCAAGTATCGGGAAGAGAGTCACATAAAAACATTTCCCAGACATAAGACTGAAATGGGCGATCTATCTCTCTCTTGAATCTCCTCAAATACCGTGCAAGCCTCCAGAAGCATCCTTACTCAAGTGAGACAAGAGTACCTGCATTCAGGGGCTTAGGGAATTCAACTATGTTACAATTAATTTCGTTCTAACCCGTCGCCTAAAAATGACGGTTAGTGGGATTCATAGACGTGTGCATGGAAGATTCCACAGAGCGGATAATAAGGGATAGTAGAGAATATTTATATTCCTCGTCCGTCGTTCTGACGGTCAAAATTGCGGCATTTGACTTGGGAAAGATATCATTTAGACATTAAATCGGGAGTCAATTAAATAAGCGATCTTGTTGGTCCACAATCAGTACCTATTGAGGCCTGTGAAACTTCTGGCGAATAAGGAAAAATAAAATAAGAAGAGCATTACAAAGATTTTCTAACATGTTTCTCAATCCTTCTCATCGAACGCTGAAATGTATGCAAAATTACGTACACTGAACTCTAGGTTGCCTAGATACAGGAGTACAATGCCGGGTTCCGTTTTCCAAGATAACGGCATATATAACGCCACTGATCGCCAGTTTTTGGTACATACATGGTGATCCTAATTTAATATTTATCGCCGATTTAAGGTCTACACTTCAAAAGCATGAATGAAAAATTACATACACATCTCTTAGGAAGTTGACTTTTATGGAGCAATCAAGCACAGCGCCGGTTTTGTCTTATTAATATTGATACGAAAACATTCGTCAGATACCACTAAAGCGGCAAAGTTCAGTTTATATTCAGGGTACCATTGCCATCCCCTGGGTGAACGTTCAAAGTTCGGGACGAACAAGTAAAAATAAAAGCGCGTATTTATGAAAAGAGTAAAACGTAGGTGTTTACACTGCCAAATAAAAAACCTAAAGATTCTTTTCGGCAAGCCCGCTTGGCTCACGAAGTATGGAAGTCTACGGAACGAAATCCTCACGATTTTTTCACTCCACTTCGCGAGAGAGCATATCTTTCCCTAAAATTTCAACTTGCCAGGATACTCAATGATGAATAAACTACAAAAAACTGAAAAGCTATTTGAAAAGTCTGATGAAAGTTAAAATAGACTCACCGGAAAAAGAATCTTTCCAGCCAGTTACAGCCAAGGCGGGGGTTGAGCCTATTGCAGAAAGTTGATGTTGGATCCTGCGTTGGTTGTTCTTCGGGACGCTGTTGTTCTACGTCAACTGCCTCCATCTCGGTTCAGTGGAAGGCTCTAAGTGTCTAGATGTTCACCGGATGGTGTGACCGATCCGGAATTTAGCTCGACCACACTCGAGCGCTGCAGATTCTAAACTGACATCCAGAGCCACAAACGCGAGTAAAAAACCCGCTGCATGGGGTCCGATAATGCTCCGAAATGGTTCCGCTTTCTGCCACCCTACAACAGCGCAACCCAGGTTGGCCAAAGAGCTTCCACAAATGGCCGCCAGAGAGTATCACTTGGCGCTAATCACAAAAGCCCTAATGAACGTAAATGAGTTCGAAATGAAATTAAAATTACTATTTCACTTGAAAAAAACTGTTGTTCCAACATAGAAGGGTAATGAGTGAGGTAATTATTTTTACCAACAGTAAGCAACTTGCCATGACATAGAAGTGAAAATAACACATTTGAATACTTGTTCTAAAAAAATGGATATCATGGCAACAATTCATTTCACGTTGCATCATTAAATTAGTTTCAGGCTAAATATAATGCTGCCATGCTTCACATACATTGATAACTATCAAATAAACTCCTTATCTTCCCAAAAAGTCATGCGCCACTTTGAACAAACTTACAATGAATTTCCAGGTTTTTCAGGAATGAGAAGTCTTGTAATCCACAACCCACAAACATGTCTGGCGTACAGTTTTCTTGCTTTCAACTTTAGTGGTATCCAATTAAAGTTTTAATGTTTCTAATAGCCTTATAAATATTATTGGACCAACTTCTATCACAATAGGAGTAGCAGTCTTAATTTTCACTTCTTCAGTTCAATCATCCCTATAAAAGAACAAGCCCTCCGTAAGCCTCCTGCAGCATTGACCTTGGATGATAATTTTTTCAGGCAAAAGAAAAATTTCAGTAGCTTGTTGTGTTGCCTCCATTGTTGCCATAGGCAACCTGAATGTTTTTCAACTTGCAACAGCTGCCATTACACTTGAGTCAAATCAAGGAAATTTTTACCACATATGCAAAATAAAATAGGCTACTGAAATTACAAAAAATTAAATGTTTGTACAATAAATTACACACATATGAACAAGGATCAAATGATCACTCTTAATTGACAGAATTCATAATCATATGGCATATGATTGGCCGAAGATTTCTCTGTTAATTCAGTATCCCTGCTTAAAATTCAATGGATGTCTGCAAACATTTATAGAAAAAATGTATCTTACCAATTATTTTTCTCCACAGGAAATTGTTAAACTTGTAATGCTTTTACTATAAAATATGTAAGGCATAATCGTATTTGATGCATTTCGAAACTTTTTACTAGTCTTTCTACATGCAGCCCTCCATTTTTCCCTATTTAGTGTATATTCCCTCACCCTCTGATAGTTTCCCTTTTTTACGTCCTTCTTAATTTGCCCTATGTACTTGGCCTTCCTCGCCGAATGTTTCCTTCAATTTTTCTTACTATTATGTTTCTAACTAATCCATTGTGCCTTAGGGTATGTCCAATCCATTTAGTTATTCTTTGCCATAGAGCTCTCTATACGGTCCTTTCCTCTTCTGCTCTTTTATGTACTTCATCGCTCCTCACTTTTTCCATTTAATCTTCAGCATTCTCCTCCAGCGCCATGTTTCAAATGCTTCTATTCTTCGTTGGTCCACTCTTCCAATATTCCATGCCTTCGCTCTGTAGAGTGCCCTGCTCCACATGAACATTTTGACAAACTGCTTCCTTGTTTATGATCTCATGTTCTCTGAACATAGTGGTTGCCTCTTCTCAATGAACGCCTTCTTTGCTGGAGCTATTATTTGCTTGATGTCGGTCGAGCTTCTTCCATCCCAAGTTATACCGCTGCCCAAGTAGATGAAGGATTCCACTTGCTCTGGTTTCACTCCTCGAATTGTGATATCTGTATTCAGCTTCTCTCTTTTGCACACAAGTATTTTTGTTTTCTTCTTGTTGATGCTCATATTATATTCCCCCAGTGCCTTCCATAGTATTCAGGTTTGCTTGTAGGTCCTCTCGCATCTCTGCCACTACTGTGACGTCATCTGGGAACCACAGCATGTTAATTTCTTTACCATTCACCTCGACTCATTTGATGCCCTATTCTTGTGCTTCTTTTATGGCCTCTTCTAGATATATGTTAAATAGTCCTGATGAGAGGTTGCATCCTTTCGGAACTCCTTTGTTTATTTTGGCTTCTCTTTTCCTTCTGTTTTTGATTTGCATGGTTGTTATCTAATTCTTTTAGAGGTAGTCCATTCCAAGCGCTTCTAGTACCTTGAACATTTTGTTCTATTTGACATTGTCAAAGGCCTTCTCCAAGTCCACGAATGCCACATATAATGACTTGTTTACACGCATCAATTTTTTGTCTGGTACCCTCAAGCTGAGTATTGCCTCTCTTGCTCCTTGGTTTTTCCTGAATCCGAATTGGTTTTCCAAAAGGATTTCTTCTAACTCTTCTTCTATTCATTGGCTGATTATCTGAGTATGTATTTTCGATGCATGAGAAGTCAGGGTCAATGTTCTGTGCTCTTCGCATTTATCTGTTCTAGGTTTCATTGGTATTGCAATCATTACACTCTTCTCAAAGTCCTCAGGTAGATACTAATGAAAGATATCTATGACAGCTTCCACTGCCGTAGATATCTTTCATTATTTCAAATAGGTTATCCTTTGCATAGGCCCTGGGTGCTTTGATAATTTCTCTGTTTTTTTATCAACTCCCGGTGCCTTGTTGTCCTTCAGGCCTTTCACGGCTCGGTCAAATTCACTTCTCAGTATCTCCAGGCCCCATTCATCTTCTTCTATCATGCTTTCTTCTGTAAGCAAGTCACTTTCAAGTGGTTTGGGCCCTTGATAGAGATCTTCACTGTACTTCTTCCATCTCCTCCCAACGTCTTCATATTCTGTCATTATCTTTCCACTAGCATCTTGAACGTTGCAGGATTTTGTTTTTCTTACTCCAAATTGTGTCTTCACCAGTTCATAAGCAGCTTCACTGTTTCCCTTCCTTATGTTGTCATTGATTTCCTTACAGCAGCTTTCTATCCACTCTTCCCTGGCCTTCTTGCAATTTTGTATGACTTTGTTCCATAAATTTTTGTAAAGGGCTTCCTCAGTTTCATTTCTTGGATTCTTGTATTTTCTTCTTTCCTCTACGAGTCATCTTATTTGAGCTGTTATCCATGGCCATTTGGTTGGCGCCGTCATACTCAAGAGTTGTTCATCTGCTACTTTGGTTTTGATATTCTTCATTTCCTTCCTTTCCTTCATTGTCCTTCTATGCTAGTCACTTTTATTCCTTCTATTTTTCTGTCAATGGTCGTGGTGAACTTTTCACTGGTCTGCTTTTCCTCCATTATTTTTGTTCCATCTGGGTTCCTGTGTCACTTTCTTGATTTTCTTCTATTGAAGTTGGCTGTCCACGATCACCAGGTTATGATTGTTATTTATATCTGCGCCAGGGTAGCTCTTGCATTGTTTAACTTTGTTTCTGTATCTCGTTCTCACAAGGATGTAGTCAATTTGGTATCTTGCCCTGTCCCGTGGCATCTTTTTGGTGTATTTTCTCCTCCGATGTTGCTCAAAGAGGGTGTTTGCCACTACCATGTTCTTCTTGTTGAAAAATTCTATCCATCTTTCTCCTGCGGGGTTCCGTTTTCCCAATCTGAACTGTCCCATGCTCCTTCCTTCTTGGCCCTCTCCAACCACAGCATTCCAGCCTCTCATCAAGATTAGGTTCTCTTTCCCTTTAACTGCTCCTATAACTTCTTCCAGTTGCCTATATACTTATTCTATTTTCTCTTCTGAAAGACTGGATTTTAACAAAAACACCTGCACTACCACTGAGTCTGTAGGCTCTTCCTCTAACCTCATCATCAGAATCCACTCACTGTCTTGTCAGCACGATTTGACTCTACTTGCCCACTCCTTGAATATGATGCCCACTCCTTGAATATGATGCCCACTCCTTGAATATGATGCCCACTCCTGCAACTTACTGTTCATCTCCTGAGTATATCACCCTGTATCCATCGCTCCAGAAGTCATCGGACCCGGCCCACTTAATCTCGCCCACTAGTATATTGATTCCCAATCTGTCCATCTCCATCTTAGTATTTTTCAACTTCCCACACACTCCCAATGATCTCACGTTCCATATCCCTATCCTACATTAGTCTACCTTGACTGATGTTTCCCTCCCAGTACTTCCCACCCAGAGATCTGATTGGGGGACTATTTTACGTCCTGAAGATTTTATCGGAAGGAGTGCCATCACACCAAAACTTAAATTCTAACTGCATCTTATAGGGAGAAGTGGGGTAGGATGTGGTGTTTTCCGGTTGCCTTCCACATTGCAGTACTGCAGCTGATACTGTCCAATTCACTCTCACCCACAGCCGTGGCAGCTGATGTTGAGTCGACCCACTCGGTCTGCGCCACCAGTGCCTAATGGTGAAACTGCTGCCTTTCACCATGGGTTCAGGGATCTATATATATGCATACATATATAAACATACATATATATAATATTATATGTATATATACATACATGGCCACCCCACTGGGGTCAGATGCCTTTGCAGCCACCTCACTGAAGAACAGATGCTGCATGGACCACCTTTAGTCTGGCTCCTAACCTTCGACCTATCTGGCATGGGTGACCCTACCAGGAGCAATTATTATTATTCCCGCGAGCACAGCTCTAGGGGTCATCAGAACGCACAAGCCCTCCACTATGTCAAGGTTGTAATCCATGTGAGGGAAACAAATATAATTAAGGAAATAGAAAAAGCTGGAGCCGAAGAAAAATTTTTGCCCTAAATATTTGATTCTAATGGCAGCTGCCTTAGCTTGGAGACGTTTTTTCTAAACATGTGGTAAAAATGAGTAAACTTACATCATTTGAGGCAAGAATATATTGTATCTAGTTAAGGAAATAATTTAAAAATACAAAATTCCGATCAAAAATGGTCATTAATGAGATTACTTCCAGGGATTATAACATTGAAACTTTCTTAATTTTACTTATTCAAACATAACAGGTATAGCAATTGGTTTATTATTTCTAGAAAAATTGGTTGCTTTTAATTAGTTAAATGTTAAAATGCACTAAGGCATTTAAAACATTTGGAAAAATGAACAGTTCCACTTAGCTCACCCTTGATAACCAGATGCAATGGAAAAAGTACGAAAACTCAACAGCTAAGAGACTGGTGTTAAAGAAAAATCAGTTACTTATTAATTACATGGGGAAACATTTCTGAAATCTAAGAAACAAAAAATTTCAATTTTTGGATATTTTAAAATAGATACCTAACTCTCAACACAAATAGCTTATAATAGAATGTAGTTATTGGCTATGGCAAGATTAAAAAGGGAAATATTGGGGAAACAGAATTTTAATGGCTATTAACATATAATTATTTAATACAAAAGTTACTGAGGACGTATTACAATTTTAGACGGGACAAATTGTTATTGAGGTTATGGAACTTCAATTTGATAAGTTGCCAATCAGTTGTTTTGGCAATTATTACACCATATTCCAACCTGTTAAAATTATTAAACCAGGACTAGTGACAAATTCTGATTCCGTCATTTTATTCCAGGCCTCTGGGTGGTAAATGATTTCAGACAAGTACATCAACACTTAACAATATTTAAAATTCTTTATTTTGTAAATAAAATACAAATTTTATTGCAAACAGACTCCAGGGTATACATTTCACACAAAAACACAAACCCCATTAAAACTAGATCACTTCCAGGGAGGGATGAAATAACCACCGACCATCGTATCAACCCTAAGGTTTGATAGGTGAGGGCAGTGTTCACATCAGGGTAGGGGGCCAGTTCCTTTCCCTGTGCCACCAGTGGTTTCCCAGGAAGATCTGGTACCCAAAAAATCACGCAGCTGACTGAAGCTGGAGGTGCTCAGAGGCATCCCCAAAAATGGAACCAGGGGTCCTCTGATCAGTAGTCCATCACTCTACCCACTGGACTACCTCTATGGATTAAATACAATGCTTAAATATTACTTCACAAGTACCCTATAAATATCCTCAAAGGACTTCCGAAGGCAGTTTACAAAATCCGCACCATCACGGTGAGGAGGATAACTTGTGACAATGGTCCCCAACATGTTATCAGCAATCAAGTACCTGTATGAAAAAACATAAAGCTATTAGAAATGCTACCCAGCAACGTACATATTTTAATAATACTACACATTTCAGAGCACTATCTTTCGAGTAAAAACTGTATTTGGAACATTAAATTAGGCCTTCACAAATAAACTCTTCAGTCAATTTCCACCATCACTTAAAATTGGGATTAAATTCAAACAACTCTTAAACATGTGGAGAGATCTATAATTAGTTACTAGCAGTTAAGTTAGCAATTAATATTTTTTCGAACAAATTGTATTGAAATGTTTTTCTTCTTAAGATTCTGGCTTCCTTGACAATGATTCAGATATCGGGCTGGCGTTAGTGTAGGTACTAGTTAAATGCAATATCAAACTTCCTGCATGCTATTTTGTGTCTACGAATGGGCACACTAAATAATCACTGACACAAAAAGCAAATAAAATAACTTGGAATTGATCGCACTGATCATTGCAAATTGTGATGAAAATTTATATGATTCCTCAGATTTCTGGCAAAGAGCTTTCCCACTGAAAATTTATTACGATACCTGCCGGGTTCCGATGTTCAATGCCATCTGTTTTTCAATAATTTCATTGTAAACACATTTAATTACTTGCATAGTTAATTTGGGTATAAATAGAATAAAATTTGATGAATTTAAGGATAAACCATTTTATAGTAGTTTAGAAACCAATTCAGGAGTTCCCTACCTATCTCCCTACATAGACACCTATTATGGAGAAAATATTTCTAAGTGTTTAAGCAACATTTCTTTCCAAATCCTTGGGGTATAAAATATTTGGGGTCACATCACATTCAATCCAACACAGCATAAATTTTGAAACATACTAAACAATTGGATAGATAATTTGCTTTCATTTTACAGTTGTTCATGTTTTCTATTAACCTTTACAACTCAATAAAAATACTTCTTTTTATGAGATTAAAAAGTGGAAATTATATGTTCCAACCAATACTGTATTTTCCCGTCAATAATGCGCACCCAGAATTTTTGTATAGATACCCAGGGCTTCATAGTTATCTTGAAGGCATATAGATGCCGTGCATCTGTATATACATGTGCATATGTATCAAATGGAATGCAATTAGAAAGGCATGTTTCCAGATTAATTTATTTTTTCACGACTCTTCTTTAAATTATTGTGTACATGGGTATGTAAATGCTTGAATTTTTTCAATTTTCATTACACAACGTGCATCGTCATTTTTTCCATCATCTGAAAATTTTTGATAGATAACACACACGTTATTGATGGGAAAACACGGTACTTCTCAAAAGTTTATTTTTGGTACATTGATTATTCTAATTGTTGAGTGTTTATTCATTACTGGTTCATAATCACCTGTTTTATGACTACTAAATTTAAAAAATTACACTATAAGGCTTATTACTCTTACCCAATTCCATAGCCATCTTTCACCACCGGCCCAAAAGCTCCTGCTTGAACATAAGGAGATGACAGAGTAGAAGTAGATAACACATTGTGATTGATTGCACTGTATGCTGGATCCCTATATATTTCAGGAAGTTCTTTGCTGAATTCTGGATGCACTTCAGCTAGTTTCCTTAGTCCAAATAGGTGTCTATCAAAACCTTGACCTGCAGTAAAACAAATTGACATTTGATGAAGCTAAATAAAATAAAAAAGTTTTGCTTTATAACTTTTGAAACAGGATGGACATTAAGCACAAATCATATCATTTACCGGGAAAAAAAAACTAAAAAACTATGGCCACATTTCGTACAAGGAAAGTGTTTACAATAAAGCACCTACTAAGAAACAATAAATAAAATGCCTTGTGCATTAAATTTGCAGCTGCTTAAGATACCTTAATTTGAAACTAAAAACATAATATTGGAAATGAGACCTGTTAGGAACCTGGACATACCCATTGCTGCATCCCTTGTCAAGGCTCCATGAACCTCAGAACATTTCTTGATCATTCCCTGAAGCTCTGAGATACTCGGTTGGTTATTGGAGTTAATACTTTCACAAAAGGCCTGTGGAAGAGATTACAATTCCAGTTTCAAGAGTATCACCAAAAAAATAACAGTCGATAAACTTAATTTGAAATACCTTAGTAGCCATTGTGCATGGTCTTATTGTTTCTGTTCTTCCATGCCGGAAGGCTGATGTGCTACAAGACTCATAAGTGGCTACCTGTTTCCCTGTTTGCTTGTGGAATGCTACCTGAAATGCCAAAAAATCTTGATAATATTTCGTATGAAAAAACCAGCAGAGAGTAAAATTTTGCCAATGTTGAATTATATAAGCGCCATAATAAAAACACTACTATGTAAATTTTCACTCTGTAATTTTACTTCACTGACCATGGTTCTGACAGCTTGTTATAGAGTTGATGAGTAATAGGTATTATCACTTCCCCCCCTCTTGCTATCATACATAAATGACCACAACTAATGTTAACCACTTCGATGACTACACTAACTGTCAAACCATGGTTGGTGAAGTAATATTATAGTGCGAAAATTTACATAGGAGTTTTAATAATGGATAGAGCAAATTTTCTCTGAGTGATGCCCGAATCTTTATCTTTCAAAACGCAGACCACTTCTTACAGATGCAATAAGAGATGGTTATGGTAGAACCAGGGTTGTTTATTGGTTGGAAAATGAATTAGAGACAATTTTAAACCCTCCATTTGAACAATTGAATATTCTACAACTAGGGTAAATAAAATAAAGTGGTCAAATTTGATTCTCATTTTTTTTACTAGAATGAATTAAAGCAAAGTAAACTGGGCCTACAAAATTCTATTAAACAGAAAGCATTGATGCTGGCTCTAAATAGTTCTGAATTTATGAAAGAACTGCTAGCATCTTCAAAGAAGCATGCTTTCTCGAGCCCAATATGCATCAATTCTTTAAGTAAGAGTGCACACACCAATAAAATGCAGCAGTTTTGGTCACTTATCCCTCCCTCCACTCTCCCAATCATGATATTTGGTTGCTCTCAACAAAGCCAAACACAGACTTGGAAGGGGGGGTCTCACATCAAATACTTCATCGAACCACTCTGGGGGGTCATTTCAAATATTTGCATACGGTTAAAAATAAGTGAAAAAGGATGAGGATTGGAATAGGATAGTGATTCATATGCCACTGATACAAAATGAAATTTTAAATTAATGAAATTATAATGCTCAAACATCTTCATTTTACTTATTCCAACTTAGCATGCGTTGTAACGCATTTATTATTCCTAAAAACATTGGTTACTTTTAATTAGTTGAATGTCAAAATGCACATAATGTGTAAATTAAAAAAAAAATGCCATCCAACATTTAAACCCTACGGCAAAAAATAAAGTTCCTCTACATTCAAGTATGCATGAGAAATTGGACTAAAACTGAAGAAAACTGAAAAAAATGGAGAAAACACTGTGTTTCCCTAATTCCAAATTAAATATGCTTCATCAAATAAGTTTCCATTAAAATTATATTTTTACTGAAATACAATATTTATAAACATATGAACGTAAAAAGTTGGTTGGGAGCTGGAATAGAACGTCATATCCGAGACAGTAGAACGGATCCTCAATACTCCGGAATTGTGCGAAATTGCCGAAAATGACTTGAATGAGATTTGCCTATTTTCGTTATAATTGCACTAAATTATGGTTCTTCTTTTCTTGACCGTGTGCATCGATATTTATGAGAAAAACGAAGTTATCAACCACATCTGGGACAATTGCTCAGTCGACTCACGCGATCGTAAAATATGCTGATTGGCGAAACAAAAAAAAACTTAGACTCGCTGGAATACACGTCTTAAATAGGTTGCTTTATTCCGATTATCTGATCGGCTTAGTTATATACACAATTCACTCTGAGGAAACAAACCAGGCTTCTAGTGAAATTTGTAAATCAATCAACGCAAGATTATTCACAAGCTTAAAACGGCTCGGTAAAAAGAAAGCTGCAATGACTTTCTACAAAAAAGCTAAACGTGTAACAAAACAAAGCGGTTAATTACAGCATTTAAGTATGCTCCGGTATAAATTTTACTGAAAATACTCCTTTTCAACGAAGCTGACTCATGCAGTTAAGTCGCACATAATTCCAATCCATATGACGCGACTTCAGGTCGTGGTTGGTCTGCCTCTATCCAATTTCATACGATATGAGTGATATTACTCGATTTAAATGCCGACGATGTAATTCTGTGGTCCCGGGAACTTTGTGGGAAGCCGCTGGAGCGCAATAACAGAAGCTACCACCGCCCTGCCATGAATGTGTGAATATCGAAGACCCAACGGTACACAAAAAACCCAACGGTACACATGACTCGGGGTGAATTCCCTCTACCCTTCCCCATCAAACCAACCTCACAGGTGATTGGTGTCGTGGGTGGTTGTTCGCGGTGAGACGTGACTTTTCACGATGTCTCAATTCAACTTTTAGCGAGAAAAACTTCAATTCGAAACACAGGTGCGTAAAGAGAGTACTTGGTACGAGGATGATTTTCTATTTAATTAATCCTCAGGGTAGGAAGATGATGCAACTGTCTCTCCAACCACGTGCGTTCGCCGCCTGATCGGTATTCGCTTCTGCGATCCCCACTCTCGAGGCGTCTAGACAACTGTATCCCACCCTCGCTCACTCGATTACCTTGACTGTCTCCTATCTTCATCATCTCCTTGACCTTGACCATTCCCTGCGCAAACAATATCCCAATCGGTCATACGTAGGAACCGTAGTTCACGGTCGTATTTGGCTGACTTACAATGAGCCACGCAAGAGATTTTTCTGTTGCACTCGAACATACCGAACGTAACTGCATCTTAACAATTTATTTCTTACGCATATGCCAAACAAGAGACAATATGGACTCATACGTCCTAAATTTCGTCATCATAAGCGTGAACTCTCGAGAATTTTGCTCATCATTGAGTTTATTATCCAATTTTTCGCCTTTACAATAAAAGTTCCCTAATCAAAGACTCAGAACAGACTAAGGACTACGTAACACTTCTATACATTTTGGTAATTGGTTTACCCTGAACCTTATACTCTGGTACAAAGCAGTATTTTTACAAAGCAAAATGTTCTTTCATGTTTTGAACGTTTATGAAACGATTCAAAATTAAAGTCGAACGAAGCATAGAAAAAAATAACTATAAATTAAAAAATCCAAATAAAGAACGATATGAGCTCAAAGGAGAGTCAAAAGGGGAGTGAGTGAGTGTCGAGGACGGGAGGTCTATAACTCGTGCTCGCATCCACGAGATGGGAGGTTCATAAATTAATATTCATTAATTTTAACATGAGAAAAATAAATGCCTATAATATTTTTTCGTTTCCTGTTAACTTAAATTTATAATTACGTAGTTAAAATGAAGATATCGAATAAGAAAAACTATGCAGAGATAATATATCACGTGGGTCGTTCAATAACTCATTATAAAATCCAAAAGATGGCCGTCTTAGTGTCGGAAAAGGTTTCCTTTTAGTAAGCCTCATCTCCAACCAAACTGTTGTTTAAGTTTCAGCTATATTTTGTGCAGTTATTAAACTCTTCTATTTAAAAGGCAAAACGCCAAAAGAGAACAAAGCCGACTTGGATGAAGTTCATGGCATATCTGGTCCTGTGTTTGGAACTGTTTATAATTGCGCAAATAAGTTTCAACGCGGCCGTACATCCACACATGATGACCATTGTTCTGATGGTCCATTGGAAGAGACTTTTATCGAAAAATTTGACAAAATCCACGATATGGTCTTGAGTGTTCAACAAATCAAATTTCACGAAATAGTTGAGGACACAGGCATATCATAAGGTACAGTGTTTTCGATTTTGTACAAAAAACGGGATATGAAAAAAATTAAGGTATGATGGGGACCCTGTTTGCTCTCCGTGCAGAATAAAGCAATCCTGTAGTCGATTGGCAGGCTGGTTAGGTGCTTTTCCGTCGCAATCCTGACGAGTTTCTACATCAATGCGTAACTGTGGACGAAACGGATTCATCTGCTCGTACAATTCAAAGACAAAGAAACAGTCGAAAGAGTTCTAAAGGCGACCCGGCTTCGGAGAAGGTGAAATCGACAAAGTGATGGCCACTGATTTTTGGAATGCCCGCGGAATCATCTACATCAATTACTTGCATAGGAACAAACGATAAATAGAGAGTATTATGCGTCGTTATTGTACTGATTGAGCGAAGAGAGTAAGAAAAAACTTCCTCATTTGGGAAAATAAAAAATTCTCTTCCATCAAAGCAATGCACACAAAAGAAGTTTAAAGGTTGGAAATTATGGAATTTAGGTTCGAATTTTTTAACAATATCCACTGTATTCACCAGATTTGGTCCCCAGTGACTTTTTTAATTTCCAATCTTGAAAAAATGGTTCGGCGGAAAGCGATTCATGTCGAGGTTGTCATCGCCAACAGAGATGCTTTTTTTGAGGACCTTGCGAAATCGTACTTTTTGAACAGCTAAAAAAATGTGATGAATCACTGGGAAAAGTGAATCGAGCTGAAAGGATATTATCGTATTTCGAAAAATAAAAAGAAATATCTACCCATAATAATTTGTCTATATTTTCCCAGGGACTTAATGAACGACCCACGCAAATTTGAAATATTGATAATCCGTCGATAGATAATTAGAGAGAATTGGAAGCTCACTGTGATTTCATATCCAATTGAATATCGAAGAGTTGAAGATTAAAGAACGAAACTCCGTATTTCCAAACTTATTTTTAAAATCGCACCATTTCACGGAACGTAATCACCGGGATAATTGGCAATCCAATGTGATACGCCCTCCTCCTGCAAGAAGTTTTGACTCCGTTACAAATGAATATACATATCTAAAAGTTTAAACTAATCCTTAAATCAGCAGGAGAAAATCAAGGCCAAGTATGAGTGGTGAAAGAATTGTGAAAATGACACGAGAGACGAAGTTCGAGCATCAGGTTCCGTCTCCAGTAATCCCTTCCAAGTAGTCCCTTCTACTTAAATCACGCATTCCTCCGTCAATGTGAACTCGTCAGAAAGCAAAAATTCGAACTGATTTCGTCCGTCCTGGTTCTTATCTCTTCGGCTCTGTGTCACCACCACTTCCCACTAAGAACGAGGATCGGATCGAATATCAGGATTTTCTCTTCCGAAACAATTCATTTTACCAGACTTGGAATTCCAGCACCATTTCCAAAATAGTCCTTGCAGTGCGCTGAATATATTCACACCACTCAGTAATGCCCTTGCCTAGACTTTAGAGTTGCAGGCTAATAAGGAGAAGAGTTTCAGCAGTATTCTGGGATGACTAATATTTTCCAGGACAATTCACAAACCACTGTTCATTCAAAGCTTATGGTATATCTCATTAAATAAAGTCTCACTGAATGTGTGAGTTACGCCCTAGCAGAGGTAATAATGCAAGTAGTAGTAGTAGTGTTTAGGGGAGGCGACCGACAGATGAGGTCATTTGAACCATAGGTGATGGACAGGGTAGGATGAAGGGTGGAGAGAAACCCGGCGTCGGCATTAGCCTACTCTTTACGAAAGGCGCCAAGGGGTCCGCAGCTTAACGTCCCATCCGACGGACGGCGTACTCACTCAAAGTGCCCTCCACAAATCACCTCAAGTAGGGATCGAGATACCTCTGAAAAATATTCAACACCGCCGGGATTTGAACCCGGGCCCTCTGGGTGGGAAGCCAGTACGTTAGCCCCCGCACCATCTCGATCCCCCGGTAATATACCTCAAAATATTTTGAATAACAAATAAGGGTTGCCTCATGATTCCGCAAGTTGCTGGTTAATAAACCTATGGAAATAACTTGGACAACTGGAAAAATTAGGTAGTCACTTGTATTACTATAAAAACCCACATTTCAACTTCTTATCTGCTGCAGCCATCACTGCTATTTCGCTGGTAGCCCCTAAAATAACTTTCACTGTATTTTTACAATTGAATATAAATAACTTATGTTCAAAGATACATCAGAACGGATTACTGGAAATAGAACTGGTACCTGGTGGAGCTCAATAGAAATATGCGCTTTGAGGCACCCTTGAAGCATTTTGACATGAAGATGACCCAAGGGGGCTCGGAAAGCTGCAGGGATGGGGTAAGAAGCTTTCAATCCACTCAAGTAGTAGCAATAGTTTTTAGGGGAGGCGATCGGCAGCTGAGGTAATTTGCACCGTTAGGGATGGACAGGAAAGGATGAAGGGTGGAGAGAAACCCGGCGTCGGCCTTAGCCTACTCTTAACGAAAGGCGCCAAGATATCCACAGCTTAACGTCCCATCCGACGGACGGCGTACTCACTCAAAGTGCTCTCCCCAAATGACCTCATGTAGGGATAACACTGAAAAATATCTGCCGCCTTCGGGATTCGATCCCGGGCCCTATGGGTGGGAAGTAATACGTTAGCCACCGCACCATCCCGATCCCTTCAATCCACTCAAGAATCAATCATAAATTAAAATAGGGTGCGGCAACATTACTTCCTTTTTTCAAAAGCAAAACGCTTTCAAAAAAGTAAGTTATGTTATCATTTTCATTGTAAATACGTATGCAACCCATACTCATGGACTACAACCTTGGTGTGGTAGAAGGGCTTTATGTGTTTTGATGATCCTTGGTGGCAATTATGATAATTGCTCCTGGTATCTAAAGTAAAACTCGGTCACAACGAATTTCAGGGGATCGGCCTTTTACTTCGTTATAGTAGACAGGATTTAATTACATCCAACTTTAATAGTTATCGAATAAAAATTGAATATATCCTCAATGTCCTCTGGTATGAGCGTCTGGTATGAGTGCTTTGCTATGACTATTTTAGTAATAGATATTGACATATGCTCCTCTGTTGATTCACACTATCTCTATAGCGTAACACAAGTGGACAGTGGCATTGGAAATCTACATGTTGGATCTACAGGTTCCACTTTCTTTAAGATATATGAAATGCGAAAATTCAATAATAAATGAAGAATTATGTCATACTACACGAGATCGGTATTTTCTACGAAATATGCAAGAAAATATGAAAGAAGACGTAACGAAACTCGACACTGAACTCGAACATATTCCCCCTCTACAAATTTACGCATCACAGCACTAAGACTCAGGCCCCACGAAATCGACAGCCACTGAGGTTGAGTCTTTACAGCCGTGATGATGGACCCAAAATGCCATTGGTTCCGGCTGAAAGTAAAGTTAAAAAAATTAAACTTAAGAGAATTATCTATCGAAGTGAAGACAAAAATTGTTAATGACTTGTAAAATAATTCTAAAATTTCAAAAAAGGAAACTGCAGAAGAAATACGACATCTCATCGTCTACGCTCTCTACTGGTCAGGTGCAACGTGGTGACATTGAAAAAGCTGCAGTTTAGGGCAACGTAAAAAGAAAGAAACTAAAAACAAAGAATCCTGAGGAATTAGAAGACGTGCTTGTGTTCGTCGAGCAGCAGCAGTACCGCACGTAGTCGCTGTGAGGACGGTCAAAGAGGTGGCCACGCGTGAGAACAACTTACGATATGAGAAGAGGTGGTTAGGCGACGGAAATGGCGAGAATTTCGTTATAAGAGAGGTCATACTTGGACAAGGGACCAAGGAAAAGTTCGCTGTAGCAGGAATTCTGTCTCATTCGTACTCGTTATATGCGCGATTATTAACGTGCGCGAAAATAGGAAATCCCAAAGGACCGAGAACTCATTTCATTATAGGCTATATTTCGTCACATGCGTGAACGTCATATACGAGTTTTACCATGCATTTATTTAATGAAAGTGTTTTCTCTAATGGGCCGTTCCACAGATTTCGGACTCGAGTTCACCCATGACCTTTCGGATTGAGATGAAGATCGCAAGACATGTTGGTCTCTATGCAAAACAGCTAAATGTTCAAAACTTAATATCTCATAGCAGAACCAGCGTAAAAAGACATCTAATGGCTCTCTACTAACCTTAACTTAATGCAGAATGTTATAATGGCCAATGAAAGTTTTTCAGACAAATCATTGCTCAATAATTGTAATGTAACAAGATCAAAATTTTAATGTGTATTAAATATAATATATTAATGTTTAAACATTATACCTGACTACGAAAAGTGCACGAAACAAAATGTACAGGAGATTTTTTTCCATTTAAGAAGAAAAATATTTTAAATTTTTTGGCAGCAATTTTTAAAACGCAGAATTATTTATTCTCATGTGTCTGAAAGCAGATTCAACATAAGCAGACAAGCGGTGGAAACTTTTCGATCTAAAAGTAATGCCAAATTTAATTATAGCCCTTAAAAGTTTTTCAACCGCTAATTTTTTTAACCATTTTAATATTAAAGTGTTAATTGTGTAAACTTTTAAAATACCGATTCTTTAATTTTGCTTAATTCTAGGCTTTAAAATCTTTTTACGTCAATTGCATTGAATAAAATATTTGAGGTTGGGTATTTCCATTGTATTAAGAAAATAATTTTTGAATTGTTTTCGGTGACGGTTGTTCGATACCGATATACGGGGAAATCCCTGGTATGCCCAGTTTCCATTGTATTTACATGGCGTTCAGTTTTTTGCAAGAATTTCGGTGCAAGTGGTTAAAATTGGAAATAATCTTGAAATTTGTTTTAGAAAACAAATTTATCACGTTTCACATGAAATATATAGGCATGTTAATCTGTTAGAAAATCACAATTTGGTGGAGGTATCAACTTTAAATGATTTACTTATCCAGCGTATGATGACCTTACTTCGAGTCCGCATGCACCCAGTATAACTTACACAATGCAACCTAGTGGATAGCCGTCTTTACGAAGGCGGTTCAATAAGTACCCGTGTTTGACGACAAAGGCCGTTCCTGAGGGAAGTTTATGTTATCATTGTGTGCTGCCATCTATCAAACGACGGTGAAACAAATTTCAGACTGATTTAAAGGTTAGTTTGGATTTGGCAGCCATTCGAGTAAGACGTGTTTCGTGATTTTTGCTAAGATGGAAAAAGAGCAGTATCGTTCGGTAATTCGCTTTTTGTTTTTGGATGGGAAGAAATGCGAGGAGATAAAAGCAAAGTTGGACGCTGTTTTTGGGGGCACTTCGCCATCTATGGCCACAGTTAGATATTGGTTCAACGAATTTAAACATGGGCGAACATCTGTTTTTGATGAGGAGCGACCAGGACACCCGGCAGATGTGGTTACCAAGGAAATCATTCAAAAAGTCATCGCCATGATTCTCGCTGATTGACAAACGAAAGTGCGCGAAATAGCAGAGGCCGTGGGCGTGTCGACCGGAATGGCAATTAATACTTTACATGATAAGTTGGCAATGAAAAAATTGTCGGCCCGATGGCTGCCGCGATTGCTCACGGTTGACAACACATTCTTCCGGAGTTGTCGCCGCCAAACTGCATGGACTACGTTATGAATTGCTGCCGTACCCCCCGAATTCACCCGATCAGGCTCCCTGCAACTTTTTCTTATTCCCTAACATGAAGATATGGCTCGCGGGAAAAAAAAATATAGCTCAAATGAGGAAGTTACCGCCGAGACAGAGGCGTATTTCGGAGAGTTCGACAAATCCTATTTTTGGAGGGGTTAAAAAATGGCGGGAACGTTGGGAGAAGTGCATCTTTCTAAAAGGGGACTAATTTGAAAATTTTTTTTTCGAAAAAATGGTTTCTTCGTTTCTAACACGGGTACTTATTGAACCACCCTCGTATACCATTCATTTCCTTGCGGTTAAGTCGACCGGTGTTTAGGCACTATTGATGTTTTTCGCTCTAATTCCGTGCTCGGTGTAAGGATGCGGAAGCCCAAGAAACGGCTGAATTTATACAATTGCAACAATTAAGAGACGAGGAATGAACAACTCAAGCGATAAGACAAGTACCACCGGCGATTAAAAGATAGAAAGGAGGTTATGACCGTGTACGCATGTTGCAAGCGCCGCGGGTACGCCAGAAAACCTTAGGAGGACAGAGATTGACAATCAGAGCACACTTGAATACTCTTGGGCGGAAACACCAAATGGTTGAAATCCACGTAGACCTCAATAAAAATTTTATTTTCGGTTATCTCACCACTCCTCACGGGGTGAACTTGACAAATGAGTAAGCGACGTGAACTGTGTGGATAGTGGCGTCAGGGTTACAAACAGAAAGATAAAAGGATGAATAGCTGTTCACTGGAAAGGCTCGGAGGGATGTGCCAGTCAAAGAGGGGAGACTAACGGAATATGCATTCGCAGAATTTGAGGAATGAATATAGAAAGAACGATTTTAAAGAACTGGTTACCGCCCAAAGACAAAATTTTCTATCAATTGAATTGTTCATTCCCTGTCTCTTATTAGTCTCAATTGTATACGTTCAATCGCATCTTTTATTCTCGAATCCTTAAACTGTGCTCGGAATTCAGAGCGAAGAACTTCAAGAATGCCCACCGGTTGACTGCACCGCGAGGAAATGAATGGTAAGAGGACGACTATTCACAAGGTTACTGCTTTATGTGTCCCAGGCATTGTGTAAGTTATACTGGGTGCATGCGGACTCGAAGTAAGGTCATCATACGCTGGATAAGTAAATAATTCGAGGGTGCATGCGGACTCGAAGTAAGGTCATCATACGCTGGATAAGTAAATAATTCGAAATTGAAACCATCGCCGATGTGCGGTTTTCTAATAGATTAACATGCCTATACATTATGTGAAATGTGATAAATTTGTTTTCTATTCATGACAAAGTCGTGTTCAAGATTATTTTCTTTTTTATATGAACTCCTTGAAAAAACGGAACGCCAAACAAAAACAATGGAAACGGTACATCAGGGATTTTTCCGTACATCGGTGTCAAAGAACCACCACCGAAAAAATTATTTTCTTAATGACATGGAAAGACACAACCTCAAAAATGTTATTCAATGCACTTCACGTAAAAATATATTAAAACCTAAAATTAAGCGAAATAAAAAAATCGGCATCTAAAAAGTATACACAGTTAACACTTAAACATTAAAATGGTTAAACAATTAGTTGTTGGAAAACTTTTATGGGCTATAATTAAATTCGGCATCACGTTTAAATCGAAATTTTTCCAACACTTGTCTTCTTCCGCTGAATCTGTATGACAATAAGTCAGTCTGCCGCTAAAATTAAAATATTTTTCTTCATAAATTGAAAAAAATCCAATCAAAAAATTTTATTCTATGCAATTTGCGCAATAAATTATAATGAAAAAATGGCGTGTTTTCAGGCGTGATATGATGGAATCCGAACATACTAATGAACAATTGATAACACTTTTCCACTAGGTATTGATTGATTTACTACATTACTATTTTCGATGTACTACATCAATATCTATTGGAATAGTTTTATCATTAGTTCATTATTATAAGGTATAATATTTAACCATTATTATATATTTTAATTACCATAATTTAAAATTTTAAACTTTTAACATTACAATTTTTACACAATAATTCATCTGAAAAAACTTTCAGTGGCCATAATTACATTTTGCATTAAGTTTAGATTGAAAGAGAGCCATTGGATGTTTTTTATGCTGGTTCTACTCTTGAGATATAAAATTGTGAAAATACAGTGTTTTTGAAAACTTCCATTATGAAAAAAGGCCATTATTTGGCTATTTTTCCTCAATTTCTGCTAAAGCTCCACATTACTGTTTTCAAAAAGGCCCACATATCCTGGGATCTTCATTCCAATGTGGAAAGTCCATGGATCAACTTGGTCCTGAGGTGGTGTGGAATGATTATTTCCTTTCCAACCCATCTTCTTCTTTATTTCTTTTTTAATGGAATTTGAAAATTATGATGATTTCCTGGTTTCCATATTACGCTTAAATGAGAGTTCTTCAAGCCATTCCACAAACTTCCTTAAAAACATTCTCTTTCAACTCGTTACAACTTCCATCGGATTTAGTGATCAGACACTCCCAAAAACAAGTGATATCTAATGCAAGGAAAAATGTGCATTACATGCGCAGCTATGCTGCCTTTCTGAAAATTCTAATTATTGAGCATGCCAACAAATAATATAACCAAGGAAATAGCCAGTTAAAAATAAACTCATAGACTAGTAAAAGAGATATAAATGACTAGAACTCACACTGAGTCATTTATGTAAATGATCTTTTATTTCCCACACTCTAATCTGGCTTCTCTACACCCTGAAAATTCCATCAATACGTATTGCTCTCCAGTCTCATTTTTCACACAACTGATATCAGATATGTAAAGAGTGGCACTTCTTATGAAGGTAAAGTTGCTAATGGCATATTATTTTATCCAAATTAAATTACCTTACCTGAAAACCAAGTTGCATGACAGCATCTGGGCTGACTTTCTGTTTTTTACACACATTTTTCCCAAACCCAGGAAACTCCATTATGTCTATTTTCAGGTGATTAGTCACAGATTCATATTGACTTTTAGCCTCAGCAATAACATTCTTCATCTCTTGATCGAGCAAAAAATCTGTGGTGGATCAAAATGAAAGCTTAAAATTCATCCAGCCAACATCAAAAGTACAGACTGTTACTGCACTTTTGTCATCAACACCAAGTTGTCATTGTTCTGATAAGAAAACAATGATTGAAGAAATTTTAACTTTAACTTCTGACTTGATTCATAGTCATCTAAATCACTTCAGAGGGTATAATTGTATTAATGGCATGGGTAGGTCCTTTGGCCATACTCCTAGCTGTTGTTTTTAAACAGTTTGATCACATTTTTCAGTATTCATTACAATAAAAAGGGAAAAATATAATTGAAGCATTAATACACAAAAGCATGATAAATGGTACATTCATAAATCCCATGCTTGCAATGTTTGTTCAATGAACCATTGATACATATAGCACAAATTTCTCTATGATAACAAAATCCAAAATCAAATATGCCTGAAAGAGGAATTTTTATTTCTTGACAGATTACAAATAGTTCCTTGATCAGTCATATGGTTTACAATGGTACCAAAGGCAATTGAACAAATTGAGGATTCAGGCCAATACACAAAGGCATAGTTTCACTAGCTAAAATCTACACTGGATCCTCTTATCATTTCCCGATTTGACCAATGTGCTCGACAGAGTTAAATAATCAATAACCCATGACCAAATGGTCATGATAACAGTAAATGATAACTCGTCAAACCAATAATCAATGACTATTGAAGATTATTATGATATTATGCACCAAAAGTCAGTGGACACCCATTTTGGGAGAGGCTTCTGATTGAGATCATGAGAGAGCCTTTGATGAAAGGTTGGTGGACACAGACTAGCTTCACTATGATGAGTTGGGGGATGTTCAGCATTGAGGCTTTTTAACTTTTCAAGCCTCCTGGGTTGCCAATATAACCAGTTAGTTCAATGAAGCACTGGAGCACTACAATTCTATCCACCTGAGTCCCTTTTCCTATTGATGCTCAGTGGTTAAAGCACCTAAAAGGAAATCCCAAGTCTCCCCATAAGTGCTATGCAGCACTCAAGCTATTGGAGTCAAACTCCCACTTTCAGCCCATAATAGGATTAACCCTACTGAATAGGTACCAGTCCCTAATAGTAACCTCCAAAGAGCAGGACTTTGCTTTTCGTCATGACTAATTTTAAATAATAGATTACCAATGATATGGAATGATTGAGGATTAATGAAAGATTGGTAAAAAGATATTCAAGTAGTACCCAGACAATTACTAAAATACTGTATTTTTCATGAACTCATCTTGCCAACCAAGAGAAAATAGACAGGTGGATCATCAATGTGTCCATTGGTAGATTATAATCAACTGATAATGAAAAATAATACTGTACATATCAGCACTCCACAAGATGACGGTGATGGTAACAACTGGCATTACTTAGTGCTAAATGCTATCATTTATTGCATACTTTGCCAAATACTTCATACTAATACTTTGCCTTTAGTGAACTTCAGATGAGATATATTAAAAAGAATATGCACAGCATCAAATTTCAGCATATTTTTAAGACAAGCATAAGTAGAAAAAGCTCATTTTATGAATGGTAAAAAGAGAAATCATGAAATGTAATCCTACTTGGTAAAAAACCAAGCAATACTTCAATGCCTGGTACCTAATTAAACTGGGTATTCTTTTGATATTTTTTCCATCTCTGACTATGAGTATTGAAAAATAAATGTTTGACTTCTACGCTTAAATGGTAAAATAGGGCTAGTCAAAACTCACCTAGCTGAGTGACTTCTGGATTATCCTTGGTTTCTGTATCAGGGTGCACTCTAGGCTTTGTTGTACTGTCTTTGTATATATCATTAAAGTAACGTAATACGGCTACACCATCTCCCCATGAATGTTCAAAATTTATGGCTGCTTCACCATCCTTGTCAATAATTAGACTGAATGATTTGTCAAACCACCTGAAAATTTAAGCAAGGAAAATCATGAAATCTAAAACAAGATTCAAGGAGTGATACTGTTGCATAAATTTCTTCTATGGCCTGTTTCATATGTGACATGGTTTAATATTATTTTAATAAAAGGATTGAAATTAATGATCATAAATACTAATATCAATTAGCCAATCAATAAACAATGATTGGTTCATAGACTATTAAAAGCCCATTGTGAACCAAGCAACCAATTTAACCTTCACAAAGGTACTCTTTGTCTATGGGCTGGAGGGGAAATGATGATAACACTGAACGACCTATTTATTGATGGACAAGTTTTAATTAGTTTAATATGATTTAATACAATATTGAGTTGGAATCATCCTACTACCAAATTATATTACTTACCAATATGAAAATTAATTCACAATATATTTGTTCAGGGATCAACTAGCATTAAATCCAATCTCTCCTAATCTCCATTTTTAAAATTCATTGGCATAACAATCTGCAGCAAACCTCAGAATAACACATTATATGCAGCCAACAAATTTAAAACAGTTTCACAAAACAAACTTCCCATACTCCGGTGGAATAGTTCTAGGTTTTAATCTCATTGAATTCCATTGATATTTATACGCTGAATTTTCTTGATCGATTGAACTGATTTACTTGTCATGATCTGTAGGAGCCCATAAAGTATAGTTTAACTGGAAATTTCAATTTCATTTTACTTTTCAAACTATCTCACAAAAAGAATTGGTTTAAGAGAAGATGACAAGATAGACATAAGGAGATAGAAAAGATCAAGAAAACCTCAATTTTGTTTTCAAATTTTTAAAGAGATTACAAAATGGAGTGACAGGTCTGTGAGTGAGGGTACTTGAAAAAAATGCTAGACACTGCCCCCAAATAATTTTCTTACAGTAATTTCAACGATTTAAACCAAAATAAATGAACAACATGAAGATCAGTTAAATATTTGAACACAAGAAAGGAGCCTTATGCCAAAGGAATATGCATTCCTTGAAAGCCTTATTCCTTTAATCTACAAAACAATAATTTTGAATGAATCCAACAATTTTATTCATCAGGTAGTTTGAGAAGGAACAAAATGATTTTATTAGTTTCTAACTTGCCAGTGCGAACACCAAAGTGTTGTCTGAGTTTAAATTAATTAAATTAAAATCTGAGTTTAATTCTGTTGGACAGATTAATTATGAATTTTGGATTAATCCATTTTTTCATGTCTTCATAGTGCATTTGTCTACTTTTATAAATAATTGATGACATAAAGAATGACGTTTACAAGATAATGACAGATTAAAGTGAAAAATTCTGGAATTACTTTTATTACAAGGGTCTCCTAAAGTTAACAGTCAACCTAAATGAAGGCCATTTAATACTCTGAATCATGTCATTCAGATTTTATTATAATGATCTAGTCACTATTTACTAAAAGAGTAGATTCATTTCCCCACAAAACACAATATATACAAAAAATATGTGCACACACTAGAGCAATTTATTGAGGGAAAATGATCAACAACAGCAACACTATAAATATACTTATGTTAATGATGCACAAAAATTTTTTTCCAACAATTACTGCCATCAATATAGGGTTGCAGAAGGGTACCATGCCTGTGAAAAATGAATGTTTATTCCAACCTAGCAGTAATGGTGGACCTTAAGTTTACATTCTAGAGTGCTAATAAAAGTTATTTCCATAAGCCAAGGATCTAAATCTCAATTCTTTAAACTAAAATTCTCAAAGTACATAAAGATTCTGATTTAATGTTGTGCCAGAAGAAAAATGCATGCAAAAATTATTATAGTAACAATTATGAGCCATTAGTTAACGTTTGTTTGGACAAAAAAAACTGAAGGAAACATAATGATACTTCACTTGCACAAAGGAAAAAATATATATACAGGGTGCAGCGCTTAAATCTAGACAAATTTCAAATTGAATTTCCTGCCATATTGTAGTTCCAATGGAGGTTGCGATTGGTGTTCTTGAAAGCTATAGGCATCTAGTAAACAGTCATAACCTCAAAATGGCCGAAACATTATGCACAAGTGTGGAGTACAATTGAAGAGCCGCAATTATAGAAAGTGTTCATGCTGGGTGTTATATTTCAAAATTGCTCAATTCTTATTGTACCCCAGATCAACTGTTTACAATGTTGTGGCTAAGTATAATGCTTCAGAGAAGTCTGGGGAAGGTTCACCAACCTGGCAAGGAAATCTAATTCGAGGAAACGTGTTCTTGTCTGGATTTAGGTGCCGCACCCCGCATATGTTTGGAATGAGGAGTTATTTTCATGCATGCCACATACACACCAAACATACACATGCCACGACAGCTACCAAAGAATGAAGACAGGACTCGTAACAAAACAAAACATTAAATGAGTCAGATGGTAGATTAGATAAGGCGATTCCAATTAATACACAGCCGTCCAGCTGAATTAAGACATTCTTTCAATTTTGCTGGGTTAAAACAGTACAGCTCTGTGGTTTATTCTAATTATATGATGATTATTGAGTCCTTTTACCATTTCTATGCATTGATTCACACATGGCTTTTAAATCTCTCAGCCATGTTATCTCTTTAGAATTTTATAATGTTACATCCACTTTCAATGCTCTACTTGGTTGTCAGATGGAGTGAAACATAACACCTGATTGCAGCATTTTTGATAAAGAGATGACATTGGTTAAGCTATTATTCACATAAACAAACCACTGACCAAAGAACTACTTCTAAGAGAACTTTTAAAATATTTCATTAGGCTAAAATGAAGAAATATTTACAAACAAAACTAGTATCACAACAGAGACAATAATACAGTGTGAAATAAATCTCATAAAGACCTGTTAGTTCCATCTCCATGAAGGAAATTTTGTACAAGAGGCACATGACCACTGCACGATTCATCATCAAGAATCAATGCAAAAAGGGCAGAGTCCACAAGTTTCAGTGCAGTTTCATTCTGAGGGGAGATGGCTTTAAGATGCTTTCTTGCTTTTGCCCATGAATCTCTTTCCATTGTGGTGAGAATGCCAACAGGGTGATCAGGACTAGGAGGCTGCCCATCACTCATTGAAATGACCTTTTTAAGGTTTGCCAATATTACCTCTGGTGGGAAAATATTCCCTGAAAATGAAGTCAGTTTCTCATAGGATTAATAGCGCCTTGGCAAATTTAAAGAAGCAATTGTGAGATAAATAAAACAAGAGGAAAAAGTCAGATTTCATAGAGTGAATTAAACTACTTGAGGAAATAAAGAATAAGGTTCCACGTTATATGGGGCTCTATATGTGTTAAGTCTTTATAAGACCACAACACAGTGCCACCATCATGCCATTATGTCACAAATAATTTTCAGTTTTCACCTAAAACCTACCTCTAATCAATAAGACTAATTATAATATAAATTATTAACCTAAACAGTTTGATTGACTAAATAATTATAGCAGGCTACTACTCCTCAAGAAATATGCTCTATCAGATAATGCACCTATAGCAATTGACCCATTAAAGATACATAGAGGTGTACGCTGCAAAAACTAGTAGAAATGTCAAATGTTGACGCTTAAAAATAAAGATACTCTCATAAAATCAAGGTTACAGGCTCAATCTTGTGAAATCTTATCTTGAGGAGTGAATTAAAAACTCTGTGGAATTCATAAACATATTTTACTGTGGTACGAGTAGTTTCATCATATTGGTGACATCTTCAGGTGTAAAGTTTTTACACCCTCTTTTAAACCCATACTTCTTGGGTACATATTTTTGAAACCTTTGATGGACTCATGGAATTTCATATTTCAATTGGGCAGAAACAACAACTAGGGAGAGTTATACATGTTCTAGGATGGGCTATTTTTCTTACAGCTGATTAAGGCACTGAAATAAATAGCCAGCTTAACCACACTGAACCAAGTTTCACAGACTAAATATTCCATATTCCCTGGCTAGAAGACTTATCTTAATGGTCAAGTATCATGTGTGCATCAAATGAATTACGACAGCGGTTCAATAAGTACCCGTGTTTGACGACAAAGGCCGTTCCTGAGGGAAGTTTATGTTATCATTGTGTGCTGCCATCTATCAAACGATGGTGAAACAAAGTTCAGACTGATTTAAAGGTTAGTTTGGATTTGGCAGCCATTCGAGTAAGACGTGTTTCGTGATTTTTGCTAAGATGGAAAAAGAGCAGTATCGTTCGGTAATTCGCTTTTTGTTTTTGGATGGGAAGAAATGCGAGGAGATAAAAGCAAAGTTGGATGCTTTTATGGGGACACTTTGCCATCTATGGCCACAGTTAGGTATTGGTTCAACGAATTTAAACATGGGTGAACATCTGTTTTTGATGAGGAGCGACCAGGACACCTGGCAGATGTGGTTACCGAGGAAATCATTCAAAAAGTCCACGCCATGATTCTCGCTGATTGACGAACGAAAGTGCGCGAAGTAGCAGAGGCCATGGGTGTGTCGACCGGAATGGCAATTAATATTTTACATAATATGTTGGCAATGAAAAAATTGTCGGCCCGATGGGTGCCGCGATTGCTTTCGGTTGACAACACATTCTTCCGGAGTTGTCGCCGCCCAACTGCATGGACTACGTTATGAATTGCTGCCGCACCCCCTGTATTCACCCGATCAGGCTCCCTGCGACTTTTTCTTATTCCCTAAGATGATGAAATGGCTCGCGGGAAAAAAATTTACCTCAAACGAGGAAGTTATCGCCGAGACAGAGGCGTATTTTAGAGAGTTCGACAAATCCTATTTTTTTGGAGGGGTTAAAAAATGGCCTGAATGTTGGGAGAAGTGTATCTATCTAAAAGGGGACTATGTTGAAAAATAAAAAATTTTTTTTGAAAAAATGGTTTCTTCCATTCTAACACAGGTATTTATTGAACTGCTCTCGTAGCTGTGGTCAAATAAATAAATATTCCTAAAATACTACAATAACTTGCCATAAAAAACTGGTGTTTTTTCTTAAAAATGCTAGAAAGCAATGAAGCCCTCAAATATAGCGTGGTTAAAGAAATGAGAATTGCAAGCACATTGAGTTAATACCTAAATATGGCATGAAAAGAGCCAATAAAAGCAGCCACATAATTATATTTGGTGTACTCCTTCCTGGAGAACATTTCTACTCTCAGACTAACATAGACTAGCATAAGCACTCTAGTCATGTGATCACACTTCAAAACAATAGGAAGAATAATATTTTTCATAGTATTTCATACAATGAGTCCTCCCATTATGATAATAATCCATTCTGAGAGAGAAGTGGCTCAGTAATGTTTTATGGAAGAGGAATTAGACATCTCATCAATGACATAGCTACATGTAATTCATATCCCACATATATGCTGAGTAAATATTAAGGGTAGCATGTGAATGACATGAACTATTAATAAAAGGGGGTTGCGGGGCATCAAGTAATTGTGAGTCACACAGCAAAATGATTACAGCTATAACGGAGTTTTTTAAAGAAACAATGAGGGAGGTATGAGATGAAGATTAACTACAGGAAGGCAAATGTAATAACATTCTTGAAATAGGAAAGCTAAGTTAAATATTGAAGTAGGGGGACATAAACCAGAGCAGGTGAAGCAATTCATGTATTCGGACAATATTATATAGGAAAATGAGCATAGTAGTGGGAACAAGAAAAGAGGTGAAAAAAAGAGTAGTAAATACTAATATGAAGTGTTAATGTATGTATGTGAATTTTATAGAGCAGTAATTTCAATATGCATCAAGGTAAATGATTTCTACACTTTGAAATTTCTGCATTTGAATGCATATTAGCGGATGACTCTTTCAAAAGTTAATGCCGCAGCATCTTCCACAGTTCTTTCAATTTGCCTAAGGTAACACTTTATAGATGTGAAACCTGGTATTTGAGGAGATAGTAGATTAGAGACTTATGAGATGCAAGTGTGGTGAAGAATGGAAAAAATAAGTTGGAAAGAGAGAAAGACAAGTGCTAAGTTTTTAATAGGGTTGCTGAAGGGAGGAGTTGCCAGAGGAAATCGGAAAAAGGCAGAAAAAATGGGTGCAGTAAATTTTGAAAGGGGGTGGGACATTTGAAGGCCATGATAGAAGGGAGAATGTTTAGTAAGCAGGGAAGATGAAGGTAGTGAAAAGGCTTTTCAGACAGCATTAAAAGCAGGCAGAAGTCATGATAAAAGGAAGAAAGAACTAATGTCAGACAAATTGAAGTAATTTCTTCTAATAAGTAGAAGTAAATAGCTGCTAGATACTATTCAAAACCCATTGCTGAATATGTGGAATACCTTGATTGAGCACTTCAATGGCCTGTTAAATTGTTAAGCAAGAAGTACTTATTCATGCATGTAAACATACAATATAGCAAGAAATATATCTGGTCACAGACTGTATCTATAAGCATGCATGGGTGGAAGTTAGGGACAGGCAATCAGTGACTTGAGCCACCAGAGCACCTTAGAGGCCCAAGGATCAGGCTATATCCTGACTATTGGGGGACAGGGCGGCCTCTCATTTTCCAGATTCCCATTCCTAAATTTATAGATGATTATGCCATTTTTTTCCTCACACGTTTGGAATCTAATCAGACATGCTTCATTTCTCATCTCTGCCTGCTCCACTGGTATCACCAAAATTAATCCTGTGATTAGAGTTTTGGTTTTTCCCAAGCTGGCATGCATGATGGCACAAAAAGAAAAAAAAACATGAACTAGTTTCACAACCAAAATGAATTTAGTCCACAGGGTAAATTCCCAATTTATGCATTACATTTTCAAAAATTATGGCCCTTTTCCTGATTTTTTAATAAAATTGAGCAATTCCTTTCCTTTCCCCAGTTTCCTAATTTTGCTCAAATGAGTGGTCATTATAGAGCAGAGAGCACACCAGCATATCCCCCGCGTACATCACACTCTACTTATTTTCTCTTACCATCATGCACCACACTTGTCTATAACTACCTTATTCTTCTAGCATCTGTTTTCATGTCAGACACAATGTTCGAATAAAATAACGCGAATCTAAGGAACAAAGCACTTTGAATTAAATACAAGGTGAAGTTACAAATATCACCAAATATTCGCACATATGGCATGTCATAAACAAATAGAAAGCATGTCATGTCAACCTAGGTACCCAGCTACCTGTCTTACAAAAGTTACAAAGTCACACATGCAATATTTAACCTAATCAGAAAACACAAATAGTTTTAGTTTAATGCAATATTGGAGGGAGTCATTCCAAAGTCACATTACATACGTAGATAGGCCAAAATGAGAAGTAAAGGGAAACAAAATGTAAAATCAACCAAGACAAGGAATACTCTTTCCTATGCACAATTTCAACAATGATCAAAACAGAAGAAAACATTAATGTCAACTCTCAAACAACTAATTCACAGAGAAATCTACCTTAACAATACCCCTATTACAGGACCACCAATACCAATTTGTCACAGAAATGTTCAAAATTTCCATAGTTTCAGTGTATATTAAGCCCCCATTCAAAAACCACTCCCTACCCCAACTAATAGCCTATGGGTACAGACAAATAAAAATACTGCAATTCTACAAATAAATTTTCCTATTTTCCACTTCCACGACCATTATTCCACCACTGCGGGGTATCATCAGGTGGCACCTAATGATGCCACAATGTGGTAAAAACAATAAGTGAAATATGCACACACTATAGTGAAAATAGTCATGGAAGTGAAAAATAAAAATTTTTCTTCGTGAAATGACTTTCGTGTTTTCAATTGTCTGCATGCATGATGAAAAAATTCCATAAAGTAATAACTCAAACTATTTTATATAATATATAACTCAGTAGTAACATAGCTAAGTTTTACATTTTATCACATTAAGATAAACTGTCATTACTTAATGATTCCTTTGCACCTAATAACAGTAATAGCACTGCATATGTATATAGTTTTAAGATGCTTTGATAGGTGAAATCATTTCATAATGAAATGGGTTACTCTCTTGAATCCATAAGACTAATCATTTGTTGATGCTCTATCCAATATCTGAACCTCGGATGCTAGGGTTCAATTTAAAATGCACTACAGGGAGCGGCGGGTGCAGCTGGACAAAATTCAATTTGAAATTCCCACCATTTTATACCACATGTAGAGGTATCACTGGCATCTAAATAACCTAGACATATGTACTGAACAAGTGGGTCACAGTAGTCCAGGGGGTAGAACGTTTGACTACTGACCGGAGGGCCCAGGAATTGAACCACTCTGGGCAAGTCTCTGGGCAACTGCAGCTCCACCCAAGATATATGATTTTTCAGGTACCAGATCTTCCTGGGAAACCATAACCAGCACAGGGAAAGGAACTGGCCCTCCTACCCTGATGTGTGAATTCCACACACCGTCAGGCTTAGTACTGGGTGAATTCTACCATCAACTACCAAACCAACATTCGGGTTGATTACTGTGTTTATGGTTTATGGTTATGTACTGAACAGTCATTACCTCAAAACGGTAACAATGTTGAGAACAAGTGTGGATTATAACCGAAGATCCGCGATTATTGAAATGGTATGCGCTGGTCGCTTGATTACAGAAATTATTCAATTCTCAAATTTTTAAATTACTCGGTTCTGTACCCGAGAATGACAGTATATGATGTCTTCGCAAAGTATAATTAGTCACAAGAGCTCGAAAATGGTTATGCAACACCAGCAAAGAAAACTCACTCAAAGGAGAGCGTTGTCAGGATGTTGGACTTCATCCAACCGACTCGGGAGCTCATTTTTAAGGATCCAGGGCAATCAATCCGAAAATTGTCATCGGTTGTTGGTATGAGTGAAAAAACTATGCATCAAATCATTGAGAAGGACCTCTGCCACAAGTCTTACACCATTAAAATATGACAGATGAATTCCCCAGCTGCCCCAGGGAAAAGCGAATTGAAAGTTTCAACTTGCTTTTGTGTTCCTTAAAAAATAATGCTACAAGAGGAATCAGATTTTTTTTCTGACAAAAAGTTTTTACTATGCATCCTAAAACCAATTGTAGGAACAACCCCTGGCTTACCCGTGACTCTGAAGATGTCCCCCATAGTTTCCAGAATGAAATTTCTAGCAAATATTCCCTTACTAGGAGTTGTGTCTAGTGAGAGTGAAGACATGCCACCGTATTTCTTTAACAAAGGGGGAAATATCAACAAGGACGTTTATTGGCATGTTCTGACAAATGTAATGAAGTCATGGATGGAAACTTTGTCAACTGAAAGGCCGTACCTTTCTGACCTCCCAAAACCACAGATATAAATCCGCTGGACTACTGTGTGTGGAGCATGGTCGCAAGGGTCACCAACAAGACCATACATCCAAACATTGCATCATTGAGAGCCATTGTTGAAGGGAAATTCGTCAATATGGACCGTGGAGCATTAAAATGGGCCAAAGAATGCTTCACACCAAGAATAGAGGCCATCATTCAAGCAAGGGGTGGATACATTCAATAAATTTGTTTATGATCATACAAACAATTTAGTACAAAAATTTTGCCAAACATTTTCATTTTTACGATAAAAAATGTTTGATTTGTCCGGATTTTTGCAGCTTACTTACTACATTAACCTTGCCCTCAGTGATTAGGGTCAAGTTACTTTGAAGTAATATTAAAGAAAATATCTATAAGGCCAATAATGAAAACCAAAGAATGGATAAATCTATAAAATCAAGCCTTACTGTGAAGGAATGATAATAAGTTGGAGCCATAGGCTGGAATATCTAAGGTGAATTCTTTGAAAAAAATTATGCTTTTATATTACCTTCACTGTCCAAAACATCAAAGATATAAAATTCTCCTTTTCGTAAAACCAATACATGCTTTGCTGAAGTATCTTGAAATAAAACATCTTTGCCAATCTCTGGAATTCTATTTGCATTAAACAAGCTAGGGAACTGGGACATGTCAAGAGGGAAAGCCTGTAATGAGATATTCACATGCATGATTATTCCATGAGAAAAATGAAATAACAGATACATTAAGGATGAACATAAATAAAACCTTAATAGTAAGTTATGAGATAAACAATAACTAAGAGGTTCAAGCTGATACCCACTTTTCACAAGCCCATTGAATGCAAATAAATATTGTTTTGACAAGACAACTCTGAAAACTAGGGTAGTTAATTTTAATACAAATTTTAACTAGCAAGGATGCTGCATACTTTACTGCACTTAAATTGGAATTGAAATTGAAGCTACATAATACTAATTTCTAATTATAATAGTTTCTGGAGGGTCTCTGAAAATTAATACATATATTCTTAAGTGCAGTTCTGGCCAACATATGTACTTCTATGGGCCATTTTCATGATGCTTTAATTTTTGGTAGGCCATGAGACTATCACTAAACATGCTTTAAAAATTGTGATGGGCTCTTGGATCACACCTGCTCTAGGGCTTTGGAGAGAATTACCTGACTTATGAACTATACATATGTATAGCCGGCCTTATCCCTACTCTTCTCAACTTGATTCTTTCACGCGATCCAATTTGTCTTCCTTAATTCTTTTTCCTTTCTATAAATGAATTACCATCAATCCACCTCATCCCTCACCTTATACTTTCCCATCTCCTCTGAAATACTAAAACACTTAAGTCTCTCCAAATGACAAAAACCACCAAGAACCTTTTCTCTTCCCCTAGCAAATCAAAATATTCTTTGCCAATCTTTAAATTCTATCCTTGAACACACTCATTTTTTTAAAGTCTCAAAGCTATAATTATTCTTTTCTCAAATGCACAAGTTTCCAAAACATAATACTCAGGCAGATAAAAGCACAGGCGCAGATATAATTATTGGAACAGAAACCTGGTTATCCACTGATATTGCCGATGGTGAAATTTTCCCAAAATCCTTTACCATTTACAGAAATAACAGAACAAATAGAATTGGAGGTGGTGTCTTTATTGCAGTTAAAAATTCTGAGATAGGATAAGGATTCTGAGACAAGGAGGAACCGAGCAATTAAAGACCTATTTCCCTCAGATCCATTTCTTGCTAGGTTATGGAACATATAGCTGCTAGTTCGATCGTTAGACACCTTAATTATTAGGAGTTAGGAGAAAAATCAGCATGGTTTCCGCAAAGGTAGATTCTGTGATACACAACTTGTGCTTTTTGATCATGATGTTCTTATTTCTGGAGAGAGCAATGTTCCAGTGGATGCAGTTTATCTAGATTTTAAGAAAGCCTTTGACAAAGTACCTCATAATAAACTACTTGCAAAGCTAGAACCATATGGCATAGATAAAAATATCTGGGGTTGGATTAAACACTTTTTGAATGGTCAGGTACAAAGAGTAGTGATAGTAGAAGCTAGCTCAAATGCAGTAGAAGTTACTTCAGCTGTTGCCAAGGGAAGTGTTATCATACCTCTTTTATTCCTACTTTACGTTAACAACATTGACTCTGCAGTCACTAGTAAGATACTTTAATTTGCTGATGATGCAGTGGTTCGCCTTTATATCTGTGATCCTGAAGGCATAGCAGATTTTTCAGATGACCTTAATGCTATACCATGCTGGTGTGACACTTGGCAATTAGAACTTAACTTAAAAAAAGCATAGCCATAAATTTTTGGAAAAAGAGTAATTCCCACCCGAACGTCTACTGCATTGGGAACACCGAAATAGAATTTGTACATTCAATTAAATACCTATGCATTACCCTACTTCACGATTTCTTCTGGGAGAAACACATGCAGGGAATAAGTGGACAAGTTAACAAAAAATTAGGATTTATTAGGAGAGTACTAGGTAAATGTGATGAGAAGGTCAAAGAGAAATGTTATCTGTCATTGGTTAGGCCTCATTTAGAATATGCTGCAAGTATATCGGCTCCTCATAAGGTTGGATTAATTGACAAATTGGATCACGTGCAGTGTAAAGGAGCTAGATTTGTAAAACGTTGTTATGATAAACTTGGTAGCGTATTCAAAATAATAGAACAGCTAGGCTGGGAATCACTCATGGAGCGAAGGTTAAATTACAAACTGAAGCCCTTGCATAAATTGGAAGGGTGTCTCTTTAGCAGTGATGTCGAAAATGTATTATTACCCCCATTGTACTACGGTATGAGATATCATGTTAATAAAATTAGAGAGATTAAGTCTAGAACAGATAGGTTTAAGATGTCATTTTTTCCATGAATGATAGGGGATCATAATAACATTGTTCGACCGTGGTAGTCATGTTTGGGTAAAATTATTCTGGTGTATATTCAGCCCCACACACACACCCAAGCGTTACCTTGAAGGGTATATTAATGAATAACAATAAATCAATACTATTTTAGCAAACATCTTGTCATAGGTATGAGAGCCCTAGGCAGTTAGCGCCCACCATCCTGCAATTTCATTTGCACTCTCACATTTCCTTTGCTTATCTTATTGTCATACTACTATACGTGCCTGATTTCATCCAAAATACTCCTCAAATATAAATAATGTATAATCTGCTCAAACTTATGTGCTCCTAATTTCATGCTCATATTTAACTCACACTAATCCATGGCGATCAACTCAAACGTTGGTTTTTCAGAAGTGAGAATACAAGCTGGCATCACCCTGGTTACCTTATTATTACGGTTACCTTATATTATGGTTACCAAACCCTAATTACCTTATTATTTCACTTAGTCTCTTACCTATTGAGAATTTCATTTAGAAAATTTTCATACCATTCATTTACATCCTATTCAGTATGCATTGATCCCATCATACATACATTGATCGCAACAATCCCTTGATTAATAGAGAGTTTCAAACTGTCTAGCCGGATGCTTAGTGTCCATTGGGTAGGGCGCTGGACTACTGATCAGAGGGTCCCAGTTCAATCGCCCAGGATGCCTCTGGGCACCCTAAGCTCCACCAAAGCCATGTGATTTTTTTGGTACCACATTTTCATTGGAAACCACAGAGGGCACAGGGAATGAAACTGACTCCTTCACCCCACTAAATGCGTGAATACCACATGCTCTTGGGATTAGTAATAGTTGAGCCCAAGCCAGACCTATCGAACTGACCTTTGGATTGATTACTGTTGTATCAGCCAATTATATTCTATAAAAACTTTGGATGCAATTCTATCTCTGTTATTATTGAGTTGTTGGCTAATTCTTAAGCTTGTAAAAAGGCGAAAAGGGCCAGTTTACTGTGGATTAAAAACAAGGCTCTTTTAAACAAAAAAGTATTGGAAAATTGATATGTTCATTTACAAAAAATAGTCTATGTCTTGCACTAAGAATTTTCAGAGATTTGTTCTAAATTTGATATACATTTAAGCCACGTACTAGGTAATGTTCCCTGTGTTTTCTTGGTGGTTTAAAAAAATGAAATTAATACAATTATTGCCACTCAGGGACAATAATACCCCTAAGAGCAAAGAAAAAATGCACAAAATAATGTAATCAAATGTAATTATTAATTGCTGCACCAAATGGTTCAATCAATAAAAAATATTCTAATTTTTGCTGATGCAATCTTGACTTGCAATTTATACTGAATTAAAACATTTGTTTAAATTATTTTTAAATTATTTTTATTACCTGCTTTAAGGTTACGAGGAAATGCATATTTAAAAAAATCAGGTCTATCAAGGAAAATGTATGATAGAAAAACATGCCTGCTGTCTGCCATACATTCATTGCCACCACCACTTTTGTTATTTTAAATGCAGCAGTATTTCTCCAGATGCCGAAACATACTTTCTATCAGTCATACCACATTTATTGGCACCACCACAGATTACATAAAAATATATAGTTTTTCCATTGACTTTATCAAGCCTCACCTTGAACAGATATGCTCCATACCAAGACACCATTGATGGCAAAAGGCCTGTAACTGTTCTGAACAAATCTGTGTTACTCTTCTTTGGGTTCAAATGATACACTTCTGGCTCTAATATTTCAGCTCTCAAAGACTTCATGAACCTAAGAGTGAAATATCAGATATAAGACATTGATTAACTAAAGCCACTCATGAAAAACATTTGTTACAACAAATCAATCCTAAAGAAAGGAGGATTTACAGTAAACAAAGTGTGTGCAAAATGGTCATTTGCAGTCAGTACTTGTGAACACTACTTAAAGGCTGAATCCATTCAAGCATAGAACATTGACAACACAAGGCCACATACTGTATGTAATTTTTTAAGCGTGCATATATTATTAATTCTGGTGGCTTATCTCAAATGGTTGCCATTCTTTTCAGAGATTTCTTACGCTGGTATGTTACAACATTTCACCATATTAAAACCATTATTTCAGTTAACATCATGAAAAAATAAATTTAAAGTTCAAATAAATCAGAAAATTATTTAGGTTATGCTGATCATGCCCAAAATTCTAAAATAATTGTTAAACTATCTTAATTTTTCAGAATCACTACTGCCCCAAAAACTTTTTTCCATCCTTGAGAGATTCACCATGAAAATTCTTTCAACTTTCATTATTTATAATAACAAAATTCTTTGAAAGGAATACAAGTAAATACATACATATTAATCTCTCAATTTTTATGCTGATGATTTTGGCTATAGCCAAATATGCCCCTTCATGCAATACTTACCATAAAATACAACAATTAACAATGTAGGATGGTGTCGGAAAGAGTTCCATTATCATAAAAACAAAATTCCTGATATAAAAAAGATGCCTTTCTCCAACGTGTTCTGTTCTAACATTCAAGTACTCATAAATGTTGAATTACATTGTTCACTGGGATTCATAGTATCAAAACCTTCTTCCTTACATTCCACCGTTTAAAGATGCATAATATTTGAAATTTCATTACCACCACAATTTATCACATTAGAATCACATTACTGAAACTGTTAAACATGCACTTTATATTTTTAAACAGTCCTTCAAATTTGTGATACTAAAAACTGAGCAAATTATAGGGGTTTTGAAACAAGAGTCACACAAATTAAACTCAAATCTAACTTAAATTGCCAAGGTGATTTAACTTAACACAAGACTTGGGACCATTGCTTGGGATTTGAGATGTGGCTATTTTTTCTACTGAATTAATCACACTCCATCCAACAATGCTGATTTTGATGGTACTAAACTGAAACATTTGAAATAATGCCTCTTAAACTGTACAGGGGTTGAATGTAATGTACATTAACTACAACGTCTACATGAAGTTCTAATTCATATACACATTAAAGTTAAGTAATTTTTCATGTCTAAATACAAAATGTTCACCAAATGATATATATGACTTGGAAATTGACTCGCAAGGGATTTAAGGAATATATGATTCAATTTTAAGACTGAACTGACTCAAGAGAGAACATGGAATTAATGATTTCAACTTGAAGACAACACCAGAAATATGGTAGCATAAGACAAATCTCAAAGAGATGAAAAGAGGGCATATTGGCAAAGTCATTGTTGGGTTTACATTACAAATATCTGGAATTTATAAACACAGATTATGAAAAGAATGCAGTTTTATTTTGAGAGAGAAGATTGGGCTTTGGATGGGTACTAGCCTAGAAATAAATCTTTGAGTATCGGCTGGAACTGAAATTTTACAGGGATTGGGAACGCACAGAGAGGGGGGCATAGAAATGAGAAAAAATACAAGAGGCTGGCAAAAAGTGACAACATTTCAAAATGATGTTTCACTGTTGGTAAATTTTACTATAATGCAGGTAATAGCATGATTCAGGGAAGATTTTTGAAAATCTTCATGGCTTGGTCATGCTGATTTATGTGGTATACCATATTACGACTGAAATTCTACCACTCCTTCTAATTTAGCCTAGGTAGCTTAAGTACACTTAGACACTAATCATTTTTGCATTGCAAAACTATATTTTCTAAAGAATGAGATAAAGGTGTTATCACGACTTTTTCACAAAGATATAGGACCCATCTATACACATATGATGTGATGCTATTATTTATTGAACAATTTACTTTACTTTGTAGGCAATAATTCAGTTGAAACTGCAACCACTATGGTAGGAGGTAGCAAGCAAAGCTTTGGGCGTGTAGAAATGAATGTCAATAGTTTGTTGAGGAAAGATTTTTACAAAGTAGTTTTAAGCAGAAATATAAGGGTTATACATTAAATTTTTAAACATATTCCTTATATTAAGCATAAACATTAATGAAGCACGATAAAATATTACGAAAAATGCTGTTAGCAACATCATAAATTTTTGCATTAACGAAAGTATCTATAACTATATTATATTTTTGTTCTACACTTACACTTTAGAGAAAAATAGTAACTCACCTAACAGATGAAATGAGCATATTGGTAGCCCTAATTACTTGTTTATTATAGGCTTCATTTGGGTCTCTTATGTACACCAATATTGGATTATAGTTAATGGGAAGAGGAATGCGATCACTCAGATACATATCAAACCACGGCTTGGATATATAGCTGGTATGCTTGTTTTTCTTATCATGATCTACCAGCTGTTTGTGCAATCCTTGTCCAGCACCATTTGGTCCAACAAATGATTTTACTATTTCTTCAGTCTTTGAAAAATCCGACGTCGACAAAAGTGGCTTTTGAGCATTCAAATAGCGTTCAGCAGTTTTACTAAGCTCTGGTATGGGTAGTCGCGGTAATGACGGCTGAAAGTGCATTGTAGGAACTTTACTCTGCTGCAGATATTGATAATCATCTTGGAATGATGAGCTGAAATGCAGAATGTAAATTTAAATCAAATGATGCAGAAAATCAGCGGTTTATCTATAAATATACTAAGCCCACTGAATATTCAGGAAATTAACCTTTTAAACCTCAGTGTGGTGTAGGCTGTCGCAGCCTGTAAAGAGAAATATAATATTATTATTTCCACAAAAATACAACTGCGCTAATTCCTTAGATCTCCTTCCATACTGAGAGTATATCGTTGCGACACATTAGCTAAACAATATACATTTATTCATATTATGCTATCACAAAAATAGCCCACTTAAAATGATCTCCATATATCCTCAATACCTTATATTTATTAAAGGATCCGAATCGAATCATGATTACTTCGGGTTATACTCCTCCTTAAAGACAAATTCTTATGAATGTCAAGGCAATGCTAAAAATATCTTTAAAAATCTGGCACAGACATTGGACGTTCAATTCTTCATTAGAAAAACCGGCGAACTACAGTTCAGAAATAAATAATTTCACGCCTACGACTGACTGAATTCATACACAAAAAGCCATTGAAGCGAGAGCTATCACTACACACTCACTAATATTTTCCACGCATTTTCATCAAAACTCACAGAACTATTAAAGGACATACCTCTATATTCACGACCTTACTATTCTTTCATATCAAATCACATCGGCTAGCGCCGTCATTTGTTTAGTCTGCTATTTTGCTACGTCAGTGCAAACTGAACAGTACGGTCCTGTGGGAACCGTATCAATGATTTTATCCTTTCATAGTTGTTGGTTGCCGATGTTGAAATATTATATATAACACGAATAGATGAGGTGAAAAGTTTCAGTATAATGATTCAACAAAGCACGAATGTAATAAAAGTCAAATTCTAAGGCAAGAAAATTTCCTGAGTAGGAAAGAAATTTCCAGCTATGCTACTTTCTACGAGTTTTCATTGCAAAATCAGATTAAGTTTCGGACAATCATGTCGGAAGAGGTTTCTTGATCTACAAAATATAAGCTCTATTTTAAAAAAATCGAGTGGATCATAAGATTTCTAGGGCAAAGAACTATCTCATTGTTTTCATATCGGTTCAGTTTCTTGAAATGAAATGTTTGCGTGTAGTATTTTGCATTCAATGAAAACCATAATTTTTCAAGAAATCGCAAAATTATTTGTATAAAATCGCATTCCAATCATGCATTGACAAATTAATATTTGTTTTCATACCAATGTTCTAGTGCTAGCGTTATATGCTCAGTGTTCATGCATTAAGGTAAGTTCCGCCTACAAGAGCCGCTCACTACAGAGCGAGAATTGTGACTCACTAAACGAATTAGATGAACGGTTCTTTGACATTAATCGTTAAGGTCGAACGAAAAAATAAATATTTTCATTTTCTCAAGAGTTATAAACCATCTTACATCTTCGTGATACTAGGTGTAAAAAAGGAAAAAAAAAATAAGTTGTAATAATACTTTTTTGAAAACTGCTATAACCAATTTTGTACAAAGGACTGTCAAATCCGATGTTAGAGTCGAAGTTGATGAACGACTCTATCAGTAACAACACATTCGTATTTCATTCTCACCGTATTTTCGATTGTATGTTTTTTGAAACACAATGTGAAACAATTTTTAAGTATTCTTGCCCTTATGACTGAGTTATCCTAATGCTACTCAAGGTTTTTACTTCTCCTTCCTGACGGGAAAGGTCGCTCTATGGAGTTGTATGCAGCTGTAAATATTTACTTTTGCATTATATAGAAAAGCAGTTTCAAATATGGATGTACCGATTCAAGTTGCTGTTAGGGTAGGTGTTTTTATTGAAAGTATTGGTCCATTTTCCACATATTTTGCGGAGGATATTGACTGAATTCACCCGTTTTCGTTGAAGGCTGTGTAAATTTGATTAAGACAGTTGTATTTTCCTCGTTGACAGGTACGGCCTCTAATATATCAAGATCGAAATCATGATGTTGTTTGTGTCAGCACTCCACCTCTTACGAATCAGATTGTTGTTGGAGATGGACACGTTTTTAAATTCGATTATGTGCTCCCTCTCGGCTGTACACAAAGCCAGTTTTTCAGCACTGCTGTTGGTCCTTTACTCAGCACTGTGTTAGAAGGTACTGATCACTTTTTCTAATGTAATAAATGCCTCTTCTTACACATCATTAATTCTATTTACACATTAACTATTCCCCGATATGGTGAACAGTATTTCACTGTGTGGAATAATTAACTGTAAGCTCCGCAGTTATTTTTCCTGTGTACACGTTTCGTCGGGTACAACTAAGGAACGAAACTAATAATTAACAGCATTCCTTTTTCCCATGCATTTCATAGAGTTGGTCAGAGTTTAACAGTCAATGAAATCTAATTTGAAGGTAATATACTGGTATAAATTCCATTGCAGTTTCCATTGTGCTAATTTTATCGTGGCGTATGGCTCGATTATATTGAAGGGAACATTTTTGGAAAACTAGAATTTTTGTTAAAAGTTGACCCAAGTAATTATCTCAAATATAAAGGTGATATACCTAAGGGATTATAAATAACTGAATCGAATAATTTGGTATTGTTTCACCTGAAATGATTTTCCTGTTTTTTGGTACTTCATTTTATAACATCATTTGATATGTGAATGGGTATTTTGCAGATGTCATATACATGCTAGACATTCTGGCAATGAATGTCTACTCCAGCATCTGCACCAGGTGATGCCACAAATAAAATATATTTGGAATAAGTCTTATGTGAACTTCATGGAAATTGTTGAATCTGGAGAAAAATGATTGTAATATCATGGGATTTTGCTCTCTCAAACTGGTCAGATAATACGATTAGGGGGAATACGTTTGTCATTGATTTATTCAGAATGATTTCTGGCTAAGGTTATACAAGGATTAAATAAATTAAGTGCAACTGACCTGTTTTATTTTTTAAAACTGTCCGAACGTTTGCAGTTGTTATTTTTGTGTTGCTTGCATAATTATGGTGTGATTTGATGTGGTATGTATTCAAACCTCCAATACATTTTTTATCTTTTCTTTTTTAATTCAATAAATGAGCTTAATTTCATCAGTAGTAGAAGGCTGAACCAACAATTTTATTTGAGAAAAGGAAATGTTGCATTGACAGTTTTAGAGATATCATGGCTTGCGTATAGGAAAATAGCGATTTTGTTCTGTGAGTAATAACAAAGAAAATGCTAGGTCTCTAATGAAAAGCAATGGATAATGAAGTCGGGGAGTAAAAAGTTAAACCACATCATTTCATGTTTATGAAATGTCAACATGTTAGTTATATACCATACTTTTCTCGTTTAAACAGGTTACAATGCATCAGTTGTTGCATATGGTCAAATTGCATCAGGAAAAACCTACACATTGTTTGGACCTGGCCTTCATTGTGCACTGAGTGAATCTGAATATGGAGTGGTTCCCAGGGCCACGAGGGAATTATTCCATCAGTTTGGGGTTAGTTACTTCATTGCAAAAGTTTGTCTCTATATTTAAATTATTAAAATATTCATGTAAAATAATACTTTTTCAGGAACTTCCAGAAAGAAATTTTTTGGTTAAGGTCATGTTTTTAGAGATACACGAAGATGTAATCTGTGACCTGTTAAATACTAGCCAATTTCAACCGGAAATCACCGTTTCAGAAGATCAGCATGTAAGTGATACTGATGTGGTTTAAGCAGATGAAATTTAGATCACTTGTTCAAGATTTGCTCTATTTTATGGGCACTGAATCCCAAATGTTATATGCACACTATTACTAGCATTTCAAGCCCGAGTCAGGATCTCACTTTACCTTTGAAACAATTGATAATTGTGTTATAGGGCAATCCATCCATGAGTTGATGGTGGTGTTTCCCTCAAATCGGGTGCTGTGGGATCTATTTTTGTGTTCTATTAAGTGTGGTTATTTCTATACTAATTTTCTATTATGGTTTTGTCAACACCTTATTGTGTTTTTTGGCATTTAGAAATTTATTATGATTTTTTAGCATTCAAATTAGTTATGATAATTTGATCATATGGCTAATAGTTATATTTAATAAGTTTTTAAATGGACCCTCAATGAAGTCAAATGAAATTTCATTTAAAGTGAATCACTGCCTACAATCAGAAGTGTATGGGAACAATCTGGCATACACCAAATGTGTGGGGATCGAGATGGTGCGGGGGCTAACGTACTGGCTTCCCACCCAGAGGGTGCGGGTTCAAATCCCGGCGGTGTTGAATATTTTTCAGAGGTATCTCGATCCCTACTTGAGGTGCTTTGTGGAGGGCACTTTGAGTGAGTACGCCATCCGTCGGATGGGATGTTAAACTGTGGACCCCTTGGCGCCTTTCGTAAAGAGTAGGCTAATACTGACGTCGGGTTTCTCTTCACCCTTCATCCTTTCCTGTCCATCCCCTATGGCGCAAATGACCTCAGTTGTCGGTCGCCTCCCCTAAAAACTACTACTACTACCAAATGTGCATAAATACTAGATTTTTTGTGATGACTATCATTCATGCTTGAGCATACTTTCCTAATGTGTACTTCTGTTAATTAACAAACACCTGTCATATGGATAAGGTTTATGGATAATTTGATTACCAATGGGGGGAATGAACCGCTTGCCAAAAAAAACTGCTTACACAAAGCATTGATTATCATAAAATCCAGGCACCATCTGTTCTGACTTTATATATTTCCATGCATATTTATTTGTTTAACACGAAGTGTTTAATACAACATCAGTTTAGACAAATAGTTTTCATACTCAACTTTGAAATCCTACAATTTTTTAGGTCACAAGAATTAACATTTTTTTTTGGCTGGAATCTCCTAATACATGCCACTATCACAATCCACAAAACCAACCCTAAAACCCCCATTTGACATTTTCCATTAACTTGTATAACGGTGTACATCATTAAAAGGTTTTCACAAAATTGTTTACATTGTTAAAATTGCATGGAAAATCAATGAATTAGTTTACTGGTTTGATATAATATTTTATTATATTAAAAAAGATAAATTTGTAGGTAAAAGATGAAATATATTTCTACACAGGAAACTCAAACTAACAGAAAAATGTTATCATAAAATTCCTGAACATGGAATGTCTGGGTCGACCCACTATGTTTCATTGTAATGTGATATTGAGCATATTAAATTTGATGTGAATCTTTCTTAATTATTGCTTGTATGTTAGTTAATGTGAATACTGATGATGGTTGGGCAGCAGGGTATCAGAATAGGGCACTCATGTATTTGAAATTTTACTCTGTCTTTGATTTTACTCACGTTCATTACTTCGTGGGTTATTTCAGTCCAGTGTATTACTTGCCTGAAAACCAAGATGTCATGTGCTTAAGGTCTTGTGTTGGGTATGTATACTCAAATCAAATGTGTGTTGCTATCTGTTATTTAAACATCCATTGTGAAACAAGGCCAAATGCTAATAGTGAAATCTGGCTCTCATGACACCAAGATGAAGTTTCCACAATCAAATAGATTTCAAGTTGATGATTGACCATACAATAATTTGTCTACTCTCATTTCATTTATTCTTGATGATTATCCCTTACTGAATATATTTTAATAAAATAATTTTCACCATCATTCTGGAAATTGGTATCTTAATATATAACAAAAAGAATAATGATAGATGAAACAACAGGCTTATATGGCATAAAATACTTCACAGCAGTAGTGTCTATGAGGGCCTTGGCTGAGGGAATTAGTCTACTCTCATAGTTAGGCCATATGGAAAGCTGGTTTGTGTCACAAAAAATAGAAAATTGAATTTCTCGTCTGCTAAATCATGAGTTTTAACTATTCCTATCAAGGTTTCTCCAAATACATTCTTATTTCTTCCTCACATGTATGACCGACTGTAGTGGCTCAATTCTTGCCTCGATGTATTTTCTGTGAAATCCATAATGGATGATCAATGGAATGCATAACTTGTTTATTGCATATCCAGCTGATTTTCTTCTCCAGAAGTGTGCCAGATGGGTCAATGCCGATTTTTCTGATTCACGTTTTTAAGTCAATTCTTTTTGTACCTTAATTTTTTATTCACACAAGTTTTGCATAAGAATTGTTAAGGTTATGGGGTATACCATATAGTCTACACTACCTCTGATTTTATAATTATGTTTTTCTTCTAAGGGCGGTGCAATAATAAATGGAGCTGAAGAAGCTGTTTGTCAAAATATAATGGAAGTATTTAATTGCATTCATATTGGAATGAGTAATCGGCATACAAATGTTTCTTCCGTTACCAGTTTGAATCGGTGCCACACTATTTTTATTTTGACTTTGGATCAACAGTGGGAAGTTGGTAGGTATTTTTATCACTTAAGTAAAATTTAACTTCTTGTGCTTTATGTTAGCATTGGGCTACACTGGTGCAAAACTTAACATTATATGGCTAGTTTGAAACACCTGTGTAGAATCAGAGAGATGACTCCACTGGAGCATGTCTAAGTTATTTTCAATTATTAATAACTTTGAAAGGAATATGCCCCTAGTTTCAGCCAGATGGATATATTACTCTGTGCTTAGCATTCCTTTGATTGAAGCAAAGCTAGTGAGCTCCAAGAAAAATGGGTGAAAAAGTTTCTTTTGTCAATAAAAATTATTTTATGAAAGGCAAGTCAACTCAGGAGACTAAAGACAATCTTCTTAAGTATGGTTATATATGTGCATGTATGAATGGAATGATTTATGAGTGATATTGAAATTTTTGGATTGGCCATACGAACACAGTATGGAGAGTATGATTCAGTAAAAATGGTTTATCTTAAAAAATTCAATATTTTTCATTCTATTCAGACCCTTCAAATTGCCCTCATAAGCAAAATTTGTTGCTCAAAAACATTGACCTTCATTCAGTGTTTCCTCCTTTAGTATTTTTTTCTGGTAATGACAGAAGCCTCAGTGTAATATTGTGCATACTATGTTTTCTTTCAAATGGAATGAATTCCAATTTTTCAAGCTCAGTAATATTAATGATGCTGCAGTCTAATAATTCACAATTTGCGAACTTATAGACCCAGATTAATTTTGGGACTAACTTTTTTTTTTCAATTAGAGTTAATTGATATTTTCATGATATTCTTCTAGGAAATGGAATGATACAGCACAGGACCTCTAAGATGGTGTTTGCTGATTTGGTTGGACCAGAAAGAACTTATTCCAGTCAAGGAACAGGCAACTGGTATCCGGGAATTGTTCGGATGGATCCTGGATTAACAGCAATGGCAAATGTTGTATCTATACTGAGTGATTCATCGTGGCAGAATAATAAAACTCCTGTGCCATACATGGAGTCCAACCTGACTAAGGTTTTGAGGGTATGTTTTTATTCTTCCAAATGCCATTGCAGGGATATTTAATGTTCATTGCTTTCATTTGAACCGGCTCTGACCTTTAAGCCATTCAATTTTTTTTTGTAGAATTCTATATTCTGCTAGCATTTTCCTTGTGATATACAGTGGAACCTCACTTATGAGCATAAGTCATTCCAGAATCTTACTTGTTAGGTGAAAAACTCCTTAAGTGGCACAATGTTTCCTATATAAATTAATTTAAATTACTATAATGCAATTATGTCAAAAAATATTTAAAAAATGATGTATTAGGTTTGTGTAACCCCTGTAGTCCAGGGAAAGAGCGTTGGACTACTGACTGGAAGGCCTGGGTTTGATCCCTGTGCATGCCTCTTCGGGCACCCTTTGTTCCACCTAAGCTGTGTGACTTTTCAAGTACCAGATCTTCCTGGGAAACCATAGCTGGCACAGGAAAAGAAACTGGCCCCCTACCATAATGTCTGAATTTTGCATTTCAGGGTCGGGGGATTTTCAGGCCTAGTATCGGATGAACTCCTCCCATTGCCAACCAAACTGACCTTTTGGTTGTTAACTGTGTTTAAGGTATTAGGTTTATTATTCAAAGAAAATTATATATGCATTGTTAAGGATCACGAGTCATCTTCATCTTTTGTTATATCTTAGAATGAGAACTCTATTTACATGAAACAAATCACATTTAGCTGACTATTCTGGAATTAACACATTAAATGCATTGAATGCTCATGGAGTTTCTGAATGATAAACAAGCAGTAGTAAATTAGCAGCGTGATTTGATTTGTCATTGGCTTGTGGCTGGGGCAATTCATGCGTTCTCCTTTGCTATTATATAGGTTCTCTTTGGAATCTTTTTCCAGAAGAGACCTATTTTGTCACAATTGAAAACTTGTTGTCACAGGTTTGCGACTCAGAATTTGCGAGTTTCTTGAAGCATCCTAGACTTGCAAGAACCATACTTGGCATGCAAGTATGTGAAGCTTCAAGCCCTTTGTGATGGAGCTTGCTGCTTCACCATGCCGTGCAATGCTGTGGATGCCGGTTCTTCTCTTAAACTTCTTGAATCATCCATGGCTTCCCTCAAATACTTCTTCTTTGGCCATTGTTCATCCTGGCATCTTCTTAATGAGGTCGGCAAAAACCACTTTTGCCTTCTCACGAATGATATTCTCATTAATAGTTTCACATTGCAATTGCTTTTCTTTTATCCACATGATGATCCAAAAATGATATTCTCATTAATATTGCTCATTAAGCAAGGTTCCACTGTAGTCCAGTTTGCAATATTGTTAAGGATGCGATAGTGAGGTGGGTAGGGTTCTGGGCTACTGAAAAGATGATCAGGGTTTGATTCTGGGTGTTGCCAGTGGACACCTTGTACTGCACCAAAACTGTATGGTTTTTTTGGGTGCCAGATCTTCCTAGGAAACCACAGGTGTCACAGGGAAAGGAACTGGCCCCTCTACTCTTATGTGTGTGTTTCACATGCTCTGTAGGGTTAAGTACAAGGGTAGCTTTACCTTCACCTATCATACAAACCTTCAGTTTGATTGCTGTGGTTATTTTGGTAAAGTCCTCATGACATTGTATAATTAATAGTGTACCATGTGTACTTTTTTAAATAGTAAACCCAATAATAATATTTCATTTTCTCCATAAAGGATTCCTTTGGGGGAAATGCTAGAACATTATTTGTGTGCTGCCTGTCTCCAGCTTCTCTTGATTTTGATGAGAGCTTGAATAGTCTGCGGTATTCAGCTAGAGTCCAAAATATTGTTAATCACTCATTGATGAATGTTTGTATATATAGCCATCAAATTAAAGGAATCCATCCTAACTGCAGTACCAACTCAAGGCTGACTGTGGGAAACAAAAGTACAAATGATGTGATCTTTGGGTATGTATGGGCATCTTTTTAGTATTTGGGTATTTTTTGTGTAATTACCTGCACCTTATCCTCACTTGTGTTTGCTCTACAGATTAGAATTTGCTGCCCTGCAGTGGATGAAATTAGTGTCAAATGCTGAAGGATTATTTAAGAAAATGGTGCTAAATGAAAGTCTAAATGCTGAGGAGAAGGAACAAATTCAGTTGTGGCTGTGCTTAAAGCAGGAGTGTGATGAATGTGTTGGACGTGATGAATCTCTCTTGCTAGGCGAGAATGAGGAGGTTCCTAATAGATTTTTGGGGAAAATAGGTACAGTTGATATTAACTGTTCACCTATTGGTAATTAGATGCAGTCATGGATTGTAATGCCCTTGCATCTTTTACAGATGAATTGACAGAAAGTGGAGAAAAAACTGATGCAACTGGTGATGTGAACCAAAATACTTGTATTTCTGCAACCAGAAATGGGATGTTCTCTGGTGATAGCAACCAAGATTTATCCCAATATGCATCAGAGGATGAGAGTGACTTGAATGCTCAAACTCCAGACTTTTTGGATAAATTAGATGAATATATGAAAGTATTTAAAGAGAAAACTGATAGTTTTATATGGGATACTATTGAATCTCATCAGTTTGATATATCTGATGAGCTTTTTCCCATGTCTGCATCAGTAGGTAAGTGTTAGATCTATCTTTTCTTTTTATTTTCCAGTTATTCTTTTCATGCTATGATTTACCAGCACCTTTTGCTAAAAATTCTCCATTTGTCATTGCCATTTTTTAAGTTCATTTCCATATCCTAATTTTTAGTTTCCAAAGTTATTTTCTTTTGGGATAGATAAGATAGCCTGGTGAGTAATGTACCTATTTGTTGGCAAAACCAAGGATTGGACAGTTTCACTTCTGTTAAGTCCATAGTTCAACTATTCTTCCATTGTGGCTTTTTGGTGGCCTGTTTGCAGTATATGAATGCATAAATATCCATCAGAATAGAAAAATTAGTTATAATAATGCATGTGTGCATCAAAATCTCAAATTAATTAATAGCATGCCAATTTGTTTAGCTGAAAAATGTATGAAATCCTAGTACACATGCTTAAAATGGGTCATAAAATGTGAGTTAACCAAATGAAGAATACATTTAAATATTTACATCAGTGTATGTATTGAGACTTCACCAATTGTTTTTCAAATTAAAATGTCAAAAGATTATCATCCATGATAGAAACTTGAACATTGCAAAGTTTTCTTGCTTTATAATGATGATTGCCTAGCTGATTTTGCCCTCTGGTGATGTAGTAGATAGCTAAGTTCTGGTTGAAAATATTGGTAGACTTAGCAGATATTGATGTGGAAACTTTGATAAAAATGTCTTCTTAATTAAGAAGTTTTTTTTGCATTGAATATCAGTTTTAAAACCCCATGCATCTGTTATTTCACAAGCATTAATTTGTTCATAATGCATTGAATATTGCAAAGGTGCCTTTTTCATTATTGGTTTTGCTTAGTTGCTGGAAAAAAACATTATGTCATTTTATCAATTATTTTTATTGCCAGCAATTGAGAGGGGAATTTTGTAGGTGGGATTAAATGATAGATAGCACTGATTTTGATTTGCAGAAAAAGAAGAAGTGGTCAGGAGATCAAATTCATCTTCTGATGACCTTCTGGCTAAATTGCGGTCACCATTAGGATTGCCACAACTGAATTCCCTTAGTGCAAGGAGGCATTGCATACACCCTGGAGCAGTGGATGCAGAAATGCGAAACATTACCAAGGCCTTGGCCAAAAATGAATTAAGGGAATCATTGCCAACTTGTGTGGTATGTTGTTATCAATTAAGCTTGTGGCCGATATATGTTTCTTAGGAAGTACCAAATGATCATTTCTCTAAAACTCATTAAAAAATTGTTGAAACATTGTTACAGTGGTAGTAGTATATGCTGAGTAGCGAAGTTTCTGCAAGGTTTGGACATCATGGAAACCTTCTAAGTTAAAGAAAGTTAGTGAAAATTCTCAAAAATGATGAGATTTTAGAACTCTGAGAATTCAAAAATTGCATGCGGCTGAGTATTTCTCTCCAGGTGAAGATATATGTACTCTTGCATTTTTTAACTTGCTCCCACAATGTCAATACTTACTAGTGGTGGTAATGGTGGCATTAAATATATGTTATAGTTAGTCATTGTAGCGATAAAGCTTGAATGGTTTCCTCGATAAAAATTTAATTTGGATTAGTAGTTTTCTTTCATGGAACACATTCGGGTATTTGGGAAAATCATAAATCTTGAATTGTGGCCAACCTTTCATGCTCTTTCTGTGCCCGATTATCAAATGACTGTAGATGTAATCCTTCAGATTTGATGCCCTACATAAAATTCTTTCTGGCACTGCCACCAGCTAAATTCAAAGAAGAGTTGTAAGGGAGGAATGCCATTACTTGTATCAGTTTACCTCTCTTCATTCATGATTTGTATCCTCTGCCACAACTAGGTCATTTTTGTGGTTTTAAAGTCAATACTTTTTGATATGCAATGAGTTGTGCCTTTTTATAAAAAAATACTCCATTAATGGATACACTTAATTATGTATCTGACTAATTTGGAGCAAGTACTCAATATTTCCTCAGGTTCATCATAATGACAGAAATGTATACATATCAGCCATTTAAAAGTTGGAAAACCTTGAAACACCAGATTTAAATGCTCCCTAGGATGTGGCTGATTTAATTTTGGCTCGTTTAATTTCTCATGCCTTCAGTCAATATATCCTCTAAATTGTATGAACTAGATCAGATAAACTATCCAAATAAAAAGTTTCATATGGAAAAGGGATTGCAGAATCCCACACTTATACCCTTCAACCAAAAGAGCTGAAAATTGAATGCAAAACTGTGTTGCTTAAGGAATAGGATTGGTATAAATGGACTCTAAATTACTTTGTTGTTAAAAATGAATGAAACTGTCAATTTAAAATATGTTTTGTGACACTCACTATAGTTGGTGTGTTATTCCTTGAAACATAGGTATTTACAAAGACTTATATCACATATCCTTGACATGGTTTTCGTTCAATAATCCCAGTAAAATGAAGGAAAATTCAAATAGTGGGATAAGGAGAATGTTCACTTTTACATGCATGATTTAAGGCATTGTCTATAGTATCATCATCGTCACGAATAACTTCAACAGGAATTTCTTCATCACAATCAACATAAAATGCCATCTTCCTTAAACAGTTATGCATTGTAGAATCCTGAACTTGCTTCCAAACCTATGATATTTAGTATAAAGCATCAATTAAGTAGTAAGAAGTACATTCAATTTGATTTCCTCTATATTCTTACCACAATCATATAGAGATGTGGGTTTCTGTACAATCATTCTTCGATAATGCATCTTTAATGAGTGAATCATACCTATATCCAGTGGTTGGAGCTCACTAGTAGAATTTGCAGGAAAACATTGTAACTAAATTTCTCAGGTGTACATTCGGTGGATGGGCCTGACACTGATCAAGAAGCAGCAGAATTTTCCTGTCCTGAGATCCGTTTTTAGCATCCAGAGCATGAAGCTCATCCTCAAATATTTCTGAGGTCATTTTTGTTTTAGAATTAGTTGTATATCTAGCGGGCTTTTTACATTTTTGACCTAGGATGCACCTAGGACTCTTTGATTTACCGACCACCAGTGGTGGAAGCTTCTCCATATGCATTTGTGGTTAATAAAACATTGTCTTTGTTTGATAATTTCCCCTAATGATGTTTTCCTCTCTGAAGAACAGTGTTCTTGCTGGCAGCACATTAAAAAATAACCCTGTCTGGTCTGCATTGAAAACATCTTTTGGACTTTTTCCTTGAAGAAGCCTTTGAGAACTTGATTCAATTCTGACACCCTCCACCAATTTGCAGTCTCGATGTCAACACTTCTACTTTCACAACACACAGCCTTTTATTCAAGATGTGCCTATTTTTAAACCTATCCAATTAACCATTAGATGCAGTGAAACTTTTGATTCTCAATTTTGTGTCAATGTGCAATTTTTTTTCTCTTATGATGCTGTTCACGGGGATATTTGACAATATCTCTTAGAAACCACTCTTTCAGTAATTCTTCTTGCTTAGAATTCTTGAAATATTTTCTCTTATTGGGCAAATGTCCCCCCTGATTTGTATTTTTCATAATCGAATCACAATATGTCACAATTGTTTCAATGTAGAGGCTGGCAATCTTAGATGTTTCTCCATATTAATACAATTCCATCATGAGAATCAACTTGTTCCAAAATTTTTATTTTGTCCTCAATTGAAAATGCTCTTATTTTGCCTCATCTTTCCATTGTCAAGCAAGATAAAATTTATGCTCCCAAGTAATGAAGGGAAACTTAAGACATCTGAACTCAGTATCTAAGCTACTTCGCCATTCAACTCGTGCTTTCAGTTGTCAAACTTCAAAATTGTTGGGAAAAAATAAAATTATTTTTGATTCAGTGTAGTTTTGGTGTGGTAAATCAAGTTTCAATAATTTTTAATATTCAGGAGCCCATCACTGTTTTATCTGTTGTGTTGAGGCAGTGCAAATGATTCCAGTTGTTAGTCACTAGTTCTTGTACGTTTAAGTCATTTGCACTCCTCATATTTCCAACTTATGTGGGATAGGAACAATATCCCTCAGGTGTTTTTACAATGCATAAATTACGGAGCTAACTCCTAGTTAGATAATGTATTTGTTTCATAGCAAGATTGTTTTCCTGGTAGCCTGAGAATATCATAAGTTTAAGCAGTTCAAATTTCCATCACTAGTAGTCGTCATAATACCCCTCCGTGTTCAAATTCTTCCGTAAAACTGTTCACATGACTGCTCTCAATCATCTTTTTTAAGTTTATAAGTACAAAACTATGTCAAGTGTTTATATATAAAGGCTGATATACATGAGTAACTGTTTTAAAAGTTTGAATTGCTGATTTAGTATCCGAATCTGTAATGATTTCCATGCAGAGAGTACTTGAATGACTAATTTTATTTGAGGGGATTCCTTGACACCTTTCATTGATGCTATGGTCCATCCTAAAATCCCACCTGCTTCAAATAACCCCCTCAAAATCTGTGATGTAAATTATCTCAGCTCTTTTTATTATTTTTAAAAGCACTGAGAATATTCTTCATTTATTAAACCCTTCCTTTGAAATCTGTTGTAATGCTTTTTGGCTTAATGATGTTTCAGAACCTGCTGAGTAATGAAGGTAGTACCCATGAAAAGGAAGGTAATAATGCTGAGGAAAGGAATTCCCCATCCTTGTTGGATGCAGGTCCATCATCAGAGGCAAGAGCATTGGTTGTTTTCAATGTCAAAGATACAGCATCGCATGAGACACCCGATGGTGATATATATGGTCCTATGAAAGAGCTTAAACTCTTGGCTGCCAACAAAGAGGCGCACCAGAATCAGATTCGTCAAATCCTCCTTGATCTTCAGGGTGCCCAGCGAAGAATAGAGGAATTGCAAAACACCATATGTATTAAGGTAAGTGTATTAGAATCCAGTAGAGTTTATTTCTTGTCCAATATATTTGGTATTGTACAAAATGTGCATATTTCTAGGAGTCGACAAAGATTTTTGTCAAAACAAATTTTTCAGTAGCTCTTGACATAATTTGGTTATTTATACATATTGGTGATGTGTATTGTACCCAGGTATTTTGATTGCATGTTGTATTTTGTCCCAGATAGGTCTGAAGAGTGCTGTTTACTATCCCATCACACAAAAAACAATAAAGAAGTAAAGTTACCATTATTGATATTCTACCCCTCCATGTAGTTTTTTATGAACACAGAGATCAACCACTTATTATTTCTAAGCTATCACGTAAAGGAAAAGGAGAAATAAAAATCATAATGCCCTACACCACAGTAAACTATTTTGTGCCCCATAATCCTATCCCCCTTTCATTTTATCCAGCATGCCTTATCTTTTCTGCCCTCTACCCCAATAAAATATTGCCCCTTTTTTTCCGAATGATTTTATTTATTATCTTTAGTGATATTGATTGGATTTGAGATGTCATGTTATTTTTCCAAGGCAAATTTCATCGCAATACTTGGCCCTTGTGTGCCACTTGGCATTGTTTATCTGCATATATGTGTTTTAATAATAATAAAATTCTCCCTCTGTTAGTCTTCAACATTCCTGAGCCATACGGTATGCCCTTAATCTTGCTTTACTTTTTTTTATGTCAGCATTGAATTTCTCCCTTCCTCTACCATGGCTAGAACTTGTTTTGTTTTTCTTTCTGTCCAATTTACCTTTTCTAGCCTCATCCAGATCTGCATCTTGAATGGTTCCAAAATAGCTCTTTTGCTTCATTGATTAAGTTTCTGAGTTGTACAAAACTATGCTCTGTATCAATATTTTCAATTATCTTTACTAAAGGCCTTTGTGATTAACACTTTCACATCGATAAAGTCTTCTTTACCTATTGTCATTTTTCTTCAATGTCCTTATTATTCTGCTCATCTTCCTCTGAAGCATTCTCTAGGTTTCTGAACTGTTCTGTTTGCAGTAGTTCATACACTCCAGTTTTTATTTCTTAAATTAGCCTTCTTATGTCTTATGAATATTTTTATTTGTATTGATTCTCATTCCATACATATCATACTGAGTCTGCAGTGCACTCATGCAGTGATTGTAATCCTTTGAATGACTGGCCTAACTACTTGTTGAGTTAACAAGCCTGAAAGCCTGAAACAATAGAATATACTTGTTGAGTGTTCACAAATTTCAATGATTTGATGAACTCCATGCTACTTTCATCCTTAACTTCTGTTCTGATGATTCTTCTCTTACTGTTTCCTCATCATAATTGTGGAAAAGCACTGGTATTAATGGACAACTCTTCCGTACCCTCTTCATAAGACTTCTTATCCTGATTCTTTATGAGCTACCCACACTTGTGCAGTCTGAGGCAGGTTTTGTCTAATTTGTGAAACAATTCTCTTCTGTCTTATTTTCTGTTGCTGTCCAAGGATTTCTTGTGATGACTGTTGAGAATTTTCCTCTCCTCATTCCAGGCTGAACACCTGCTACCTCATTCATATCCTACTCATTAACATGCTCATATCTATCACACCAGCTTGGGAGGAATAATTGAGTTGATTTCCCTTCTCAATTGCTAATAGTGTTTTTTATTGTGATGCTGTCTTTTTAATGACCACTCATTGAGGTTAGATACCTTTGCAACCACCTCACTGAAGAACATGCGTTGAGCGGACTAATTTTCTTCTGACTTGTTCCCTTCAATCCATCTGATACAAATCAAGTGACCAGGTGCAATTATGATTGCTCCTACCAGCACTGTTCTTGGGGTCATCAGAATGCATGAGCCCATTTTATAATGTCAAGTGCCTTGGGGGAAAAATGGCACACAAGTTTTATATTTATGCATAATAACCAGGGTTCTTGAGGTGTGTTATGTCCCTGATGTATTTACGTGGTCTCTAAGGGAAATTAAGTGGGGCACACATTTTATAAGACATTGGGATTATTGAAAAAAATTATCACATTCCACTGAGGATAAAAGGCCCTTATTTCCTTTTGATTTCTGAAAATTAATATGTATTTGAATTAATTCATTAGTGCAATGAATGATAATGAATATTATAAAATATTTTCTAGGAACAATTTATAGCTGATATGATTAAGAATAGTGAAACCAGGGCATCTGCAAAACACCGTTTTGAAAGAAAAATTCGTAAATTGGAAGTGGACTTCTTCCAAGCAAAGGTTAAATTGGCTCAAGCTGAGAAATCGTATGGGCAAGCAACTAAAGGCTCCACAAGAGGTGTTTCCAAAGAAGACGAAATGAAATTCAAGAAAGATGTTGAAAAGTACAAAAAGCTTGCTGATCGCTATGAACAGCGTCTCAGGGATATTGTGAATATTAAGCAGCTAGCCGGAGACAGTGCCAAGAAGTAAGTACACAAGTGTTGCTTTTAAAGTTCAGCCTTATTTTTCCTTAATAATGCCAATGAAGTGAAACCTACCAATAATTATGGATATATATGGTATAGTAGTGCCAGTCCATTAATGATAATCGAGATTTCATTTTCATAGACAACTACTCAGGTGGTTCATTTATTGTTCAGAAGTATGTTAAAGGAATACTTTAAGTGTGTCAAAATTGCCAAGGGATTAAAGGACAAGTAGAATGGGAAAGAAGCTCATTTTTAATTCAATGTAAATGGACTCATCTTGTAAGGTCATTGCATTGTAATTAATTTTCTTTTTTCATCCTGCATTTGTGATATGCCTTTAATGCCTTACCTCCATGTGTTTAACCTATTTCTGTGAGGTTGTCACTCTTATTATATTTCATTGACCTTTTTATTTAAATTACTCAGAACTCTTTCAGTTATAAAAGAGAGTATGCTTCTGATATTACTATCTGTATTTGTATGACAGTAACCTTTTTCAGCACAATAATTACAGAAACTGGAATGATCTAATATCAGCTACAGGTGTGCAAATCTTTGTTACTTGGTGATACTGAAAAGTACAAGCATTAAAATTCCCAAATTCCTGTGTCAAAAAACTTGAGTAATATTGTTAGTATTTTGTGTACAATGTCATGCATATAAGATTATGGCTCCAAATTATTAATGCATCCAAGAATATTAGTTTCATTGGTAGTTTTGGGCATATTGCTAAAAATACATGGAGCATATTAACTCATAAAATTATTCGCGTAAAGATCCCATGAGCTTGGAAATTGAAGGATGGAGTACATACAGTGCATAGATAACTTAATCACAATGCATGTAATAATTATATGAGCAGATTTTTATAGAGTAATGTCTAGTCTAGGATTATGTTTTGTAAGTGTCATAAGTTTTTTGTTACAAGCTGCATACATTGGTTGTATAAAAAGTATCCAGAAAAGTTTAGGAAAATAGATTTATTTCAGATATTGCTACAATGCCTCAAGATAAAACTCATATCTGGTTTATTTTTGTTTTGAAAAAACATTATTACTGAGTATCCTCACTTTATATTTTATTTTTCGTTACATTTAAATATTTATTTTTCATTGTATTTTTTACATGCCAATCATTTTTCCTCTTGAAACATTTTTATGGGTGCAGTGACAAATAAGTATTCATCTTCAAGTAAATACTTGAGATTTCCCAAGTTCTATGGTATACAAGGTTTGTGTAAATAGTATCGGGAAAGATTTCATAAAAATAGATTCATTTCAGATATTGCTATAATGCCTCAAAATTCTTCAAAGTTTATCTCTTGAGCATCAACACACTTTTGCTAGTGGCTTTTCCATGACTCAAAGGCTCCCTGGTTGGCAGATTCTGAAAGGTACTTAAGGGTATGCATACAAGCTTCTTTGATGGCATTTAGGGTCTTATGGTGGTGTCCTTTGAGGGTGGATTTTACTTTTGGGAATAGGAAATAGTCTGCTGTTGCCAAGTTGGGACTGTAAATGAGTTGGGAAATCATCGCGCTGCAGAAGGTCTTTGCAAGCAGGCACTTGAATGTGCTTTTGGTTGTCTGTCAAGACCTTCGGGACGAGTTTAGTGCTGACCTTTCACATTGCCAAATTTCCTGTAAAATTGGTGTTCATTGTCTTCTTATTAATGCCAATATGATCTGCGATCATGCACACAATTAAAACTTGGTGCACACATCAGGGAAAAATTTTTACCGATACTTTTTATACAAATATTGTATAATTGAGACAGTGTCTGAAGCAAGGAAGAATTTTTGTTGATTTAGATTCGTACTTAGGGAATCAATGGACTGCACTGCTTATGTTTGTTTGCTTGAAACACATTTGCTAAAGGTTGATAATGGCTTGTAGTGGGTAGGTGATTTTATAACCCATTTTTATCTCTATAATCTATTATGATGACAGAAGTAACTGACACTCATTAAATATGTGCAGTTAGAACTGTCAAAAAGTAGCAGACTCTTCATTAATAAATTCTAAATATTGAATAATATGCGAGTGATGTACATTGATTCATTCCATATTATCATGCATGTGGTTTGACAAGTTTAACTTCTTTCACGTGCAACAAAACAGTGGAAACCGAAGGTTTGCCACCATAATGACTTCGAAATGTTATTGCGATTGGCCTGCAGATATATACATCATACATGATGAAACAACAGTTATAATATCATGTATTTAAAAAATAAAACCAATAAATAATGAAAGGAACTTTATAAATGTTACTGTCAACAGTTACCAAAGAGTATTACACTTAGAGAGCATGTAAGAGTCGACTTTCATATAGTTTTCTGTTGACTCTATTGGTGAGCAAACTGCTAAGCGACTGCATGGGTATTTAATTTCATGCCTGATAATTTGTAGTTCTATGTAGAATTCTAGGCTTAGTTAATTTTGTTGCCATTTGGCTTTGGTTGTTTCTTATATTTTATAACCTCTCTTAAGGAAATGTGATTGGTTAGAGCATCAATTTATAAAAGATAAACAATAGTCAATGATATATGTGTTGTGATGAAGCTACTTCTTGCTTAAAGAGAGATATTGTGAGGTGGTGGGCTGTTGAAAGCCTCAATATAAGGTTATGTGTGGAGAAGAGGAATTTAAGGGAATAGACTTTTTAAGCTACACGAAGGCAGGTAGATGGTTTGAAGTATTGAAGGGGGAAATACTATTGAACAAACAAGAGTAAGTCTTCATGATATATAGTGTATAAAAGTTGATAGGGGCTATACCTTTAATATGTACATAGATTGCCTTACTAGTGAATGCATTCAAGCAGGTGCTATCATACTCTCAATTGTATATTAAGTGTGAGTTATCAGTAATTTTCATCCCTGATAAAATGCCTTTGTGTCTCATTAAACGTCTGATTAAAATTAAGTTTTTGAAGAAAAATAGCATGAATTCGGTATCAGCTGTAGCATTGTATCATTTTGTAGTACAAGTCATTTACTCCCTTTGTTACAAAAGGATGATCTTCCATGGACCTCATGCTGTTACACTTGGCCAAGAAATAGTTAAGAATGTTCCATAATGTAAAATATTGTTTTAGTCAATTCATTAATTCTAATCTATTTGAGAATCATTTAGTGCTGAGTTCATGTTTAGAACCTGTTTCACATATTCCTAACTGCAACAATTCTTTTCAATTTTGGTGGAAACCTTTCCCAGGCATATGCTAATATAGTTCGTGGGCATTCAAAATGAGGTGTTGGCTACGAAATTCAATGAGTAGCATAAGTTAGATGGAGGTTGTTATACCTGTTGAGTGCTTTTAGGCAACTGCAGTGAATGCTGAAATATTGTTGCTTCAGTCATGTGTAGAGATCAAGGTTCTCTTGCGGTGGTTCTCATTTCTATGCTCTATCTTCCTCACTTCCTCTCCTGTTACAGTTTACCTTCCTCTGGTATAACTTTTTCTCTGCCATGTTTCCTCTCCATCTGCATCATAATGCACCCCACCTTTCTTTCTCTCTCTCTGCTTCTCACTCTCCTCCCTCCTCCTGATGTTCATTTACCCTTTTTATTTTTGCATGCAGAATTTTGTAGAATATTCTTCATGAGAAGGTAGAGTTCTTTCCCAAAACTTAAAAAAGTGAGTTCCTTCCTAATTGGTCAGCTTGGTCAAAAGGTATATAAACATTTGGTAGCTGAGGCAAGAGATGTGAGTCATCATGACATGTCTGTCCCAAGTCTCCCATATCGTGGACATTATCTCAGTTGTTCTATTTGAAGTAAATACTGAATTCATACTTCAAGCATGGTGAATAGATGTTTAAGTTACATTTCAGTTCCAAAAAATGTTGGAGGATTGTCAGCTCTGGGTTGCCTCTTGTGCTATAGGAACATATTGAAGGAATTCAAAATGTTATAATTAATAAAAAATTCAGTAACTATTTATTGTAAACTATATATGTGTAAACAATGTTTTACTTTGATTAATAGGGTTCTGGAGTTGGAGCATAGTCTGCAGTCATCTAAACGGCAGATGGAAAAACTTAAAAAACAACTTCAAAAGGAAGAGAAGAATAAACAATGCTTGGAGCAAGAACTCATGGAAGACCAAAAGAAAATAAAAGACCTTGAACAGAAGTATGCTGATCAAACTCATTTGGTAAATCAATTTTCACTCTTTAGTATTTACTCTTAATTAAGCATAATAGAGTTCCACTCTGCAATATTCAATCTTTTTTGGGTGGAATATTGCATGAAATTGATTGTATTGTTATTAGTAGTTGCCATTTAAGGTAGGTGTCAAATGAACACAAACTGAACAGCAATGCATTTATTTGCCTCTCACAATAAAATTCAACCTGACACTTCAATTCTGCTTGCTTCCTTCCTCCCTTCATTCTATCTGACATGCCTATCCCTTTCCTACCTCTTCCTTGCTTGCCTAATGTTCCCTCCTCCATGAAAGTCTTCAGCATCCCATTTCCAATCAGTGTTCTGCATATTTTCATGTTTTCTTAGGATCTCTGCCAACAATCTTCCATCCCCCCCTGTGCTTAATATTTTTTTGTTTGTATGCCTTTCTGTCAGTTTCACTTTCTCCACATTCACATATCAAAAGCTTCCAATCTGCACCTATCATCTTTTTTCAATTACCACGTTTCCATATCCTTCAAACTCATGCACCATGTCAAAGTTTTCTCTGATCTTTTCTTAAAATCCTTGCTTGATGTCCCTGTAATGAATTCCTTCCTCCATGCAAAATTCTTTTTTGCCTAATACAATTCTTCTTTTTATGTTTCTACTACTTTGACCATTTTGGTCTAAAACACTTCCAAGATAAACTGTTTCACCTCTGTCAGTTTATGAACTCCTATTTGAACATTTGACTTAAGCGTCCCCTCCTTTCAAAACCTCATAGTATCTGTTTTGTTTGCATTAATTCTTATCCTAGACTTATCACAGTGATTTCCTAATGCATTCGGAAATGCTTGCAATCCCTTGACTGACTGGCAAACTAAAGGTTGATTATCTGCAAACCCAACTGAATTCCATGCCAAATTTCATTTTTATCTTCAATCCTTTGCATGCCACTTTTACTATGTCCTCCGTCTATACATTGAAAAGCTTGGGCTATAATGGACATCCAATTGTAATTTTGTTGGATTGCACTTAAACCCTCTTGTGTTCTGGACAGTCTGTTGGTGGCTTACCTTCGCTTTAGGGCCTAATATGATGTAATTGTAATTCTACCCTCAACTGTCAAATCAAACCATCCTCTGGGTTGATGACTATGGTTTAAATACCTTCCATATGTTAAATGGATGATTACCCTGTATGTGTTCCGATTAAGATGTCTATGCATTTCCTATCTGCTACTGACTTTGCCAAATTCTATTAATTTTACCTTTTTTCCTTCAAGATTTCCTTATCCAAAACCAACAATCTCTGGCATTCTACATAACCAAGGTTTAAAATAAAATTTACCACAATTTCAATATTTGCCTCGGGAAATGGAGTTTACATTTGCCAATAAAGTCAAATCTTGAAACAGTCTTATGGTAGAAAAGGCATCCTCAGTGCATTTTCATCAGGGCAGCAACCCTTTTAGATGTCAGTCCTTGTGAGGCATAATATTTTGAAAGAAAAATTGTCTTTCCTGCACTAAAAATGCCTCAGTATACAGCCAAGCATGTTAACACAAACATGCCGGGTTTCAGTAAGCAACTCATTCAACCCATAGGATCCATCCTTCATCCTGCTGAATTTGCCATAGTGTTCTGTTCATTATTGCACTTTGAATTGTTTCATTCAACTATTCACTGTAGAAGTTCATTTTTTCAATCCCTTTCATTTCAAAATGGCATATAATAGAATGCCTTAGAAATCCACAGTGTCAGGGACTGCCTTGGTAGGTTAACTGGTTAAAGTGCTCCGCCAGATGTAGAGGCATCCAGGTTCATAGCCCAGTCAAGGCGAATGATTTTTGCGCAGTGAAAGTCATTTTTCTGCTCATCTTAAGGTGACTCTGCTAAAGTTACTGTTTTGTGAAATTTCTTGCAGTTTCTTTGGAATAAATAGTTGATTACGCTCACGTTTGATCTTTCATGGTTTACATCTACTTTTTACTATAGCTAAGCAAGAAAGTATCAGCTGAAATGGTAGAAGAAGATCGACTGAAGTGGATTCAGGAAGAGGAAGAGAGAATCGTGAGCATGAGGGAGTCATCTAAGAGGATCCAAGAGCAGCTGCTGCAGCAGCAGTCAATGTTGGAGAAGCGGGAAACATTTCTGAAGGAAAAACTGGCTCTGGACAAGCAAAAGTCAAAGGTTTGCCAATTAATTTTGTATCTTGATCATAAGATTTTTCTGTAAATGCTGTCAATAATATATTTGCTCGCATTGTGTTTTTCCATTTAGAGCCTTCACAAAGTTAGTGCAAGAATTTTACACTTAGATGACGTGATGAAAGAGAAGTCATCTCATATGGAGAAAACTGCTAATCAAGATGAAAAAGAGGCATTAAGACATGAAATACAAAATTTACGCCGAACCAGGGACTGTCTCACAAATCAGCGGTATAAGCTAGATGAAAAGTATCAGAAGGTAAGGAGGATACAAAATATAAAATTTGTGCTGGAGATAATGGATCAGTGAATACAAAATAATTATTTCCAGTTAATATTATCTGTATATTTTAATGTTGTTCAATAAATATTGTTTTGTGAATGTTTAATTTTAAACTGCTTCATTTTGTTTTAGTATGTAGTTTGCTTAGGAATATGTGTGGGAAGTAAATTTAAACCTTTTTAATCGCATTGTTTTTCTTTTGAAGGAGAAAACACTTACATCGGCTGAAGAAAGAAAATTGCTGGAATTAGATGAGGCTTTGGAAGCTATTGATGCTGCGATTGAGTACAAGAATGAACTGATTTGTGGCAGGGAAGACAAACTGGGGTGTGTAAAGAAGACTGGAATTGAGGTTAGTTTCTTCATTATAGAGGTGACTTCCATTTTGGTTCCTCAGTCATGGGAAAGCTTTTGATAGAGATCAAATGTCCATACCAAAATGCTGTTAATTTGTAAAGCGCGAATCTCTTGTAATTATTGAATGAATTTTTCTACAGGATGAGGATTTGTTAATGGCTCGCCTCATGAGTCTCTCACCAATGGAAACAAGGACTCTTTTGTACAAGTACTTTCAGAGGGTGATTGACCTGAGGGAAGGAGGAAGAAAAATGGAAGTTCAGATTGCAGTGCTGGATGTAAGTGAAGCATTCCTGCTCTTATTATTTTCCAGTTTATTTCCAGACGAGTTCAACTAAGATGTAGTGAACGTTACCTTTCGTTGGTAACTTAACTTATATGCTTTGATTAATTAACTCTAAAAATAGTTGGGTGTGTATTATTAAATGACTTTTGGCAATTATAAAATAATATTTATTTCTAAGGACATGGGTGAAAATTAAAAAAAAATATGTTGTTATTTGGCCTAATATTAACATCCTGTCCTCTCTACTCCCAGGTTAATAATTAAACACCATAATGACCTGCTTATTTTTTGGCAAAAAATTATGATGAAAGGAAAATATCAAAACTGGTATTTGTCTATAGTGTGGGCAATATTTTCAAGTTGTTTGTCATATTATTCAGTATTTTTTTATATTATTGGTTATAAATGGATATAATGAATGGATATATGGATATAAATGTGTGTTGTTTATGTGAAGAATCAAAGGTTTAAAACCAAGATAAAATTTCAATGGTGAAATTTTTCACTTAGGATTTCACTCAATATACCTTGAGTAAAAGTATTTACCACAGAATATTATATTTGTTGAAGAGAGAATTAATGCATGAACACAGTGATTAAAAATGAAATAATATGTGTGGCCTGCTTTGCACCCATCTTTACCACATGCCTCACTTTACCACAAAGCCTCATCCCCCAATTGTACTATAGCACCTTGAAAGCATCTAAAACTTTTAAACTTTGAGTCAGGATATTACCTATCAGCTGTACTGTGTTGTATTTCAACCTATCCATGTAACAGAGAGGTATAATATTTAGGCTTGTATCATATTTATCATGCAGTATTTGGTTTCTACCCTTGTAACATTGCATTTCATCTATTCTCTTATCTTTAACCCAAATTTTTTTGACATTCTCTTTTTTGCTGTGACATATTGTAAGGACAACACTTAAGATCATCCGGTGAAGGTGGCTCAACTGGTAAAGTTTCCAATTTTTCTAATGTCACAAGAGTAGTATTTTACTGGATAACTGAAGCATGATACATTTAATTACTCTCAATTTTCCTGTTGATTTGAGTTTACTCATGAATTAATGCTAAATTTTCTTCTAGGTGCCAAATAATGCATTTCTCTAAATGTTACATATAAATAGGACAGTTTTAATACTATTGGGCAGTTGTATTTTTTTTCTGGATTATCATTCCTTAATCTAGTTAATAAGTATTTTAAGTTTGTTTATTTTAGTAATTAATTCAGCATTTAAATGTATCAGCTTGTGTCTGTTGAATTTTTCATATTAATTTGATAGTGAATCAAGGGGCCAAATGAACTGCAAGGGGCCAAAATTAAAATAAAATCAGTGTATAAAATCGCGATTCTACTGTTAATTGGTGGGTCATGGTAGTCCAGGGATAGAGTGTTGGACAACTGACCGGAGGGCCTGGGTTTGATCCCCTGGCAAGCCTCTCTGGACACCTGCAGCTCCATCCAAGCTATGTGATTTTTCGGGTACCAGATCTTCCTGGGGAACCATAACTGGCACAGTGAAAGGAACTGGCCCCCCTACCCTGATGTGTGAATTTCACACGCCGTCGGGCTTATTACTGGGTGAACTCTACATTCACCTACCAAAGCAACCTTTGGGTTGGTTACTGTGTTGTTGTTACTGTTAATTGATTCCTATAGTAAAGATGATAAAATGAATGAGATTATTTGTTGAATTAGTTTTAGTAACGATTCAGTAAATGGTGATTAATGAAAAACTAAGCATCCTGCTTAGTGCTTTTTTTGAAATTTTTATGGTTCTATAAATATTGGAGCAAGAAGACTTAATTAGATTACCAGGAAATGAAAGATTAATTTCTGTATTTAGTGAATGGGGTAAAACGTAGGCTAGACCTGAGATGAAGAAAATGTGCATATATGTTGTGTTTTTGTGAAATTTTATTTCAACCTGCATTATCTCCACGATTTTTCAGTCTCTAACTGAAACCCAGTCTTGGAAGATACATGTACTAAACAATGCCCTGCAGCAAGCCCATGATGAAATGGATCAAAGGATAGTGGTAATACAGAAAGAGCACCAGGAAAGACTTCACCTTCTGCTGCGTCATTTTGCAGAGGAGTCTAGTGGTGGCTCTGGTGCCGATTCATCTGCCCTGTGGGATGTGAAAAATCAACTTGCCAAGTCAAAGAGGGAGAATAAGTATCTGAGGAGAAGAATTCTAGAGGTTGAGTCTGCGCTGCAGATGACTGATGGAGGTTAGTGAGATGATATATTCTTGAAAAAAGAAACTTTGTCATGCTTCGCCGGACAATAATCAATTATATCATGTAGTAAGTACTATTTTGGTTTAAATTAAGGATGGCACTGAATATTAGATATTATAGCTGTGATTTTAGGAAAATGACTTATGATGCATACTAATGGAAGTAGGAAGCAGAAAATTTGCTATAAAGAATTAAATTTATTTTCTAATGTATTTTATGTAAGCATTACTCCATCCATTGTATCTGTTTCTGTAGAATTGTAAATTTATTGCATGCCATGTCTTGAAGTTTTCATTTTAATGCCAAAGTTGTTCTTCATTGATTATGTGATAAACCTTCTGGTTTCCCATAATCATATTATAATTTGATCTTCACTTTCCTATTGAGAGTCTTGAGTTCTCCTTGTAATCTTATCCAGGTTTCAGTTCCTCTATCTAAGAATCCTTCCATAGAGCATCATCCTCAATGTTGTTTAATGAATTGGAAAATAAGGGATGCACATTGAACTAGGTCATTATAATAATGTGATCATGTGTCATGATATCACCTGAAATATTATGCGTTCATTAAAAATTTAATATTTGGCCATTTTATATTATTATTTTAGTGTGGCACTTAGTACAAACTTTTGCTTCCTTACTCTTATTTGAACTGTAAGAAATAAAAAAATATTTTGTTGCACAAAGAACGTCATCCTCCATGTAAAAGTTCATGAATATTGTTTTCCTCAAGTTATACTTTCGTAGGTAATAATTCTGAAACTTTTCTGCTTTCACTTTCCGTAATGCAAAGTGTTCTTTACTAGCTTTTATGTTAATATGAAAACACTATGTCCAATCTTGTATTTAGTTCCTTCTATACCTTGCCGCAATAACTAAAAATGGCAGGAAAGGCATTACGAACACAGTGGGAGAGTATGTAAGTAATATTAAAAATGGAGCAGAGATGGTGAGCACCATATGCAGTATTTTCATGAGGAAGTCTCTAACCAAGTGAAATTAATTTTGGCTGCAGTGATCAGCTTTAGTTTGCAGTTGTGGATATAATGTTATGGGGTTACAGTCATTTATCAAAAAAGTGTCATATGCTCAGGTCAATACATTACATCCCAAGATACTGCAGTTAATTGCATATAGTACAATCTCAGGCCATGCTCTGTTGGATGTCGTTTTTTTGAATCACACCTAGAGCATGGGTATTGTTTGCTCTTCAATGTTTTCTAGTAAGTAAAAGCCATTATTGCATAATATCTCAAAACCGTGATCTAATATTGTAATACCTACTTCTTTTTGCCTGTTAAATTTAAGTGATTTACATTATTTAATGACAAAATGGGGAATGGTGATAGCCCAGTGGGCAGAGCTCTTTGCTATGTACTGGAGGGCCTGGGTGCAGTTCCTGGTGATACCTCTGGGCACCCTTAACTTCACTCAACCTGTGATTTTTTTGGTACCAGATCTTCCTGGGAAACCACTGGTGGTATAGTGAAAGGCATAGCCTATGAACTCTTCTGCATGAGTTTCACATGCTGTTTGCTTTGGTACTGGATGATCTCTATCCTCACCTATCAAACCAACCTTCAGGCTGATTACTGAGGTGGTATGTTGGGCCACAAGTTGTATACAGTAGCAGCAACCTGTGATTTTTTTGGTACCAGATCTTCCTGGGAAACCACTGGTGGTATAGTGAAAGGCATAGCCTATGAACTCTTCTGCACGAGTTTCACATGCTGTTTGCTTTGGTACTGGATGATCTCTATCCTCACCTATCAAACCAACCTTCAGGCTGATTACTGAGGTGGTATGTTGGGCCACAAGTTGTATACAGTAGCAGCCAATATTTTCTTAAGTGGAGGACTCAATTTCTGAAATATAAAATTTAGTGATATTTAATTTGAAGGCCCTGAGTGTTAACAAGGTAAAATGAATAGCTATAGGCTTCGTAAACTTCAAGTAATGAATTTAAATTATTATGCTTTCATAGAAAGCAACTTGCAGAATTATTCCAAAGTTAGGTGCTCTTTCTTGGCTCTAGTTGAGTTGTAAGAATTAGGTGGTCAAAGAGCTGGTTCAATTACTTAAACCAAACAGTTAATAAGATTGGTTATTAGGAACATTTTACTAGACTTTTTTTTGGGCCACCCTGTCAATATATTGCCACTTTTGTATATTTTAGTCTTAGGAATGTGTGTTAGTGATCATTTAATTCTTATTGCTTCATTATATACAGCTTCATTTCATGTATAGATCTCTTAATATTATCATTATTTTCCAGCTTATGAAACTCGTGCCTTACATCTTGAAAGTGCAGCTCCACAGCATAGTTTGATAAAACGTTTGCAAGCTCCTGGAACCATCAATGTACCAACTACCAAAGTTACTAGAGAGAGGAATAAACTTATCATTCAGCAGCAGAAGCCAAACAGGTCATGAATTTGTTAAACATTGTTCGCCAGTGTCACTCCATAACCAAATAGGAGTGAAGATCCTGTTCAGCATCCATTTCACATCTTTGCATGGAATAGAGGACATAGATATTGTCAAATTTTCATTACCACTTTTGGTTATTGAAATTTGAATCTTGTTTTTTATATTATGACTAGGGGATGTAAAAAGGAGATTTTTTTCTAACATGTGGAGTCCCAGATTGAATTTTAAATGATTGTTTATTAATGGATGCCATATATGCTCATGTATAGGTTTACTGTTAAATACAGCATGTTAATGAAAAAAATGAAGGGCTGACTTATACAGGGGAGATTTTTTTATTGTAACTTGAAAAAGATGTTATTTGAGATTTGAGTTAAATTTCTACCAGGACATAGTTTGAAATTCTCTGTCATCACCACATTAATGATGATACAGTTATGGCTTTTTGTACTGCAAGACCTATGGCCACAATTGCTGCCTGCTTGCTGCAATACAACAGTAAAATCAAACAATTGTAGCAGTACCTTTTGGGCAGTATTTTTGGTGCAATGAATTTTGAAATACAATCAAAATCTGGCCATCATTGATTATGGTCAATAGATTGAAATAATCAAAATAAATATTTATTGTTTTAATACTTAATAACTACAATCGAAGTGATAAATTGTATTTATTTTAGTCCTTATTCTTTGAGAACATGCATTTAACATGAGTTCATGAGTTGCAGTTTAATTTAATTCACTGGAGTTAAATTAACAGCATTTAATAGCTACGGAAAAACTAGTGCTGAGGTATAGACAAAATATGTAAAAACAGAATTTTGGAGTAAAAGTTCTGGGGTTGACCTATACATGAGTGCATACAGGAATGATTGAATTGCATCAATTTTTTCTTATGCAGACCATTGTTATCTAGCCATTCACTGGCTGATTGGGGGCAGTATAGGGTTCAGGTGAAATTATATTGGAGGGTTTGACCTTGAATGCAAGGAGCTAATGGATTGTGCTTTAAAATGACACAGACATTTACTGATAGCTCAAAATAGTGTTTACCCAAAATATGGATACATTGTTTTAACTGAAAAATAAATGTTTCTGACCTCATATGGTTGCAGTTCAAATGAAAAAAAAAATTTGTGCCAAAAAATAGTTGGGATTCAGATTCATTTAATGCTATTTGGTAGTGTGGTGCTTGAGTTAAAATATTAGTAGTTGAAATTCAGAGGGTCATTATACTTAAATTAAAATGATGCCAGCTGTATAGCCTAAGAAATTGGTGTGAATGAATATTTGCATTTGAATATGTTAAATGGACATGCAATTATCAACTAATGAATCCTTTTTGGGCCTGATTCAAATTATTAAAATTTTGATTTCAATTGATCAAAATTCACTTTGAAATCATAAATGATAAAACTCTGCATGCCTAAAATCCTAGCTTAATTTTGGGGATGAAGGAACCTAGATTTTTCTGATTGGTTCTCAAAAGTTATAAATGCTTATCCTGTGTAATTTTTAAATGTGGACAATTTTAGTTGCTATTTTCCAAAATTCCTGAGCCTTCATGGTAATGAATGCATTCATACATATATCTCCTAGCATCGATTATTCAATTATTTAAAATTGAAATTTGTGCAATGATTGTAGTTTGAGTTTTGCATTGTATACAATGTATTTTATTACTGCCGACCATATGTACCAAAATATAAAAATATATTTTATAATGCTCATCCTTTTAGACATTTGATCAAGAACATAAAATGTTCTTGAGCAAAGTTGAATTTGCATCAAGACTAATTATGTTACCAGTTTTAGAATATGGAATTCTGTTAGATTTAAGTACTTTTAGGTGATAGTTTTCTTATGTATGGAGAAATGCATTATGTAACTCATAACTTAAGCCTCTGTGCCTCTCCCATTCAGGTTAATTCATGCTAAGGCTTTTCACCTTTGAGCTGACTGTGATATGATATGAACAGGTATTAATATGCTTTGTGTACTTTATTTTGTATCTGTTTGATGACAAGCCAACAAGATCTCTGGATTTCAATAGTGATTAGTATAGTTTGGATTGGCTAACATGAAAAATGCCAAATATAATACTGCCGCTTGCACTTATTTTCCATCAGCATGACTCTTTAAGTACGGCGTTCTGCTAGAGAAAATATATTAGTGTCTCATACTTTTTTTTGTTGTTTTATTGCTGTTTTCAGGTTATGAAAGTAAGTTTTGTAATTTTTAGAATTACTTTGAATCCCGATTTCTTATTTTATATTATCTCTTGTCTCCTGCTACCAGTGGCTGAACATTTTTTTTTAAAATAACTTATTCTTAGGAACTGTTATTGTGATATTACTCTCATGAATATGCATATTGAGTTTTGAGCAAGTACTGATTATATTGTGTGATGTTTCGCTAGGATTATTTTTCAACTGAAAAAGGCTAAGGCCCTAGGCATTCCTGCCAAGGTCAGAAAAGTTGAGGATTAATTTTAACTTCCTCAACTGACTAAAATGGGTGTGCAAACCAGGTGAATTGAGTGTGAAGCAAATCAGTGAGAAATGTCCACTTGTTTTATCTGCTTCAATCTAAGATATTCTGTCTATTGATTGAAAAATCTGGGAAAGGTGGAAATTGTACTTCAGCTTTTTATCAAAGTGAAGTGTTCAGGGTAGATTTTGGTGAAAGTTTGGTCGTATCTAAGGAAGATATTCATTTGTTTGTTTACTGTTTTACAATTCAGTATTTGCGCTTATTTTATGGTAATACCGATATGCCTTCTACCTGCCATGTGTGCCAAATTTTAAGTATCTACATGCTGCTCATTTTAATGAACGGTGAGAGTTAATGGAACATAGTGTGGTCATAAGATGCTTTTTTAAATTTATAAAACGGTAGTGAAGGTAGTGATGTCGTAGAGAATATATCATGTAGAATCAGAAGATGATAGTTTATTACTGGTTCAATCACTTTAATTTTTGTAAGGAAATATGTAATGGAGTACAGATGCTTGTAATTACCCCTATCCTTGGAGTCTCATAATATACTGAGGAAATCTCATTTGCCAGATTAGATTCCACTGGTAATTCAACGAATAATTTATGCTCAATGCCATGTATTAAGTGTTTCCTACTACAAATTTGTCATACTTTAACAAGAAAAGTTTTCTCACCATCAACACAATTTTATAGGAGCACTTGGATTGTGGAATTTGTTTTGTTCATAAGAAATTTTGATAATTTTTAATACAGGTTTTCACAGGGAATAATTTTTCTATTGATTGAAGTTGCCATGCTAGCGAGAGTAAACAGTAATAAATTAAAATTATTTTTATCATGCGTACATCATGCATGATTTTGTCTTGGAAATAATTGTTAATGTGAAAATGAGTGATTCATTTTCAGAAAAGTTTTTATGATTTTCTGTTTTTATAAAATGTTAATTAAATTTTCACAAATTTTTCATGGCGAGCTGCATAATTTTCCATTTAATATTTTTATAACTTGTGTTTTTGATTTTCGTGTGTAAAATGTGTCTTTTGAATGAATGATAGCCTCCGAGATAATATAAAATGTATCGCATGTTTTGAAATTATTTTTGACTGTGTGAAATAAATATGTGGCTCTTTGGTAGATGCTCACATTTATCTGATTGCTCAATGCCAGTTTTGATGTTGTTAAGTATATTTGTACAAAAATAACAATGTAATCTTATTACCTGACCATAGGTAGATTGAACTTTTTAAATAATAATTTGTGTAAAATATGCTCGGTAAATATTTTCGTGTGTCTAGCTACTTGTTGACCCAATAGTAATAATTGCATGATTGGATAAAAGTTTTTAAACTGTGATTTGGTGAGCATGTCCAAACCTTTGATGCAATTGTGTCAGATAATTATGTGAACAAATGCTGTTGACTATGTGTTTCATTGTTGCAGTTTAAACTTTGATAATTGTGTTGGGTGTTTTCCTACCATAATGTAACTATATAATGTATATATTATTTTTGTACAAGTGTTTTTACTATTGTTTTGTACAGTTTACCCACAGTATTTTAATTCCTGTAAATCATAAAACTCTTTATGAATAAATTGCGGTACCTGTTGTACTTGAAGATAAATTTATGTTTTATTGTGTGTTAAATTTATATAGTTCATTTTAGTGAACGATATTTATGCTATGGCAAGTTATTCAAATATTCCTTACCGTGATGAGTGTTCAATATTTTTAATTGATATTATTTCCATTGATTATCCCTCGCGCAAAGTGGTTCACTAACTTTTCATTAAACCTAGGAATTTTCAGTGCATGAAGAAGTCATCTTTTTGTAAACAGTAGATACAGATTATTAGTTAAACTCTAGGTAATCATGACCATGTTTTTATTAACATTTCTGTTGTGGAATGGCATTCATTACTAGTTGTATACCACAGAGTTTCCAAGTATTTTATAAAATTTATGTTGCTTAAAATTCAAAGCAAATGGTGAGCAGTAGAAATAGAACTCACAATCGGCAATCGGCTACATTGGAATTTTTCTTTTGCCTGAACAAATTACCAGCCAAGATCTATGTGATGCTAAAGGGGGTTTATGGCAGGAGAGTGTTCATCCATTTAGCATAGCCAGATGTTGATTTCAAATGTGTAATCCAGGAAGACTATGAATTCCAAAGGAAAGTTGATCCTCAGCTTCAATCTATGCACTTTTATTAGTAAATGTTAACACTGCTCCTGCCATTTTGAGGGAAAATTGTTTATATAACAATAATATAAATACCAGAAATATTGAAAATTTCATTGGATGCCATCTGCTTGTTGGTATTAGAAAAATTGCACCTAAGATGGGCTAGTTGGGCTTCATTGAATCATTCATTGGGTAAATTGAAAACATTAAATGAGTGTGTTCTTCATCCTTCATATAGTCCAGAACTCGTGTGACCTTTTCCTGTTCCTCAATGTGAAAAATCACCATCATGGCAAGCTTTTTTCATTATACATAGTTCAAATTCAATGATTGCTACTGATACTGTTCAGGAGCAAAATCAATGAAACTTGTGCAATATGTAATAACAAATTATGCTATAATATAAAAAACTAATTTTTTCTCAGTAAATTGCACAAGTAAAAAACATATGGTCACTTATTGAACAGCCCTTGTAAATATATCTCTCGCTGTCAGACTTCTACTGATATCCATGCCAAATTTCCAGCATAAATGTATTAAAATTTATGAGAAATATTGGTTTTCAATCAGTGTACCTCAATGATTGAAAAATAACTGTTGGGGGTAAAGTCAAATTAATTGTTTCATAGCACTAAAAATAGGTAGGTATTATGACAATTCAGCATCTGTCTAACTTCTAGTTTGGAGTTTTTAGTTACGGTAAAAGGTAAATGGGGTACTTATGGGGGGAATTAATGAGGTGATAAAGAATGAAATTAAGTTGAAAAATAGAACACAATTTTGGGTAAATTGGTTCTCTAAATTTCAATTTTTGTTTGAAAGAGTGAAATAAAATATTGCTATTCTCTGCTTCTAATATAGGTAATGATTGTTCATATTTTAAAATTAGGAACTCCAAGCCCCAATCACTCAATGCTAAAATAAATGCTTTGCAAAAATATCCAAAGTTGACTCCATCAGTAATTATTAAGTCTCACAAAGCTGAACTTCAGACCATTGAATTCATCATACACATATCAAAAAAAGACAAGGCACGGAATAGAATGTTAGGAACACCAAGATTTTTATTTTAATCTGCTATTTGAAAAGAATGAGGAAAAATGATTTGAATGTCATGTGATATCCCTGTTTGAAGAAATTGAAATCTTTGTTATTTTACTTTTTTGTGGTGATTTGGTGGCTTTTTCCTTCCTCTGATGTCCAATTGGGGAAGTGAGGTGTCATAACCTTGACCAGATTCCTACCCCAGTATCTGTCTGTACCTTCTCGCTTGGATGAGGTAATAATACGTCACATATTGACCCACTTTGAAGATTTTTTGTCTTTATCCCCGATAAATTGTAGGCATTGTCCAAACCTTATACTAATAAATAATGTTTTGCCACCACAAACTACTCCACTTTCAATTCTAATTTGACTTAATGAGTTAAATGTTTTTCTGGTTGAGCGTATTACATGCTTGCGTAATTTTAATCAGGAATATTTTAATGAAAATGGCAGAAGGTCGGACTAATTTAAATCGGGAAGTAGGGAGTTCTATGTCGCCGGCCGTTATAATCACGCCCGAATTTGATTTGTCTCTCGGAATCACTGTGAGATCGTAGGGAGAAGTCGAACCCACTTCCTGAGCTGCTTTCCCTCTTCGCACGCCTGGCGATTCTGTCAACCACCAGTTCAGCCTGACCGGATGGAAGTACAGTCCAGGCGACCGACGGGGCTAACGGGTTGTGGAGCTGGGGGGGGGGGCAAAGTTGGCAAGGTGAAAGAGAGCAGCAGCGACTGGGACAGAGAGTGACCAGAATGGGGAGAAGGGTGTGGTGCACGGCGTTATTTTTTCCCTAAGCGTCTAGGTGACGGTGCAATGGGTGAGACCGAGCCGCAATGTGCCCGGAAGCAAGTTTTTCACGGGCGAGCGGCTAGGGGTGTCTCCCTTCTAAGCAATTGTGGGCACATGCCGCCGCCACCCCTTTACCGGGAGATTCGGTTAATAGTGAGGCACGCGTGGGCTTGCAATGGTAGCGCGTGCCCAACGGAGTGGTACCAATGGCTGAGGAATAGACGGGCATTGGCTAAGGGGTGGCACGTTGTTTGTATTTTGAAGAGGGAGGCACTTCTCCTGACCTCAATTATCTTTGCAGGCCCTGCTCATCAGCAGCGTTCATCAGAATTTCATGCAATAAATCTGCTTTTCTTTCATAAAAATACTACTGAGATCATTCTATAATTACAAAAACAAGTAAGGGGTATGCGTGTAAATTGGGCGTGAGAATTTGTCAAAACGGGAAGTGAAATCTCGTGTTAAATACTATGCAATGTCGGTCTAGATAAATATTTTTGGGTCAGTCATGAAATATTAAAATACTCTCATGTTACCGTTTTGGGCCAGTTGATTGCCACGTAGTCTTTTGTAACCCTGAAGATGCATAATTACAATTACAACTCTGCTACATTATCTGCTACCCTGCTATTACAATCAGAAGAAGTAATATTAATGAAAATATCTATGAAAAATAATTTTTTTTATTCGTACTGTAAAATTGATTAATTGAAAAACAAAAATTCGATTGGAAGTGAAGCATAGTCATTATCCTGCGAGTATTTACACGCACTAAAGCAATCAGGGTGTCGGCTATACCGGGTACATGTGCATCATCGCTAAGCTCTGGTTCTTTAGCCTCTTCACTTATAACTGAGCTCACAAGTTTAAATGGCTTATGAAATTCATTACGCACAAGGTAGGGATATGCTGGCAGTATCTATCTCCTCCACCTCTCACGCGCATTCATAGGAAATCGGCTGCGAACCCATTTGGCGCAGTAGTATTTTTTAAGTACGCACACTTAAAAGACACCCAAGTGCATACATTGGAGCAGATAAGACGCTTAATTAGCATTTCTATTAGATGAAAACGGGGAAATTAGTAAGGAAACTAAGCGGATACTTGCGTTTGGTGAATAAGTATTGACAAAGAAGGGAGGGCATATGGCATGGAATTTTAGTAAAGAAGAAAAGGAAAGATAAATGAGAACTAGCATAGGCCAGAGTTGCGTAGGGATTAGAACCTTGTCTAAGTAATTTGGCCCATCACCTTGGTAGGGTAACCAATAATAATATTTAATTATGAACGTATGCCTTTGTTAAATAAGGTTAAGAGCATTTGAAGGCTGCCTGCTTCTAGGTTTCAATCTTCACGCTGCGAGACCCTTCTCACCGTTTGAGGTAAACTAAAAATGAATCATAATCATATAATAGGAAACCATTTTGCACATTTAGAGAAATTTATGAAAAAATGTTATTTAACATGTCACATAGCACAGGGAACGCTGCAGATTTCGTTTTATTAAAATAAATAGCCGGCCTTGATGGCGGCGGGTTAACGTCCTCATCTACCAATCCAGGGGTCGCGGGTTCGATTCCCGCCCGGGTGGGTTTTCTTCCACCTAGGGCTTGGGTATTTGTAATCATCTCCGTCATTTTCACTGTTAACTTTCCGATGAAGAGGCCCAAAAGTGCTGTTTTTGGACTAAGGCTAAATAAATAAATAATATGTACAAGAAACAACTTGTATAGTGATATAAAATTGAAGGATAATTATCTTAAATATTCGCTACTCTTTATTCTTGCCCTTCCTTAATGTTTATTTATCAATTGGAAAATATTATGATGAAAAAAAATTACTTCAGTTTCGGCCCTGTGACCCGAATTAAATTATTCCATGCCGAAGCTATTTTATCGTGATGTTTTCTGTGGGATCCGAGTGGTGCGTAGGCTTCTCATACCGAAAACCAAAGTCAGAATATGGGATGTGGCAGGATTTTTCAGAAGTATTCAGACAAATTCTTAAATCCTAAAATTCCTATTCCTATCCTAAAATTCCGCTTGAATAGCGCGCCAATGGCATTATTCCGGAGGATATGGCATTCAGATATGACACCGACTTCAGCACTGATGTACTGGTTTTGGGCGCCAATTTTCTCGAGATTCATTCACCCCGCCGTAATTTCAAGCTTTTCCCAATTACCTGCGTTTTCTAAAAGCTTTGCGTGTCGTCAAGCACCGCACACCTTCTCCAGTAACGAAACTACTCGGATTTTAGTGGTAATTGTTGAGTGATGATAGAACGATATTTGAGAAATATCCATTTGCATACACTCACAGCTAATGAGGGAAAAAAATACCCTGAACGTTTCAGCACCATTCGGTTTTGTAAGGCTAAACGTTTCATTTAGTACGGACAAATCAGGATTACATCTCTACCCAAATGCATTACAGTCGGGAGCTCGAAGAGTTTTCGAAGTGATTTTGCCCCTTATCTGGCGGAAGTCACCTGGCGACATCGCTTCCGTCAATCCTCGATTCCATCACCTGACCGTCAGCTGCCACAAACCAGGGGTGATTTCTCAATAGGGCTTAGTTACACAGTGAAACCGAAATCTTTTATATGCGACTTTTTAAAAATTGTTGAAACTTTTACGGTGATGATACCCGCAAGTCACACTAGCGGGATGATCGGGATAAACCCACCCCGTATTTAAACCGAAAACCTGCAAGGGTCCCAGAATCATATATAGTAGGTGCGCCATAAAGGAATATTTTCTCGCAGAATTCTTTTATGGTGGACGGCGTTATCCATACTGTAGGTCCGAGAAGGAAATTTCACGTATTTAATTACCCGGAAAAGCACCAGCTTGGTGCGTGAATTTCCCACGCCGTTGGACTTATCATCGGGTGAACTGTATACTAGCCAATAAACTCCAAAAGTGAGCCCTACTTCACTCTCAGATTGATTACTGTGGCTATTCGACTATTTACATTATCAGCTATATGTAACGACATAAGATACGATGTGGTGGAACAGTTCATAAACTGCAATAACCACACCTGTAGTTTTCCACCTAATAATACTTTTATTACTACCAATTTCAGTTGATGACACCTTTTCAAGTTCTTCATATGAAAGCACTTCAAAATTATTTAATGCATCGAAATTATTTTCAATAAAAACAGTGAAAATCCGCAAGCTTGTTCCTTGCCATTATTTTTAATGTGGTGATATTAGTTGCTGACCGAGCCACAGAGACGTCTTTCAGATTTTCCATTCCGAGATTTTTTCGACTCAATTATTCACCTACATTTATTCCCTATTGGTTTTACGCACCAATTTGTTGTAGCTTTGCAGGTAGGTATATGTTTTTGTTTGTGGGTGCTTTGACGACGAAGGTTATTTCGCTCGTCACTCATCCCACGCGTTTTTTGTACTACAGGGTTCGTCCGGAAAACGCCACGCCGTACTTGGCCAAGAAGTCCGACACGACAAGCGCGGTGTGAGACGGCGCATTGTCGTGATGCAGGCGCCAGATGTTTTTGATCGCTGGCCGGACGCGGGCGACTCGTGCACTATTGTTTTTGGCACATTACACTGCTCTGCTATCATCCGAACACTAAGACGACGATCAGAGTTCAGTACATCGCGAACTTTTCGCACATTTTCGTCGATGAGTGTCGTTGATGGGCGTCCAGGTCGTGGTTCGTCGTCGACCTCTTCTCTGCCCTCCACGAACATCTTGTGCCACCGAAAGATCATGTTTCTGGACATGGCTGACTCCCCGTAAGCCTGGTTAATCATACCGACAGTTTCGGTAGACGATTTCCCAAGCTTTACCGCAAATTTGATGGAATAACGCTGCTCCAAAAACTTCGGCATCGCGTTCCGTGACGTGGGTCGAGCGTGGAGGTTCGCGTTAATAGAGCTAGCTCCTCACTACACCACAGCTCAGAGCCGACTGCCTTTTTCAGCGTCGCTTGCCAACATACCCCCTCCAATCGCAGCCCGTCAGAGCGGTGCTGGGCGCGCCTGGAGCTGCGGGAAAAAATCAGTACACTTATTTTCCGGACGAACCCTGTATATTTGATAATGATGCTCGGGGAATACGATATTTCTTGAGCTCGACTTTTTGTACGATGCAATGGATATTTGGTCACGTATTTCACTTATATATGCGAATAGACATTAGCTGTTTTCGCCTGAAGTTTTTTTCCAATAAACTGCTATATGATATTTCTACGGAAAGCATACTGCGCGCTTCTCAGAATGTTGCATTTAGATATTTCTCATAATGTATATACGTTAGCAGGGCTTCAAATAGTTTAAATTCCTTTGTTCGTATCTATTTAATTTTCGTTGACAAAATATTTATCAAAGAAAGGTGACTTTTTTATTATAGAAACGTTAAGTGCTTGAGTTCAAAAAGGGTTATGTATAAAGTAATAACAGATGATACTGTGAATAAAAATACACAAACTTAAATGAAAATCGAAATATTAAACTGTAACAAGTGCTTTTTTAAATTTTTTATAATTTACAATAGGTAAATCACATCCTGTCACTTCCACAGGACATGGAACTGAGAGTTTTATTACATGAGAGGTTCAAGAATCCATAGAAGACGAATTCACTTGTATATAATCCAAGTATGGTGAAAAGGTATATGATAGGCGACGGCCACATAATTGATAAAATAAAAGATAAACGGCAAAATCCCTAAATCGTTGCTGTTTACATTATGGCTATGGAAGCCGAGTACAAATAAGCTTGAATACACTCTTTCATTTGCTGTCGGTCAGACTTGTGAGTTAGGCGGTCGTTTCAAAAGGTGTCAGGACCATAACATCTGCTGTAATTTGCAGTTACGAAATATGGATGGGCGCGGTCTATTTGATTGAGACGGCCGCTTATCAAGCGGAAGTTTCCTGGTAAACATAAACATTTCCTTCTTTCACAATGTGTACAGGCTTTCAATTCAATAGTTCTCAAAGGGATTGGCCTCGGGCGATAAATTTGAGCAATCGGATTTGTATTAATTTTTTCTGCTGACCAAGCAGAATCCTGATAGGGGCTATGCCCGTTCAAAACCTACCCTGAGCGCTGGATAACCAAATTATAATAACAAGCGGAATAAGTAAAAGAAATTTGCCAATGACACATATTTTTGCCAGAGTGGTGTACTAGTAGGGGGAAATGTATGGATGAGCTAACAACAAATTAGGATCATTTTAAAGAAAACTGGGTAAACGTGACGAAAATGTCAACCGCATATTAAAAAAATTACTTAAACTCAAATTAGGCGAACGGGATTTTAGAACGCTCTTAGTCGTGCTGGGTCTGACAGACCAATATGGGCGTTTCCAATTTTTACTGTTTTTTTAATGTCCTTACGAAAATCTAATCTAATCTTCCATCAAACCAAAACAAAAAAATATGTTTTCAACAGTTCAGTTATATGCTATTTCAGGAGGTCCATGAACTTAGGTAATATTTAATTTGGACAGTGAATGCCTGGTGAGGAATAACCTATTGCCACCCACCCTAGCGATGACTTTTGAGTATCAACAATTTTTCCTGACGTGACTGTATGTCGCAGTATACTCACACAGCGTATTTTCGGTGGTGGGGGGTCTGACCTTCAACACGCTCCAAGCGCTAATCACCTGCTAGCTTTCGTTCAGGCTAGATCGTGTTTTACGTGGACCCCAGTCGAATGGTTCGGTGAAAGCTCAAATTGCAGCGAACGATTGAACAGCGTAAATTTTGTATTGGACTGGGGAAAGCGGGCACGGAGACGTTGGGCATGATTCGCCAAGTGTTCAAGGATGAAAGCATGTCATAAGCTGCAGTTTTTAAGTGGCTAAAGCTCTTCAAAGAGGCAGAGAGAGTGTGGAGGACGAGCCCCGCGCTGGACGGCCGTCGACGTCAAAAACCGACGACAAAATGCAATTTGTCCGTGAAGTGCTGAATTCAGATCGTCGGTTAAGTGTGCGAATAATTGAAAATCGTATTAGGATTGATAAGAAGACATTGCATACCGTTATCACTGAAAATTTGGCGGTGTCTAAACTCGTCCCGAAGGTCTTGATGGACGACAAAAAAGCAGAGTCGAGTGTATTCTTAAAAACTCCTGCAACGCGTTAAAGAAGACCCCGACTTTTTGGACAGTCGCGACTAGGCACAGGCAGACTATATCCAATTCCCAAAAGTGAAATTTTCCCTCAAAGGGTACCACCATGGGACCCTAAGTGCCGTCAAAAAGTCTGCACGCGTACCCTCAAGTACCTTCCGTAATCCTCCTAACAGGGAACCTTCAAGTCGTCGAAAAGCCACTGGCGAAAGTATGTCGACGCTCAAGGGATGCATTTTGAAGATATTTGAGGCTTGTAGAAATATCTGAAATAAATCTTTTTTTCCAAAACTTTTGCCGATACATTTTATTTAAACCTTTTAGATGTGCCTGAGTTAAATGGCTTGTGCGTAACCATGAAAAAGACAGGGAATATTGTTTTCTAAGGTATGCGTGGCATTACATTTTTCCGGCACTTGTTTATCTAGCGAGTACAACTGAGTGTAATTCGCCCATCGAAAGAATCACCTTGGTAAACCCTTCGGAGGACTAGGCGTAGGGCTCTATGTTATTTGTTGTGCATCACACCAAGGATAAGGCGGCGGGTGAATTTTTAATGAATTTATCATGGTATATCATATGAAAGGACTGGTGGCATTTTCAGAAAGGATACAATCCAGGGGGCAGATTTTCTTTGAAAATATATAAAACAATTAACTGCTGAAAACTCTGCATCATGTAAAACTACCTATTCGAGGAAGCTTTATCCCCACGTTCGCTCTGTGGCCATTAGAGTGGAAACACGAAATAACGATTGGACTAGCATTAATAAGTCTTTCCGCGGAACACTGAGCATTAAGTGAAATACTAGTGGGCGCTCTTATGTGCCACCTTCACCATCATCATGTATATGACAATGGCCTGCGCACAAATACTTCATGACGTGAAAATATGGTATCCACGGCCGACGAAGACGTGATGTGACCCACGACCTCGAATCAGAGGAGGCGAGAAAGTTTCCTGACGGAAATAGTTTTTTTTAAGTTATACCCCATCGTAATTTTTATGAAAAGTAATAATTATTATTACTATTATTATTGCTATTATTTTTACTATTATTTTGACTATTATTTTTACTATTATGTTTACTATTATTATTATTATTATTATTACGAATCTCTGCTTTTATTAATGAAGAACAATGATTCTGATAGCATTAATGGTTAAAATTATCGACTGAATGACTAAGTACACATTTAGTCTTTTTTGTATGTATTTTATGAATGGTTCGCTATGGTATAGTTCTAATAGTTTTTCTGGAATAGACCGTCACACATGCATTCGTAGGCTTTCACGGTATTCACCCACACCAACGTCAAACACATTCTTACCCGCTTCGGCTGCATGTGGCAGGACATATCCTTAATAGCCTGGTATTAGGACACCAGATTATGTTTATTCAGGTGAGTGAAATGCACTATTGCAAGAAATTTCAGATTAAACTTAGGCTCTTCAATCACCGCTTTTGGGATTTTTAATCACGCTATTATTGTAATCACAAAATATGCGACGAAAAAAAGGGATTTTGAAACTTTCCCTGCCGCAGTGTACTCATATGCCGCTTATTTTATCCGAATGCCTCATTATGCGGGTTCAGATATAGTGTCTGAGGCCTCATTACGACCTCACACTACAGGTACACCTTACACATACGTGTACAATTATGCCTAATTTTATCTTTGGTGTTTCAGGTAAACTCGTGTTTCCTCTACCTTTTATGGGTCTTAAATTAGTCGTGTAGATAAAATATCTTACCATAATACATTGAAATCTCTCAGCAATTGCCACCGAGAGAGATAGAGGAATGGGGTGGTTCACCACATGTTTACTATGAAATCGAAAATGTAAGTCTAAATATTTTTTTTGAAAGAGTTATAACCAATTTTGAAAGTAGTTTGACGTCCTAATGGGAAAAAATTTCCCTTGAAAAAATCCTACCCTAATGTTGATATCGTTCGTCTCCTCACAATTATGTATTGCTGCTTGTCATAGCTATTCCGTTCGTACGACCAAGTGAGCGAAATTGTCGTAATTATTTTTGCTGGCGTCGATGAGTCTTATAATTCCGAAAACGACAACACTATAAATTATAAACGGTGCATTGCTTCGCACAGTGCTTCTCAAACGATTAGAAAGTCGGAAAATATATTTATTTCCGTACCTATAGCCACGTCTATTGAAAATGGTTTAAGGCTGTGCATATGAAAATTCAGAGTTTTACTTCATAATTATTTACTCCTATCAAGACAGTTTAATGGTAAAATATCAATAATTAATTGCATTTATCATATTATTATTACTGTTAAAATTCTAACGATGCAGTCAGTGACAGGTCCACGGGGCGTGGGAATTAGAGGCAATTAAATGCATCGGAAAATCACTCTAAACTTAATGCAATTTTTTTAAGTCCCTCCCGACTGTCCCTTCACACCTCGGCCGGTTACTCTGTCGCCACTTTCTGCGGCGAGGGCATCTCTATTGTGTACATGCCGGAAGGAGTGAGACCCTGCGTTCCGTCGCGCCCTCCTCGAGAGGGAGGCGTCGGAAGGGGGGACGTAAGGGGGCGATAGCGGGGTGACCGTGGGCCGCAACCCTCCCCCTCAACCCCCTATCGTGCGTTCTGAAAATCCGGCACCATCCGCCGACCTAGGCACCGCCTCGCTTGCCTTTATCTGGCCAAACCTCCGCGCTGCCATCTGCCTCAACCTCCTCCCCCCGCCTTCCTTTCCTTCCTTCCCCGCTCCCCCCTCACCGGATATTTCCGGCTGAATCACGCAAGAGTGGGGAGAGCGGAGGGTTAGGGGGGAGCCACGTGACCGCGGAGGAGGGCAGAGGCGGGTGGGCACACTTTTCGGGGCCACCTGGCCCTTCCCCCTTCTCTCTCCTTCTCTCTCTACCGCCCTCTCACGCTTCGCTCGCCCCTGCTCGGCGGATTTCTCCGGCTTTCATTCCCCGCCGTCGGCAATTCTGCTCGTCGAGTTCCCCGGTGATATCCGCGCCTACGTTTAGGGGAGCGCGCAGAGGAAGGGGGAGGGGGCTTTAAACATCCGCGTTGACCATCCGTGGCTGTGCGATATTCACCGTCCGAAAAGGACTTTCGATACCAAATTAATGTCGACGAGGTGTCGATATATATCGATGTCAGTAATTTTCGGTTTTCTCGAGAAATATCGTGAATACGGTACGAGTTGTGTATCTCATTGCCATTATCATCGATGATATGCTATTCTTGAGTATCTATTGTCATCCAATGGAATTTAGCCGTGTCACTCCTCTCTATAAATGTGCCTCCGGAATATCACTCGTATTGTTTACGCATTTCAGAACATAAGCAGAGCCACACCATTCTCCAACACTATAGTCTGTTGTCCATATCGTTTTTCGAATTTTCCCTCGGGTCAAAATGACAATATGGTCCATATCGTGTTATCTAGAAAGATGTCAACAAGGATCATAATTTTAAGTGTGTATATATATATATATATATATATATATATATATATATATATATATATATATATATATATATATATATATATATATATATATAGTTTTAGTTTTATGGGGTCGCGGTAGTCCAGTGGGTAGAGCGTTGGACTGCTGATCGGAGGGTCCCGGGTTCGATTCCTGGGCAAGGCCCTCTGGGCACCTGGAGCTCCACCCAAGCTAATGTGATTTTGCGGGTACCAGGTCTTCCTGGGAAACCATAACCGGCACAGGGAAAGGAACTGGCCCCCCTACCCTGATGTGCGAATTTCACAAGCCGTCGGGCTTAGTACTGGGTGAACTCTACCATCACCTACTAAACCGACCTTCGGGTTGATTACTGTGTTTATGGTTTTATATATACACAAATAGGTGTGTTGATGTGCCCAGAGAGAGCCCTATTATATATGTGCCCGGTAATCCGTATATATATCTATATATATATATATATATATATATATATATATATATATATATATATATATATATATATATATATATATATGAGTTGCGGTAGTCCAGAGGTAGAGCGTTGGACTACTGACCGGAGGGTCCCGGGTTCGAGTCCCGGGCAACGCACTATGGGCACCTGCAGCTCCACCCAAGCTATGAGATTTTTCGGGTACCATACGTTCCTGGGAAACCATAACCGGCACAGGGAAAGGAACTGGCCTCCCTACCTCGATGTGTGAATTTCACACGACGTCGGGCTTACTACTGGGTGAACCCATAACCAAACCGACCTTCGGGTTGATTACGGTGTTTATGGTTTTTATATAGTATATCTATAAATTCATATATATATATAAATATATATAATTATATAAATATATATATATATATAAATAAATAAATAAATATATATATATATATATAAATAAATAAATAAATATATATATATATATATATATATATATATAGTACAATAGACAGTAACACACAATATAGAAACACAAAAAAAGAAGAACACTCACACGTTATTTCTTGATATTTCGACGGAAACACATTACTTCTATATCTTCAGAGGAAGACGGATTGTTTCCGTCGAAATATCAAGAAATAACGTGTGAGTGTTCTTCTTTTTTTGTGTTTCTATATTGTGTGTTACTGTGTATTGTACTATTCGGCACTTCCGTGTTACGTCTACGAAAGCATATATATATATATATATATATATATATATATATATATATATATATATATATATATATATATATATATATATATATATATATATATATATATATATATATATATATATATATATATATATATATATATATATATATATATATATATATATATATATATATATATATATATATATATATGAGTTGCGGTAGTCCAGAGGTAGAGCGTTGGACTACTGACCGGAGGGTCCCGGGTTCGAGTCCCGGGCAACGCACTATGGGCACTATGGGTTCGTATAGTATATATATGAATATGAGTTCCTTATCTGCCTTGAGAAAGGTGGCATCGCCACCGAAAATTCGGAATACGTGTGAGTTTTCCTTTTTGTGCGTTTCTGTGATTTTGTTTTTGTTCACCAGTGCTATCTTAATGTACATTATTTTACATCTTAATGTACTACGGATCAGCCCATATAACCTCTTCCTCCCACATTTTCCTAAACATTTCAATAGTTCCGCGGGAATGTTATCCACCCCCACGGCCTTATTTAGTTTCATCTCCATTTATGCCCTTTCTATCTCATCGTCTAGTGTGCCTGGGCCTAAGCTATCTTCCTCTACGTCATGTTGCTTTTCTATGTCTAACTTTGTTGGTCGAAGCTCTTTACTATACAGTTCTTCTATATACTCCTTCCATCTCTCTTGGATCTTTCCTGTGTCAACTATTACCTTACCTGCCTTATCTCTAACTGTTAGCATAGATCTCCCTTTCTTACTTCCCGATAAAGATTTAACTTTGGTGTACAGCGCACCGATTTCACCCTTCCTCTGCAGACTTTCCATATCCTCGCACTGCGTCTTCCACCATGCTTCTTTTGCTTTATTTGTTGCACGCCTCAATTTATTGTTTAACTCTTTGTACTTCATTTTGCCTAACTCTGTATTTACATTCTTCCATTTCCTCCGCTCATCCATCTTTGTAATCATCTCATCCGTGATCCATGGTTTCCTAGTCCTTTTCGCGTTAACGGTTCCAATCGTGTCTTTTGCGGTTTTAGACAACCCTTTCTTGACACTTCCCCATTTTTCTTCGATAGTACTTAGCTCTTTACCATCCTCCATGATTTCCTCTACCGCCTGTTTGTATTCCTTCCTTTTCAAACCATTTAATGCTTCTACATTCCATTTTCTAATCCGCTGCCCCTGCCTTATCTTTTTGAAACGGACGCTACATTTCATAACAACTAAATTGAGGTCCGAGTCCGCATCCGCTCCCGGGAAGCTGTGCGAATGTATCACACTGTTCCTAAACCTGTGTCTAACCAGGATATAATCTAGCTGATACTTTTCTGAGTCACCTGGCATTTTCCATGTACACCTGCGGCTTTTGTGGTGTCTAACCAAGTTTTGGTGATGACTAACCCCTGTCTCCTGCAGAACTCAACTGCTTTCTCCCCGCGGTCATTCCTCGTGCCTAAACCGTAGTCCCCGACCTCATCACCATCTCTTCCTTCGCCTACCGTCGCATTCCAATCCCCCATCACTATCAAATGTTTCCCTGCAGGAACACACGCGATTATGTCCTCTAACTCATCGTACATCCTATCGACCTCTTCTTCCTTATGGTTGCTCGGTGGCATGTATACCTGAATAATAACCAAGTTCGTCGGTTCTGTTTTTATCTCTACTAGCAATAATCTATCCGTTACCTGCTCTTTGTTGACTGCGCTTCTTCCTACCTCTTCATTTAATACTATGGCAACCCCTCGTTGGCTCTCGTTCCCGCCGTGTATATTATTCTATACTTATCACTCCAGTAAGCCCCGCTATCTGTCCATCTCACCTCGCATAGACCTAGAATATCTATTTTTCCCCTTTCCATCTCTCGCTTAACAATCTCCAATTTCCCTGTCCTCATCATTTCTCTAACATTCCACGTTCCTATTCTAACTAATTTGGTCTTCTTCTCCTGCGTCTTCTGTCCTGCTGCTGCTGGTTTTCCCTTGCAAGGGTTTCGTAGGATGACGACCGCGGAATCCTTGCCTCCCCCGCTGCCGGGCACGACACACGGCCGATTGGGCCGAGCCCCGTAGTTGCCAGGACTCAAAATATCTGTATTGTCCATCATTTAAATCTTGGGAATGATAATTGAGCTGGTTTTTCGTTGCCTTCCTCAATAGTGTTTTTAACGTGATACCATCACTTACTGGCCGCCCCACTGGGGTCAGACGCCATTGCAGCCGCCTCACCGAGGAACAGACGCTGCGTGGACTAACTTTCGTCTGGCTCCTAACCTTCGACCTATCTGGCATGGGTGACCCTACCAGGAGCAATTATTATTACTCCCGCCAGCACAGCTCTAGGGGTAATCGGAACGCACAAACCCTTCCAACACGTCAAGGTTGTAGTCCGGGGAGGGATATATATATATATATATATATATATATATATATATATATATATATATAGTGATATCGATGTGTCGTCATATTGCACAACCCTGGGTGGAATGAGAGCCGAGGGCGACCGGGGGGCAAGGGAGAGGGAGTAGGGATTGGGAGGGAGATTGAAAAGGCGTGGGCCCACTCAAAAGCGGCACGAATCCACGGATTTCACATATTAATGACTTTTGTTTTTACTATTGGGTCGGAAGATAGTGTTTCAACACTATCTTCCGCGGCAGTAATTAATTAATATGGCTCATCAATGAAGGGCTTTGAAACTTCAAGAAGTGAACTACATTGATACGAATACGAGTGATGGTGAAAACTCGAAAATAAAACTGTGGAATGGCTACAATGCGTCACACTCTGGATGAATTGACAGATGATGAAAAGATTGTTGAAGATGAAATTACAGCCCCATCTAATCTGCAAGATATAGCAGGAAAGCTCGAGAGTTATGTCTTTAAAACAGCATTTGAATCGGTGACTGAGAGTTCAAAACCAAAACTACTGTTGAATTAGTTACTTCTAAAATAAAGACTGACTATACGACTTTTAATACCAGAAAGGTACCAAAATGGGAATGAGAAATAAGTGGCAAATATTCAATTCTCGTTACTAATCCATGCGCTTCTACAATAATGTTTTACTTACCAACCCTAATTGCTTCATTAGCATTTAAATATGAGTTTTCTTATAATTTGACCTAATCTTATTCTTTCATATTGATATTTATATGTCGCACAACAATGACTGCCATACTCACGAAGGTAAAATTTGAAAAATAAAATTACTCTCGACATAATAAATTAATGGGTGACGGTTGTTAATAATAAACCCAGAAAAGTAAAAGAAGTAAATAGAAACTTACATACTTCCGGTGAAAGTGAACTTTCGAAATTTCCGGCTTTCTAGGAAACTCATGCCATCCAGAGCCCATAAGGAATACTTTGAAACCCTGTGGAAGCGATTCTTGAACTCTCAAGCCTATCCATGACATTTGTCGTTACTCCGTTCTACTATTAAAAATTAATAAATTACTGTTTGATGATCTGACCAATATCCCGAACTGATGCTTTTCCCCTCTAAAACATCCGTAGTCATCGATTTTATTTGTGGAGACCCAGTGTTATTCATCATATTCTTGTCACCTATCAGATAATCATGAAGGAATTTCAAGGAGTTTAGTCGTAAAAAAATTCTTTTACCCTATTTTCACTTACAAATGAACGTGCCGTCAATACAATGAGCGGTAAACACCTGGCGCAAAGGAAAACTTCATTGAAAACTCCTTAATGCTCTGTAAATATTTAAATGAATTTTAAAATACACAAATATACCCCATGTTATTAACGAAATAGAAGAGAGATAGAGGATATAACATCCATTGAGATGGATGTCGTTGGCTCTAGCTGGATGAAACCATTCCGGAAGCACGTCTTTTAATTATTCATGCTTTGCTGTTTTTAGTTTATTTCTTTTTACATTGCCCTCAACTGCAGTTTTTTCAATGGCACTTCTTTGAGCTTTTGCTATTAACTTTTTTGAAGTTTTAGAATTTTTGTCCACGTCGCTAAGAATTTTTGTATTTACTTCGATAGATATTTTCTCTTATGTTTAATTTTTTTAACTTCAGTTTTAGCCGGAACCAATGACATTTTGGTAAACCTATCATCACGGTTATGAAGAATTAACCTCAGTGGCTGTCGATTTCGTGGAGTTTGAGCCCTAATGTTGTGATGCATAAATTAGTAGAGGGGGGAAGATGTGCGAGTTCAGTGTCGAGTTTTGTAACGTCTTCTTTCATTTTTTTCTTGCATACTTCGTAGAAAATAGCGATCTGGTGTAGTATGACACAATTTTTCATTTATTGTTGGATTTTCGCATTTTAAATTTTTTGAAGAAAGCAGAACCTGTAAATCTCACATGTAGATTTCCAATGCCACTGTCCACATTTGTTAAATGCAAATGACGTTACACTATAGAGGTAGTGAGAGTCAAAAGAGGTATATTATTCGTAAGTAAACATACGAGGGTCATCCGGAAAGTAGTACCCGTTCGTGAAATAAAGACACAAAAGTAAATATTAACAAACATAAAAAATTTTATTTGAAAGAGGATACTTTAAACTACTTCTCAACATAATCTCCAAGCAAATTAAGGCATTTGTCATAACGTGTGACAAGTTTCTGTATTCCTGCTGCATAGTCCTTCGCCGCCAGCTCATTGAGATACGCGAGGGACCCATCTTGCACAAATTTTTGCATAATGCAGATGGTGTTTAACAATTTCATGAACAATTGTTCGAGAAACATTGGGAAAATGCTCACAGATGTCATCAATTGTGACGCGCCGATCGTTCCTCACGAATTCGTCAACTGAGCTCACCAGTTGGTCTGTAATGACAGACGGTCTCCCCGAACGCTCATCGTCGTGTGTGTTCCCCCTCCCCATGTTGAAGTTGCGACACCACCGCCGAACAGACGACTCGTCCATTACATTGTCTCCATACACCTCCTTTAATTGGCGATGAATATCACATGGGCGAACGTTTCTTGCATTGAGGAATTTAATCACTGCCCTCACTTCACAACTGGCGGCGTTCTCAATTTTTTTAAACATTGTAAACAATCACAGAAACAACACAGGCAATGCTAGCGTCACGCAACTTGGCTCAGAGAAGGCAGACAAGCCACTGAAGCTATCTGACCTCGTCCAGCGGCTACTCGCGACGTCAGCACTTCATGCGGCACGAACGGGTACTACTTTCCGGATGACCCTCGTATGTTGCCAAAAAGATCGTAGCAAGGCGCTCATATACCAGAGGACGTTGAGGATATTTTCAATTCTTATCCATTAGGAATAAAAATTGAAAGATTAATGCTTTGGGACAAAGAAAAATTGTTGAAGATATGTTGAGTTAATGCAGTCGATTAACGGCGAAAAAGCTCGCGACCCTAGCGCATGCATGGAAAAAATGACGTAGTTCCAATGTAACGAGATCCCGTCAATAATAAAGCGAAAGGCTAATCCCCTCAAATTCGTTTTAACCGAGTTTTAACACATTTATACATTGGCTCAGGAAATCATTAAAGTTCTGCTTAAATGATATTCTGAGTCGATATAATATTATTATTTTGATTCATAAAAACGTATTATTTTATTAAGTAGCATTTGATTTGAATCAATTATAATATTATATTGGCCCAGGAAATCATTGATAACGCAAATAAATTAACTTTTTCAGTTTCAAAAATTCTTACATTGATAACAAATAGTGACGATAGGTAAGCGGGCATATCGAATATTCGAGCATGGTGTGTGGTCTCGGGAGAAAAACATTTCCACCGAAGGTACTTTCTATGGTTTTATGCGGTGGCTTCTGTTAATGTCGGGGAAGCCTGTCCGAATCCAGACAGTGGCGCAGCTTCCTGTGATAGTCAATCTATACCACGTACACGTGCCTTCACGGGAGCTGTGTTGGTAGAATCAACTGCATTACTCATTGTGTTCGATAGAGAGTTTGTCAGGCTATGAGACTAAAGATTAGGCTGGCGTTGGTTCGGAGACTCTCTTTAATATTCCTATTTTCTGGTAAATTCTGAATCTCTCTTATTAAAACTTATCCTATTCATTGGCGAAATATGACAGCAGGTGACACAGACCTAATCCAGGCACATTCATTTGCACAAAGATTAGATGACGTATGTATGACGTAGTCTACTTAAGTGTGTGAATTTTTACCCCACTGATGGTTTCAAACATGTCTCCAATTGGTCACCTTTTTTGACCGAAACGTGGACATCAAATTTTCTTTCCCTTTTTTTGTACTAATTATTGCCAATAGAAATATCTCGTTAATACATTTCTCCGAAGGATATTTACCCACGATCATAGTAGTTTTGTGATAAGTGAGTCCTTAAGCAAAAACTTTTGCGTCGAACGAGTAAATACATGTGAATCATGCAGTGTTATGGCATGAAAATATTCGCAACGATCGGTTTTTCGATCTAAGAGTTTCAATGTAAAGTGATTACCACTTCGCTTGCTGTGTAAAATCGAGGATATCCTGAAAGCCGACACGTCTAAATAGACCTCGGTTTGTGTCAGCTCTGAAAGTTTTATGCCTTTTGAAAAATAGTAAAAACTCCTTTTGCAGTTGCCCTGCTTAAAATGTGGACATATTTGAATGATGCAATAGCGATTTAAATGAAAACTCGCATAAGCTAGGAGAAAATACAAGTGTACATCCAATAGGCATTATATGGTAAAGCGATTTGCTCTTCTCTATTCAGTTCTATACTGAGTTCTGAGTGCGGAAAAATACCGTAACTCTAGTCAATAGAACGGTGTTTCCCAGTCTTATTTATGGCTAAGTAACTTTCCAGATTTCGGCAGTAGCCCCTTCATCTCCTTAACTTCTTCATTGGTTGCAATAAAACTGTGTGGCATCATAAATAGGGGGGAAATATATCATGAATTTATCGTGATCTATCAATGTTTTGTTATTATATAAACTCTCTCGAGAACAGACCCCTGAAACACACACCGAAAGACTTCTTTCAGAATACTTTTAGTCAAATAAGTTAAAAAATGAGAACCTATAATGTTCCCCACTTTTCACGTCAATAACGTTTGTATTTTTAAAGAGCATTTTTAAGTGACGAAATGGCATTCAGAAATAGGAGCTTTTCGATTGCCGAAGGAGGAAGTAGAAATTATATTCTCATTATGAATTCTCGCCATGAAAATCGAACCCCTTTCGAGAGGTGGAGAGAGAGAGAGGACACCACCTGCAGATTCAACAATTGATTCCCAGGGCAAACCCATCGCTTAATAACCATCGAAAAGATTATAGGTGCTCCTTTTGTGGCATTTTTTTCGGGATTTTTGCATAAAAGGAAATAATTATTTACAAAATCGTTTCCTCCAATTAAAATGAAAACTAAGGGCTGACATTTTATGCTCAGACATTTGGTCTCACCAATCTGAGAATTCAAAAACCGTTGCTGTTAACGGACTGGAGCCAATGAAATTTCTGTACGTTGTCCTCTGCCATTCTAAAACTATCATCTTAATTTGGCGATGGAAAACGTTTGAATGCATAATTTCCCCAGCCGCAGAATGTCAAAGAAGTATTTTAATGCAACAATTTCAGAGTGTAAAAATCTTTCGCCTTGACCGGGATTCGAACCCGGATTCCTCAATGTCCGTTTAGGATGATCCCTCAATGTTTAGGAAGACGCCTCGATAGCTTAACTGGCTACAGCACTCGACCGGACATTGAGGGATCCGGGTTCGAACCCCGGTCAAAGCGAATGATTTTTACACTCTGAAATTGTTGCATTGAAATGCACATTAGCGGATGACTCCTTTCAAAATTACTGTTGCGGCATCTCCTGCAGTTTCTTTGGAATTTGTCAAAGAAGTAATCTTTTTTATAGATTGTAAGACATATAGAACTTGGTTTTGGAATATTTATGATATAAAAGTGCCTACATTTCTGTAACGATTGATCGGGAAAATACACTCCATATCAATCCAATCAAAAAATTACATCGATGAGCTGAAATGAATTCAGTGAAATTTGAAAAACTGGATTCAATAATAACCTTGAATATTTTAATTTTGCTCTCTCATTCGGGTAGGGCTTTAGCAGCGTAATAAATTTCATCTCATGCCTTTTGTTTCGTATCTGGAGTTTCATTCTTCGGAAACAGAAGATTAGGCGCAAAAGTATAATTGCAAGCTGTGGTTGTTTAACTGCCCTCATTTACTGTCTCAGTTCGCCAGATGGTGGTAAAGGATGCATTTAGGTTGTCGCTTCTACATGACTTATGTCTCTACATTACTTGGAGTTCTGCACTGAAATGAAATCCCATGCATGAAAACTATGCGACATGTCACTCAACGAGTGTTCTAATGCAAATTTTCCCCCTTTGATGTTAGCCACTGTTGATAGACAGCGGAATAACATAAATTCATACATAAGCCTCCGTGCATCTATATAGTATCTCTAAAGAATATAACCCGCAGAGCGCCGCGGGGGCGAGTAGCATGAGGCCTCAGGGCAACGTCCACGAAAACACTGTCGGGGAAGCATTAAGTTAAGGGGAGATTACTGCTGCTTTGCTAGTGCAGCACTCATTTTGCTGTCATCGTGGATTACATGTACATATACATCTACGCAATACCCCGCAAGCCGCCGCAAGGGCGTGTGGCGGGGGGCGTTTGATCACCACCCGTAAAATAGAATGCAAGTACGCACATGCAAAACAATACAAAGCATGCTAATGTACACCCACAAAGACGAATATATTCATGAAAAATTTACTTTAACTTACACACATTCAAATATTTATACTAGCAACTAATATACACAAGTATATGCACTAGATTCTAAGCAGCGTTTAATATTGTTCTCGCTTGTAATTCGATTATTTACTATTTTAATTATGACTTAGATTTTTTATTATAAGGATTCCTAATTGTTCGAGGAAAGAATGAATATTTATATCTATCAGTACTGGAGTCTATCTTCCATATCTCATCTTTGTGGTCCAACCTACCTAAATAGAGTGGGTTCATAATAATTCCCTTTGTGCCATATTTAAACTCGTGTGTTCTGAACCTTGATAAAAGCTTAGGCTTCGCTTGTTCTCTTCGCATCTCTTGCGGATCCCGGTCTAATTCTTCTACACGATGGATAAGTGAATCCTCAAATCACTCAGACGCTTTAACTGTTTAACTTTGTCATTATTTCCCGACATGCTGATGTAGTGTGGAGCGTGGATCAGTCCAACCATTTTACTAAATATATCCATGTTCTGAGCGCCATAACTTTCCTCTTGGGAAGTTAAAAAAAATGAACTTCAGCTTCATGAGATGCAGGTGGGTGTTATTTTTTATCTTTTAACTATTATTCTTTATACTATATGTACCATCATTTATTTCATATTGGTCATCCGTTGTAGAGTGTTTTACAGCTAACGAGGATGATTTGGCTGCCGAAACTTAAAACAATGAGAGTGCTTTTTCATGTTATCCAAGTAAAATCAAAATCCTCGATTGATTTAATCATATCTTGAGCGTATGCCTGCTGGATGTGGGTACTTGTATGTTTATGTGTGTGTAAAATAATAGACATTTGACAATAGAAAACGGACCAAACTAGCCATCAAAGACTTCTCATTTACTCTGGCACTCCAAAATGGTAAAATTCCTTTTACCGCGAAGCATTCAAAATAAAATTCAATTAACTTTTTCTAAAACCGAAATAAAACATGCATTTTACAGCAAGCACATTTTACGATACACATTAAATCACAGCCAACCAACTACTCTACCTGGAAAAGAAGGTACCCAGATTGGACGTCTTCGACCTATTTTAAATAAACCAGGGTTTAGCTTAGCTTAGTTAAATGTAACAGTGTAAATGAATGTGTACAGTCCCCATTCCACCTTCTTCACCTGAAATTATTCAAGCTCTTGCCTCACAAACTGCATACTGTCTCTTCTCCCTCCCGTACCTAACAGTAGGCCCAGTGATTGAAACCTTCTCCCTCTAAACTAATAGCTACCTCCTCTGAGCCTTCCATTTTCACGAAGAAGTTAGCGGTATGGGGGGAGGGGGAAGGGGAAAGTGCAGAGAATGCTGGGAAGGGAATTAGAGATAGCGGTTAAGGGTGGGAATTTAGAAGATCGGAAAGGAAGTACATATGTAGATTCACGAGTTCTCACCTCTATATTGGTGGCTGAATCGGGTAGGGATTCTAGGTTGTTAAGGGAGAAACACTGACCAAATGAAAGGTAGTGGGGATTTGCGAGTGAAGGAATAGGAAGAGAAGAGCGTGAGGCAGAATCGCAGGAGGAGCGGTAATTGTTCATTCGAATGGATAAGGGGGTAATGCATTTGCCTATGTAAAATGAAGTGCATTGTTTGCATGACAAAAGATATGTACTGTTTTTTGAGAGGCAATTAGCGTAGAAACGAGGTGAGGGGACAATGAGGGGATGTGGGGAGAGGGGAGCAGATCTGATAAGTAGACATGTTTTACATCGGGGGTGGTTGCAAGTAGGGGAAATATGAGGAAATTTGTCAGGGGGGCGCCAAAGGGTTGGTGTATCTCAGAAGGTTTTTGAGATTGGCGGGTCGTCAGTAAGCGAGAGAGGGGCATTCGGGCAGCAGGGATGAGGTCTCGTCATTGTCGTGTAAAATAGGAAACAGTTCTGTAAGAAAGGTTTGCAGCCTGTGGGATCCGGCGGGAGCGGCGGTGCACGGTGTAGATTGTGGAGGTATTTGTTGAGAGTGGCTGTGGTGATGCAAATTCGGTGTCCGCGGATAGAGAGAGAGTTGAGAATCGAGCGTTTGGTGTGGAGAGGATGACTGCTGGTGAAGGGTATGTATTGCTGATGGTTAGTGGCTTTGATATGTACTGAAATGGTGAATTTGTTATGGTGAAGTGAGATGTTATATGTATATATATATATATATATATATATATATATATATATATATATATAAATCAACGTATATCAAAAAAATATGTTCATAAAGGTGAAGAATATAGGGTCAGTCAAAAGTGTGGAGATGATATATAAAACTTTGAAAAACAAAGTAAAGAAAAACAATATCAGTTTTGAATATTTCGTTGGCATGACCAGCTTTCTCAACGTAAGGTAGAAAAATCAGTTTAGATCTATATACTTATAGTCAAATGCAGTGAGAAGACATGACTGAAACTTCAATTCAATATTTTTACAATACGTTCCTCGGATTTAAACGCACAACCCTGATAGCCTTAACCTTATCACCACGTAATTAATTCCTCGACACTCACAAAATCCGTCAGATCCATGAGGAATGTTACCTCATGGTAAAAGATAATGGTTCAACAACCCTCCTCCATTGAACCTATCCCTCCGTCTGTTTTAAACGTTAGGCAAATTTTCGTGACATGAAAAAATCCACAAGGCCCCTATTTTGCCTCTCTGTTCCCCCTCTCCCAAAAAATGTCCTCAATGCACATTCATATTAATACAGCAGTTTGCGGAAATATTTCTTCAAAGAGTATATATATATGTGGGAGCATAAATTAAAAATCGGAATTGGGCCGATTTCGAGTTTCGGATGGCGGAGGGGGCAAGAGACTCTGAGTGACCACGAAACAGACAGTCTGCGACTCAGCGACTGCACCCTTCTTAAATCTACGCATAAAAATGTACGGCAACTCCTTAAAATCAAAGGCTTTGCAGTATAAAACCAATTAAAATTACTATCGATATGAAAAAATCGAACTTTTCGCAAACTCTTTTTAACTTTCAAAAGTGTTTTTATTTGCGTTCCACGGGGAAATCAGCTTTTTTGAGAGTAAGAAGGGAACTATAATGGCGAAACGTTTTTCCCTCCACCCGAGTCCATCTAATAGGGCCCTTAGTATGGCGCTACCGGTGACATGTGGCATTATGGTAGGTAGCCCAAGGATCATTTAGTGAAGTCCACTGACGTTTATGCGGTTGAATTAAGTTCCATTATTCCGCCCCAAATTGAACTGATGGTGGTAATTCTGTCTTTAATGTATTTGATCGTTGAAAATTTTATGTACCTACTTTCCATTCTTCAAGTATCATACAAGATTACGCAAGTTCCCAGCGGCGTGACGTCAGGAGTGTTTTGGGCATCCGCAGCTGGGCGCAAAAATCGATAAATTATATAGTCGTGGGAAACAATCCACACGGCAACACGCAGCTCACCCTGAAAATTTCCGTCCCGTTTAACGGAATATGTATAAATTCTTACTCTCGCCGTGGAATGTTCTCCCCATTCACGCGTGAGTTTGATGGAATGATTGGCCAAGTGCACCAGAGTGTGTAAATGCGATGCCCGTCAATTATGCCGTCATTAAGAAACACCGCGAAAGCAATCTATCAAAGAAGAGAGTGGAGCCCTGTAAAATGCTTAACCTTTAATTCTAATTTTCTCTTCGCTGGATTTGGACAGAATCTAATCCTTCATCAACCATTTTGACCATGGCATTGTTTCAGAATTAGCGCATCATCTTTTAAGCACAAATCCGCTTATGTCCGGGAGAAATAGTTTTCATACAATAGAAATGATCTGTCAACTTAATAAACTGAATACTAACCCTCAATCGACCAACACATTTCTGTTTGTTGGTCCTTGGACTTTTTTCCGTGAATTTTCGAAATACTCTGCCGTACGAATTACGCAATGCCGCGCAAAACTTCCGGCTGGGTAGTTTTCCTCGCGGAGCAAGGTTTTTACCTATGAGGTGACTATTTCATTCTGCCGAAACAAAAGGAAAACAGTGACTGTTAGCTACGAGCGAAGTTGATTTTTACGAAACTAGTTACGCATGGTTTTAATACGGCCCAGCGAATTTATTATTTGTAACTTTTACTTATTTCAGAGAAAGTTATGGCGAAAAGGAAATGGGTCGTGTGAAATTGACTAGAACAGTATATAAACTGACTAAAAATGATTTAGTTGAACTTTTGTGGTCAGTACAATAGAAGTTGCCACAGTGTCGGGCTCTAATTTATGAAAGTTCATGGTTCATGTTAGTACGCATTTGTAATATTCCGCATTCGAGATCTGTAGAATCCATTGCATTATTTTTCGAAATTAAAGATTTCTCAAATTCAACTTGGTTTTTCTCCGAAATTACATTTACAATTACTTTTTAAAGAAAAATACACCAACATGCCTGTTTTATAAACTCAAATGCGAAGGAGAATTTTTATATTACTTGTTATCATCGATTTTGAATGCACTTCATCAGTATGGAACTGGGGAAAAGAGAAGAACAGTGCAACTTTGTAAACAGTCTATGCCCTAAATAACAGGGTTAAATTCGGTTTCCTCTAAAAATATTAATAATACCTCTAGTCACCTGTTTAAGTTATTTAGCCATTCTGTTAATCGCGTCGAAGCGACTTCCTTTCTCATTTTCTTATATACTTAGATATTTTTTTCAATATCCGCGGCAAATCGTCCAAAGTCGTCTTCCCAGTATGGTAGTGAATTGAAAGGAGAGAAATAAATAGAGGGAGGTATTTCTACAGGCACGTTTTCTTCCTTTTTTAATGGCAAAACTTACTTATTTTCGGATCTCGTATAATTTCGATCAGGGAATGGTATTAGGAATACCAGTCTACTGCATTTACTTGTATATTAGAAGATCTCTGGTTAAAATCCGGGATCTCTAGATGTCCCCAGCTGCGATCAGACCATGTGATTTTTCTTAAATTGGTGTCATCGACACTGGGTGCTAATTGGTTACTAGCTTACTTACTATGGGCGTATTATTGACACAGACATTAGGGTTGCCACTCATTATCAAACTTCAACTGTCTCGGATTGTTGCCTGCAGTATTTCTCACCCTCATATATCTTCCTTGCATCTGGACCAAGATTTACTTTTTCGTTTTTAGAATTTGAATAGGAAAATCTAAGTAAAACGTCTCAATGAAAATGAATGAACGATGTTAAACGTTTATCTTGACGAAAACGTCCTAGAAAACGAAATTTAAATGGTAATTTTTTATTTGCTTTCGTCAAGGGCTTAGACTAGTCAATTGGCAGCGCAAAATTTCTTTTGCATTCTACTTTGTAAATTATCTATTTTATCTGATTTTTCCTGTTGAGCGGAACTTAATGTATCCATGGGAATTTCTATCAGTGATTCTAAATATCATTAAAACTAATTTTTCTATTCATTCACAAAATATTTTTATATTATCGTGCGTTTTTAAAATAAAAAATGATTTGAGAACACGTACCAGCCAGATGGCCAGATGTATTGCCCCAACTCTCTGAAATTAATTTACAACTGCTAATCCTCCCGAGCGTGAAGAATATTTTACTCATAGGAAACGACTATGTTATTCCTAAAAAATGTCTATTCATTTAACATTGAATTTTAAGTAGTGAAGGGTAGCTCTATTAGAGGAATATCAATAGCTTCGGCTCTAAATTAGCAAAAAATAATTCGAAATCCTCATTGAGTAGTGAAATTTGTTAGTTTTACTTTATTATTGACATTTCACTTACATTTAGTTTTCTCACGATTCAGTGGAGTACGAGATGACCTCAATAAAAATAAACAGTTATTTTTCATTTTTGCAGCCGTGCAAGAGATAATATTCCTATATTGTATATGGACAAAATTTCAAAGCCTCTGGAAAAAATTGAGAATAAGTAAAAGCAAAGAAGATGAAAATGCTTAAAAACGACAGTCTATGTAAATTATCAGCTTATTATTTTTTCATAAAGTGACAATATCCATTAGGTCCTAATTTATTGTGATTAAAATTTCAGAACTGGATTACTCGTAGTAAGACTTACTGCCTCTGTCAAAGGTTACAATTCTGTTCAAACGCCTCAGAGGAATTATTCGTAATTAAAGTTTTGCTTAATGAACTTTGGTGGGATGCCTTCTCAGCCGATAATAACTTGATTAATGGAAAAATTTCAACGTCTACCAGTGCTTTAACATTCAGTTTCATTTGGCTGACACAACATACACATGAATGTAATTATGAATTAATGAACTAATTATGACTCACTTAACACTTTTGGATCTCGGAGGTTTTTGTTCTCACATTACTGCAAGCATTCAGACACCATACTGTCAACTTAGAATTCATGTAATGCCGACCTTAATATTTAAAGATAAATTTATTTCCCTACGAAAGCTCATCCCATTTGAAAAGTCTGAGAAGTATTTAAGGAGAATATTTCAGCTTCTTATATTTATGTTCGTATGACTACGTAATAAGTTATGCCAAAGGGATATATGAGTATGAAAAATATAATAAACCGATATTATAACGTACGTGGTAGTTATTTAATACTATTTATACATTCATGACAGCCATATATAGTATGACTGGGACTATATGCAGACCATCACTATAAAATCTACCGAAAAATCTACAAAAGGGGAAGAGTATTGAAGCGAGGACCAATTTGGATGTAATAGAGGAGCTTAACTAGAGGAGCATAAAAAGTTACTCTTACTCTCAGAATTACATTGGAAAAGTGGAGGATAAAATATCAGCCTGCTTCATCTCACCCGTAGTTACTTAAAAAGATTTTTAAAACGTGGATTGGAACCTAACATACCAAGAAATTGAATTGAAATCAGAAGGTACAATATACGCTGTGCATATAGAGCAAGCGGCAGTGATTAGTTATGATGAAAGTAAATATGAAGCAAAAATCCTGAATAGTAAGGTAATGTGTTCAATACCACCCGTAATGTTTTATGTTGTTATTGAGAAGGCTATTTAATGGATAAAGGAGAAGATAAAACCCGGCGTACGAATGGACGAAGAAAGAATAAGCACCTTGTACTTCGATTTTCAAACGACATATCTGTAATTTAGGGAAAATAAGATGAAGACCTATCAAGGATGGATATGGCCTAAATATACTCGTATGTGCGTTACATAGATGGAGATAGCCTGTTTGGAGAAGGGGGATGACAAAGCAAAACCTCAAGTTGAAAAAGAACAGTAATTGTCTGTAGTCAAGATAAGGAAGACAGTCTTCACGAAAGGCAAGGGAAAGATAACTTGAGGTTGTGGAAAAAATTTGCTCATTGACAGCATTATTACCAAAGATGGAAGAAGAAAGCGGAAGTTATTAAGCGCAATAAATTCGGCGAAGAAGTCTTTTCAAGAAGTATTTCTAATGAGAAACGAAAACCGATGGGAAATACTTATCACTAGTCTATGTGGGCTTTCCACCGGGTCAGAGTGTGCATAGTAGCTTCCCACTTTTCGACGACTAACTTCGCCATCGTCCTCGGGGCGTTGATCCCTCTAACTAACCTCATCACATCCCTGTGGACGCCCTGAGGACGATAAGGGAAGTAGCCATCAAAAAGTCGGCAGGTGACACCCTGACCAGTTGGAAAACACGCAAAGACTTCACTGTAATCGTGCGCCGGGAAAACACCAAATCCTACATTCCTAGCCTAAACGTACTGAAACGGTTTAAATCTTAGATGTGGAATCTTATTTTCTACAAATGTGCGCCATGAACGATGGGAACGGTGGAGATAAGAATGCTAGAAGCTATATAAATGTGGTGCTGTCAAAGAAAGATGACAATAAAATTAATAAGAGTAAAAATTGAAGGAGTACTTCGAAAAGTGGGTGAAAGGAGAAGTGTGTGGAAGGCACGAGAAGAAGGACACTAATTAGACGTGGAAGGACGATAGCTTACCAAAGAGCATAATTGAAAGAACTATAGAGGGGAGGAGTAATGGAGTAAAGTCAAGGAAGAACTACATGAAGCAGGTAATGAAACATGTAATCAGAAAGAACTTCCGAGGAACGAAGTGATTGACGGGTAGCAAGTAGGAAGGATTTGGGGGCTGCTGTAAACGTTTTAATATCATGACCTAGATCTTATGAATTTGAGGTCATCATAAATCAACGAGAAGCTCTGTTTCTTGAAGCAAATGAAAACTAAAAATGCTAGATAGAGGTTAATTTAATTGTTTTTCTTTGAATCTGAGTTTCCAATTTTTCGATCTTTCTATGGCTTCGCAAGCGTATAGAGAGTTCACCAAAGGATATGCGGAAATCCAGATTTAGTATGTATAAATAAGGATAAACGGGTGAAAATTTACTCCTACATTTGCATGGAGTAGTGCAAGCCCACTATGGAGTTTAGCAGACGGGTGATTAACATTTGGCATGCGACTTAAAATGTTGTTAAATTTTATTTACCAATAAAAATGTTAAATAATGAAGCAACGGCTATGAAGTAGGCCAACAAGACATGGAGGAGGTAGACCAATACCACACATCGCGATTTGTATTGGCATGTGCGTCAGAATGACATTTGTTTTGGATCGATATTCCTTTGGATAAGACTGATCAACATTATCTTGAAACCCTGTATCACTGCTTCCGCACTCAGGAAAAAAATACGTTTGGATAACTTTCCACCCTCTTCCTCTCCCTCCCTCCATTTCCCTTACTCTCGACACCTCTATGCATTGAAAAATTGAATGTGTGAAGAACCCGAACGACATACGTTGGTGAAATGCCTCTAGGGAGGGGGATTGAATGAGCGTTGTGAGAGAGCCCCTTCCCGAAGGCCATATGGTTGATGGGGTGTGCGACAAATGAGGCTTAAGTAGATATCAGGGCATGGATCTGGTAACTCCGATGCGGTCGGATATCTGGCGTCCGAGAAGGCGAACTCTCAAACGTATTTTTCTGCATCTTCACATTATAGATTAGGTCGAGGCTCATCCTCAACTCAAATCGTGTACTGAGGCCTCACTGAACCGGCTGAAATAAACCGGCTCCTTGCCTAATCGGGTCGGTGGCAGAACTAAAAGTTGTTGTGCAAGCCTAAGGGAGACGGGGAGAAAGCCTAACACTCGCAATCATTTCCTTTATTATCAACCATGCTCGATGTAAGTGGATCACGAAGTGGACGTATTTTTATCATCCAAGACTAAAGCGGCGTGTTGGGCAATAATGAAAAGAATTACGTAAGAGTTGAGTTTGTAAACTCGAACCAATATCCGGTTTTTAATTACAAAGTTCACACTAACACAGCTAAACACTAACAATTAGAACACCAAACAATTAACAAATTTCAAAAAATGTCCTCTTAAGAGAGTTCTTCCACGATATAATCATGGCTGCTGTCTTAACACCACCTGCTTCATGCCCATGCGGTGGCTCGTTTGGCTCTGCACACATTTTAATTAGAGTACTAGTTTTTTTGGTCTAAGATATTATTTTATTATTTTATTTGCTGATAGGTATTTTAAATTATTTTATTTTTCAAAGAGATTTATTAAAATTATTGTCATTCATAAATATTACAAACACTCTACTGATAGAGGCCATTTCAATTACTACGCGAGCAAAAGTTCTGTAGTTTGGAGAACTACGACGCGCGTTGTAGGGTGTTCTCCAAAACAATCAAATTTCTATTTTTTTGCCACCACTACTCAATATGTGTGCACTGCTTCCCTGAATTCCCTTCACCTTGCGTCGCCGGCATTCTTTGAAATCTGCTTTGCTTTTACCAATCACGGCTTTGCCGCAGCGCTCGCCGGACTAATACCGATTCCGAGAGACTCCCCTGTCTCACCAAACCCTCTCTGATTGCCGGCGCCTCAGCCTCCCGCTCAGACCGCTTGGCTCCCCGCAAGGCATTATGGAGATTCCGGGTGATGTACGTGCCTTGGGAGGGAGGTGCGAGGGGGAAAAATTGCCGGCCGAAGACGATCACGAACCCTCCTTGCACTAGAGTCCCAATGGTGAGCCAAACGGCAGACCGTAATTCATCGGGCCGCAGTGGGGTGGGGTTGGGCGCGTACACATGACTTAATGCGTCCCGACGAGAAGGGTCTCCTCGCTTGTCGTTTGGCAGGGACGCTCGCTGGAGTCTTAAAAACAGCTTTCCTGCAGCCAAGTGCCCAATGGCTCTGAGGTGGGAAGTGCCGGCCAATGGCCCTCCACGCCTCCCCACCGTCCCACGGGACATCTGTTCTCCACACCCCTGGGACTGAGTTGCTGGATGGAATGCCCTCTTCCTCTTTCTTCTCCACCCCTCCACGACCCTCACCCTTCCCTCCACCTTCCTCCTCGCCGTGGGCTCGGCGCGGAAAAATATATGCAGGCAGTTTTTAAGCGCGTGCTGTGGCGGAGGTTAAGAGGGGAAGGGGTTAAATACGGACCCGACAACCTCACCTGCCCCGCTCGACCGGATAAAGCGGGCCACGAGCAGACCATCTATATTGGGTTGAAACACTATGCCAAATGCATGGCGGTAATTGATGATGTAGGATGATGGGCTTGGGCCTTAGACGAACGTTTCGTGAGTGACGGGATTTTTACAAGTGTTCATCATCACATCTATTTTTCACTTATTTATTCAGTAAATGAGGCAGTGTTTTCCACCAGCGTAAAAATCAGCGATGGAAATAATGAAACATATTTATGAGGCGAACTCATTCTATTTATGTGATTACTGTTGAAATGCGCTCTCTGGGCGACTCCAGCTGAATTTATGGGTAATTGAAAACTTTTCTCCGTGGGAGGGGTACTAGAAAAATGATTCCCAAAACAGTATTTTGCAAGGGAATATCACAACAGAGCTAGTATTATAGGTGCAAACAGTTCCTGAGTTTTGAAAATGTTGACGAATTGTAAAATATTTCGATAGCTTTACGTTTATATGGTTCATGCGATGTATTTGAAGAAACGTTGGCTGATGACTTTGATATATTTGAAGGGCCGCTATTTTGACAAATGAGAATTCTAGATGATATTTTAAAGAAGAACTGAAATTGATCTATTAAACTGACTGAAAAAGTATAGATATTCCATAATTAAGGCCCAGATTTCTTTGTTTCAAATTATACAGGTATCATGGAATTTTGAGCGTTGCGGCTATATAGCACGGACACATGTCCTCCTGCTTGCCTAATACTATTGATTGTATTAATATACTCATTATTATGGATGCAAAGTGTAGAGAATGACAAATCAAATAAGAATGCTATTAAAGTCTTATGCAAATTTGAATGATTTTGTCGATGGATTTACACTGGCCAAAATGTTGTATCGGCGAGTAGAATTCAGGCAAATTTTCCTTTTCTTTTGCGTAGATATTTTCACTCATTAAAAATAATTATAGATAAAATAAACCCCTCGAAAGTTGATTTCTCCGTGCCATCAACGCAATAACATTAATTATACATGGCTGAAATCTCTGTTATTTGATCAAACCTTTATTATGAAATTGTCTATCTTATTTCATTCAGAGTTGTGCAAGATTATTAATACTGGGATCGCGAGACATGCTCAACTTCAAGGGACAATTATTTTGTATTTTGATTACAAGGAGACTTCAAGTACTTTGTTTCTTTCAGTCAATATACTTGTAATTGCTGACTTTTATCTCATAGACGGCCAATTGAAAAGATTACTCCACTTTGTTTCACGTTACCCAAGATGAATATGCTCTTTGCGTATAAGGTGGCACATACACTTATTATAGTTATAATAATGACCAGAAGGACTTAAATAGTGGAATATAGAATAACTGGTAAAAGGTAGGTATAGATAAATGTATTCGCTATAATAAATGGAAAGTAAAAACATAAGCAGGCAAAAAATTAAACAATTTCTAGTAATCAGGTCTTTGAAAGTTAAGGGTAAGAAATTATATTTTCAAATGTGTAGATAAGAAGTAAAACCTGTATTGAACATTAAAAATAAAGATTATTAAATTGAAATCGTTGAATGACAAATGTTTTTCCAAAGGAATATTTTTTTTAATTTTAAAGATAATAGCAATTTTAATTATTTCTATTGTTACCTAAACCGAAAGCCTGGTCGTTGGGGCAAGAGAGTGAGCAATACTTAGAGACTTAACAGAGACAGAACCATGGAGGAAATGATTTTGCTGGAGAGGAAGATTAGGTACGAATTTTTACGGGTGAAGGGGTTAGAGAGGAATAACAAACGAGAATAATGGAAGGGATGATAAGAGACACGGGGTTGCAGAAGATCATCATAGGAGAGACAATACGATTAGGTGAGAGGAAAAGAAGTGCTTCTCGTATCGAATGAAAGGTGGTAGAAAGTATAAAGAATTGATTTCGAAAATAAATTCGGGAAAGCTAAGAGTTTAGCCTTGAAGGGGAGTGCCAAGAAGTCCAATAAGTGTTGTGAAAGGAATAATTAGTAAAGACTAAAACGTATCTCTAAAATCGGTTGGCTTATTCTGTGGCAGTTCTTAGTCATCGAATAATAATTCACCGTTTTTCATTACGCCAGGAAGTTTAATGGGACTAAATACCCTAGTTCTACCTTGAACAAAGTGTTGCAAACCTCGGATAGCTTTGGGAAAAGTTTTTATGCTATCATTAGTGTCACTCTGAACCATTGTAGCTATCTGAATACCTGGGATAATCAGGAATCGGGTCCATTCCATATCCTCCCTCCCCACTGGCCCGGGGCCTCGTTATCCATTGCCCACACCTTCTCCTTCGAAATATCCCTTCCACTATTTCTACACGCTTCCTTCCCCACCATTGCTTCCCGACTCCCTGCCGCACCCGCACTCCGCCCCTCGTGGTGTTTTCTAAAAGGAAATGTTTCCATATCCCCACATCATTCGTCCGTAACCCCTCACGGCTTCGCGCCCCCCCCCCTCGCCCGAAGAGGTTTCCGATTTCTCTCCTCCTCCGCATTTTTCTCGAAGCCTCCGAAGTGCGTCTTGCGTTTGCACAAGATCCCCGCCCCCAGCAACCCCCACACCCGACCCCTACCCCACTGCACCACCGCCCTCGGCGGGGGCTCCGCATTTGGTTTAAGACGCGTCTCGTGACCGTGCACGCTGATCCTCCGCCCTGACCTGCCTCCCCACCCTCCCCTTCTTCCCTAGGTCCCTCCGATTTTACGCCCGCGGATGACTCTTCCGCGACACCGTCTTTAAACGACGAGCATCTTCCCTCTCCTCTCGGCGTCTCCCCTTTTTGTGTCGCGCGCTCCACGAGTCCCCGATCCCCAAAAACCTCCCCCCTCCGATAATCTTTCCGATTTATCCTTTTTCTTTCATTCCATCTTTCGGTTTCTCCCCCGGCAAGTTTCCCCGAGCCCTAATGAAGCCTCCCTCGTTCTCACACCAGAAGGTAAAGAGAAGTTTTAAAAAATTTTATTTCAATTATTATTTTCTTTTGGAATCTCCATTTTGATGGGAGTGAGCGTGATGTGAAGTACAGAAAGATTTGTGGGGTGATGGAGGTTGGCTGCGGTTGGAAGGGTGCATTAATAGGTTGCATGCGGAGACGATGGCTGGGTATTCCTCACAGATATGTCCGCGGGGATTTCGAGGGCAACGCTAGCGAATAATGCACATGGAATCGACGCAATGAGCTCTTAATGACAAAGGAAAGGCAGTCAAAAGTGTGCAATTTCAAACTTTTAGCCTCACAGGCGAGTGGCCGTCAAAGGATTTTGTCTAATAATTTACTTCGGGAAAATATTTAATTGGTCTCACAAGCGCTCCACAAATTATTACTTATTTATCATGAATACGAGTTCCTTGCATTTGCCCCATTCGGGAATCAATCACTTCATCTCAAGTTGCACAGTACCTGGGTGATGGTTTAATAAACGAGGGTAATTCTAAGTGATACGGTGTGTGTGTACCATACGTCACGTTAGATTCCCAGTTCCTTTTCCTTGTGTCTCCTTCGGTTTTCCAGGTTGATATGGTGCCCTGAAAATTGCAGTTTAAGTGCAACTTTCCAGTCCAAGATTCCAGTTCAAATCCTCCAGAGGCATTGATTGAATTTGAATTACGATTCTCCGGTCGTTAGCCGTACTGAGGTACTATGCAGCCGTCATTATATCTGAAAATTTCTGTCTTATGTCAATTATTAATTAATTTTTACGGAAAATTCCATGATAACCTTGAAAGGAAGTGCGGGTAGATTTGTAAAATAGGGGTATTATTTCTGAAGAGAAAATTCACCAGCAAAATAGAAACCAATTCACCCTAAGTCACCTAGGCTCATCCTTGATCTTGTAGCTTTGTCACACACTTTTTTAGCGAAGGCATTACAGTTGCTCCACGTTTGCACTCAATTGTGCACTCTATGAATGTAAGCGTATTCACCTAAGTTGATGGCTAGCTTCCATGGCGCCAACTCGGAAGGTCCCTGATCATTGCGGCCTAGCCTTTGTGTAATTAGATCTAAGGTGTGCGTGTCTAAAAGGCGGCTTCAAAAAATTTGAAAAATTCATTTAAATTGGAAATGCGTTCTTTGTCTTTCAATTTTTAATTTTATGTGTGCACTAGAAAGCTACGCATATGCATACGCTCTTTATGTTTTTCGTCTTAAACGTATCTCCGGTTGATCATTAATTCATTATAACCGATTGGCTCAGTTTTTATTGGTCAGTTGCACTTCAAATAGTTTCCTCTAAGATCACCGAGTATATCGCTCCGGAGCGGCCTGTGAGAATTTATATTTTTTTAATATTAAACCAAAGACAGTTGTTAGTGTATTTAAGAAAACATTTTTGTTCTTTTTTTTTAATTTCATATGATTTTTAAATAATTAAGCTTTGTGGCATTTTCAAGGAGTTTTATTATTTAAAGGCCTGGAAGAGAGAACATAGGTGAAAGACTCTTAGAAACCTTAGCATAATATCTTCATGTGAACGAAATCAATTACGCGAGCAGAGAATATCAATACTCTTAAATTTGATTCGTTATGCACGCGAAGATTAAGTAGAGGATGATTTTCTTCGATGCATTGAGAGCCCTCAGAAACACAAAATGAGCACACATAATTGGTTCGAAGGTTATTAAGTGCTTGAGTTTATTGTATTCTCACACGATACTTTCAGTACAATACTCATGCCGGAGGGATTTGTTTTTCTTGCAAGAAATCATAATTAGAATGAAATTACGGGTATATTTCACTTTTAGACAGATTTAATAACTCTCTGCCGGCGTGAAATGAAGATGAATTCACCTCGTGTGGTCAATCGTATTCCCTTTATGAAGGAAATCACAATCCGCAATTACCACTTGATTATTCACCAGGTATAGTTATTTTACCAAATGAAAATTAAATAATAACAGTAATTAGTGCATCTCGTGAAAGACCACGGGAGTTCTGACAGGGGCGTTTTCATTCCCGGTGGGGGAAAGGGTAGTGGACGAACTCTGTATGGATCTGTATAACATACTCTCTTCGGAAAAGAAATCGTTGCATCATGTCCCAGAATACAGATGTTCTCAATATTGCTATGATGAGTGCTTAGCGGAAACCCTTGCTGAAAAAGCATACCGACAAGGTCGTGCATGGATGTTTCTATCGAAATATGGAAACGCATGGGCTATCGAAGAAGTTGAAAACCATCCCTTTCCACAAATCCGAAATCCGAAACCGATAGTGTCATAAACACGCGCAAACACGCGTCGCCTCATTTTCAGAAGGGAAGCGACGGACATGAGATTTCGGGTATGTCGAGGACAGGAGGAGACCTTATGCCATCTTCTGTCTGACTATAGCTTCAATGCCAGGTCAGCGCAAGTTCACCGGCACAGCGCGACCCTGCGTGTTATGTAGTTCCAACTTCGACTCCAATATGGATAGCATCGTCGTGACACCTGTTCTGCGTAATTAATCTGGAGAAATCTAGACCATCATGGAGTATGATTAGTGCTTTAATTTGTGAAATTCGTTTCTTTCCCATCACCAGACAGTTGTCGTCAACCAATCATAATATTGTATACTCGACCATATTGCGCATTCCTTATTCGTGATTGAATTTTCGGCTACGGCCGAAACGAATATGGATACGAGGAATGTATACTAACGGAAGAAATATCAAGATACACAGTGTGAGATGACTGACAGATGTACTCGGCCCACTGAGTAAAGTTAATGGCTGTCATCGTAAGCATGATCGGTGGAGTAAAAGGCCCACTGCTACAACTGATGGGAATTCCGGCATGAATGGCTGCACAGCGGGCATGAAGGTATTCCTCCTGGTTCCTTTTTGTTTGAGCCGAGAGCACGACTCAGCAGCGGGGAAACGTATCGTGTCCTCAAGCAGTGATACGAGACTAAAGAAACTCCACTCCCTAGCTACCTATCATGACGGCGAACAAACTCGATGTTTGCCAGATACTCGAGGACGGATTTCTAAAAATGTATACATGTAGTAAAATAACAGAAATGGTCGTAAGGCTGAAAATGTACCCGAATCCAACTTTGGGCGTACTCTTTGGCCTAGTGCTTCAATAAGCGCACTGATTGTACCACAGTTAGAAAACCCCTCGGCGTGGGACTATTGCATCGATTTTACGGTGCTCACGTGACACGATCATGAGTCTTTATGTCGCAAAAGCGCTACTCTTATCGTTATTCACGGGATGGATAACGAAAATACTATCACCATTCTTTAAAATTTGCGTTGCGTAACCCAACATAACGATATTTCTAGCATTTCCGCTAGTAATTTTATAGCCCACAACACTCGTGATCGCAAACAGTACTGGAGAGGAAATTTGATTAATGGGCACTGATAGAGAAAACAAGATGTGGACGTGATCATGCCCTTAGAATTCAACTCGAAAGGAACAATAGTGTTTTATTCTCACTGGTGACTTATACAACTAAGAATATCCCAATGATGGACTGGCAATTTAATTACACTTATGTAATTGCTAATTTATTCAAGAGTGCTATTTCTTGTTCCGTACCGACTTTTCCTTAATCGCCGCTAAATTTCTTAGCCGAATATTCATAGTTTTGTTGATGCACATTTTGTGATTAAAAACAATACGAGGTCGTTGTTTAGTGAACGGTAGCATTACGAAGGTAGCAATAATGGTTAGTTGAAGTAAAACTCCGATATATCGGAGTTTTACTTTTCCCGTTTTCAACGAAAGGCACGTGAAGCAGTCAGTCCTAAGTACTTATAGGCCACTGTCTAAAATTGAACAATGTGGAATAACTCTATATCCCAGGGAATGTCAGAAAAACTCGGCAATTCCACCACTTCCTGTGAATTTTGGAATTGCAGATTTTTTTCTACCATTCCTTGGAATACCCATTGTTCATTCCTATGGTTTTAATCCCCAGGTAACGACGGTATACCCTTGGTTACGAGTGAATGCAAGAAAAATCACAATTTCCTCTCATTTCTGGCAGTAACAGAATATTTTCAGTGTGATGGGTGCAATAAATATTCTGTGAGTTGCAATGATCTGCAGAAAAAGTATCAAAATTGTGGTAACGTACGAAAGTCTGACGCTTCATTGGAAATAGCGAGAAAAATGAGGCACTGAGATTTATATTTGCTTTGCACCTCTTTTTCATTTCTCTATGTGCTCATTGAAGAACATTTTTTAATTTTTCTCGCTCCTTAGTTTATATACTTTTTATCACTTTTGACGTTTTTGTATTACTATCAAGAACGATGGCATCATCAGTAAATGGGAGAAAGTAGTGGAAACTTCTTGATTGAACTGTGAATTTAAAATATCAGCTGTAATATCACAACTGTTACGAACTGCAACATAGCCAATCTTATTCCAGAGTGTCGCCGACTGCGGGTGCTACAGAAACAATTCTGTAATTCGGGAATAGGTTGAGAGAGAGGGAAGCAGAAGAGGATTCTTTATTCTCACGATGTTAGTTCAATGCAGAAAATGTTTTAGAAACTCCTTGTCTACCGTGGGCAATTGCGTTCTGATAAGCAGGTGGCCCTTCTCCTTCCACAATAGTCTCCGCTATCTTGTTGGTCCGATTCGATTGTCAAAAAATCTAATTTTTTGTAGAATGGTTCGAAATTTTATAGTGCTATTACTATTTTTTTGTAAATTTTTCGGGGGTTGGTTTCATAAAATTTGGAATTGATTATCCCTAACATTCTTTGCCATATTTTTTATTGTACCCATACTCATAAAAGTTAAAGAATTGCCCTAAGTAGACCTTTGATATAAAATCAAAAACGAACATTTGGCCATCATTCGAGGCTGTTTCATATGAAGAGAGGGAACTTGACATGGAAAGTTGTATTGGTTCTTGAATCATAAAATATGTGATTAATGTGAAGGAAATGCTTTCAACATACTGAGTTTGGGGCGTAGGGTACGATTGTGCTCCAAAATCATAGATCTGAAATAGCAGTTTATGTCGCTCAATCACATTGGCTGCTTCAAATATTCATGAACTTCTTCATAGTGGAATTACGTGAATCCATCTTGGTAGTAAAATTTGCAACAAGTAGATTTTAGTCTAAATTACTCGACCTAAGGAAGGAAAATTTTGCAAATTGCAGCATTGTTATCAACAGCATCGCAATCATGGCGATAGTCAGCGTTCTAAAGGAGAGAAAATATTTGTCAAGAATATAAAGCATTACTGGTGCTCGTTCATCACGTATCGTATTCATCAAGGTCGTATTGCTCTCCTTACTGTTTTTACATTTCTATTCATTTGGCCAGAGAACGATCCCATCTATTTAAGTTCCACAAAATTCGTAACAGTGCGGTCGAAAGATTAAAAGCGAACCCATATGAAAGAATATTTTGTCTACTCCCAAAGGAACAGTCGGTGAAAGAAAAACTTAAATAAGGATTAAAAATATTAAAAAAATTGTACCTGGATAATTTTTGATCAGCAGAAGTGGTGGAAAGAGAAATATAATAGTATATTTAATGTCAGTGAGACACAAAGCTAGGCTGTATTTGTTGTCAGCAGTCTTTCCCCTGCACCTGCACCACACCATCTACTTCCCTCATTTCTACACGAAGGTCCGATACCCAATATTCAAATGTGATGTCCACGTACATGCACCTTCCTTTTTGTAATTTACTACTCGTAATCATCCTTTCGATGTTCTTTTGCCGTTGTGGAATATAAAATGTGCGTGAAATTTTATGGACATATGAGGGGTCTTGAGAACCTGCTAGACCGTAAAACTTAAATTTTTCTCAGCACTCTGATAGTTCAAGAATAAATAAGGGTACTCACAATTGCATATAGAGCATAGAAATAACGCTAAATTATGGATTTTCCAACTGACCCTAGTGGTATATATAGTATAAAAATTTTGATTGGTTTGGTAATTTAATTATATATGTTTATGTATGTGTATATATAAATATATATATATATATGTATATATATATATATATACATATATATATTTATATATACAAACCGCGGAATATGGCGGTAGTCCAGGGGTTGAGCGTTGGACTACTGGCCGGAGGGCCCGGGTTCAATTTTCGGGGAAAGGCCTCTCTGGGCACCTGCAGCGCAACCCAAGATATGTGATTTTTTGGGAACCAGATTTTCCTGGGAAACCATAGCCGGCACAGGGAAAGGAACCGGCCCCCCCCTAACCTGATGTGTGAATTTCGCACGCCGTCGGGCTTAGCACTGGGTTCACTCTATCATCCTAACCAAACCTACGTTATGGGTTGATTACTGTTTTACATATATGTATGTATGTATGTATATATACACACACACACATATACATATATATATATATATATATATATATATATATATATATGTGTGTGTGTGTGTGTGTGTGTGTGTGTGTGTGTGGGTCGCGGTAGTCCAGGGGGTAGAGCCTTGGACTGTCTGACCGGAGGGTCCTGGGTTCGATTCCCGGGTTAGGTACTCTGGGCACCTGCAGTTCCACCCAAGCTTAAGTGATTTTTCGTGTACCAGATCTTCCTGGGAAACCAAAACCGGCATAGGGAAAGGAACTGGGGAATTTCACACGCCGTATGGGAATTAGTACTGGGTGAACTCTACCATCACCTACTAAGCCGACCTTCGGGTTGATTACTGTGTTTATGGTTTATATATAACACACTTGGACAGCAACAAACAATATAAGAACACATAAAAAGATCACTCACACGTTATTTCTTGATAATTTCGACGGGATTCAGCTCCGTCTTCATCGGAAGAAATAGAAGTAATGCCAGTACTTCTATTTCTTCTGATGAAGACGGAGCTGAATTCCGTCGAAATGATAAAGAAATAACGTGTGAGTGATCTTTTTATGTGTACTTAAGTTGTTTGTTGCTGTCCAGGTTTATTGTTCAACACTTCCATGTTACTTCGACGAAAACATCTATTTATATTATGTATATATATATATATATATATATATATATATATATATATATATATATATATATATATATATATATATATATTACATATATATACATCAAATCCATTCATTATTGTTGGAAATTCGAATATATATAGTATATCCAACGGCGTCTAAACCAATGTAAATTTTCGCAGTCAAAATTTAGTCAGAAATCGAAGGCGACATAATAAATTGATTGGGGACAGCCTTTGGCTACTCTTGGTTCAAATACCAAGTAAATATTAGAACAATTGCATTAAAAATCAATGCGATGTTGTTTTTCAAATTTTCTAGAACTTCGTAGGAAACTGACTGGTGTCACAGGGACGAGAACACACTCTCCCTACTGCGTAGAATCAACACTTCTGAGGGTTTAGTTCGGAGTTGGCTATGTTCTCTCCTATGTGACCGACCTTTGGGGTGATTACTGCAATGCACAAAATTTAGTAGAGTGTTGGCACCTTTGAACCCATGAGGGCACCTCTAATAGCCAGCCCCCTTCCGTCAGGAAAACGGGCGGTACCATTTCTGAGGAAGCACATAGGGCGGACAAAAAGGTTTTCCAGTTTTTAGGCACTATCATTAGTTTCATTGCCAACTCTTTTAAATGAATACTTCTGTCCATTTGAAGTGACTCCTATCCAACAATTGAGTAAGTTGCTAGAGAAGCGATGAGTTTAGAGAGTATCGTAGAGTTAGCGATTTTCACTGCATATATACATATAAAAATCGCGTTCAGAAAATAATATATTTCCCGACCTCGAGGAAGACTTAATTAACCAATTATTTATTTATTCATTCATTTTTACTTGATTGCATTTGCATAACAGCGTAAACCAATATAAAGTGAATGTGAAAAAAATGAATGAAATATTCATAAATTACCTTTTTATGAGTGATTATTTTACTAATTTTGGGTAATTAATAACTAAATAGCCCATTAATTGGTAATATAAATATTTTATGATTGAAAACATAATTGAATAATTTTAAAAACGCAGGATTAATAAGGAAAAATTAATTTTAAATATTAGGGAAAAGATTTCTAGTTTCATGTTAATCATATATTAAGAGGTGGAATTAAATAACGTAATATAAAACAACGAACGGAAGATATAGTTTGAAGAGATTTTCAAAGCCTAATGTGGAATTATTCAATGGTTTTTAAAGGAGGTAAAGAGGATATCTTGGGATCAAGAATAATAGATATGATATCGAAAAACATAAAAGAAAAGGAAGATAAACGTGCAGCTTGAGTATAAGATGGCCCAGCACAATATTAATAGGATTTAGAAAAAAGTGAAATGAGGGCATTTCGAAATATTTGAAGAATTTGGCCTATAAATTTCGTTGGGGCAATTTTAATTCTCGTTCTGAAAATGATTAAGGCGATAGCTGGGCAGTATGCGAGGATTTTTATTTTTGAGTGTCACGCGAGTAAAGGGTAGAAATACGAAAGAAAAGTATATTTATAATTTGAGAACGGTGTAAACTAATTATTAGTTAGAGATCTATACGTGTGTAGTAAGAGGTGGATAAATTTTAAAGCCCTAAAAGCAAAGGGCCAGTTGATAGAGAGGAATATGAAAAATAATCAAAATGTGTCTGCTTTGTAGATTGCGAAAAGACGTTTGATCAAATTGGTGAACAAATCGAAATTGAAGGATTGAAAAAACAGATTATCTCATAGGAAAGAGAGGCATGTGAGTTCATGATATTAGCGACGTCTATGCTTAGGTATATTAGATCATTTTAGTTACGGGGTATAATTGGTATAGGCCTTGATAGGTAGAAAAATAACCGATTATTGTTAGCCATAATTCATCAATAAAATCTATAATAAATTATAAGACATGTATGAGAAGGGCTTAGCGTAGAAGTGAACTTTAGCTGGAAAATAAGTAAAATTTTCCAGTGATATACAACTGCATCTACGTAGTACCCCGCAAGCCATCGCAAGGGCGTGTAGCGGGGGGTTTTAGGTCATAATTAAGAATGAAACCGCATACAAAACCCACAAGTTCATGCCAATCTACACACACAAAATCGTATGTATTCATACAAAAACCTTTATAACTTACACATATGAAAATAACTATATTGTCAACTTACACACTCATGCCCCTATGAATATACCTTATGTCTACGCAACGTTCAGTCCTGTTCTGACTTGAAATTTTAATGTATTTAATAATTTAATATTTCTATTGAGACTTTGGTTTCTCACTCTTGTGATTCCTGGTTGTGCGGGGAAATAATGAGCATTTGTATAAAAAATATAGCGCCAGAGAAATGCAGCCTTTATCGAAAGCATTTTCGCAACAAGGTGTGGTTTTTAGTAAGACGTATCAGAGAGAAAAGGGGAGTTATTTGTAACAAAAATTAAAAATAGTATGGTAGACACTAAAGGCATAATTTAGACACTTTGTTCATCTGGAAAGTATTTTAGAAGATAACGCATCCATCAAGGAATTGGGAGAATGATTATTTCGGACAATAAAGAATCTACAAAGATAAAGGAGTTGATGACAAAGCCCTTAAGCAACTATTTACTAACATTAATAATATCGATTCTATTAAAAAATTATACTCGAAATGGGGCGTACGGTTACAAAACATGTGCGTATTAGAAATAAGCCTAAATTGTGTGTATGAAGGTGAACAGATGTGTGTATGAAGGTGAACAGAGAAAATTATATGCATAGTATGCAATATAAACGAAGAAATGGCAGGGCTTGTGCGAAAAGTAGATATGATTAGAGAAGTGAAGGTTTTCGGTGGTAGATAGAAGAAGCCAGAGAAAAGGAGTGAATAAGGTGATAGAATGCCGAAGGCGTGATAGAAGGGAGAATATTAGGAAAGCGGGGAAGAGTGAGGAAAGAGCATCTCTTCAGGACAGTACAGAAAGTTATGAGAAATAACGAGGGGCTGAATGCATTTGTAATAGCGCATGCATACATTTTAACAAAAGTTTCAAAAGATCACTACGTAGGGTAATATTTTTAGGAACCGTAAATATCCTACCCCTGATCGCGAGAGTACCTGCAATATTAAAAAAAATTAACAATTCAGGTTAGGGTTTATTACGGTAGACTTTTAAATATGTATACGGTACCGCATTAGCTGAATCGCCCAAAAAGTAACAAATTGTGGCATAATTAATATTATAGTTGTTTGAGGACGACGTCAGCGATGGGTGAATTTCTATACATTATGTGAAAGGCTGTGATAAAGGAAAAAAAGTCAAAAGAGATCGCAAGAAGGAATGGATTGCTGTTTCAGGAGGATTGAAGAAAGGTAAAAGAGTATGAAAAAATGAGAAAAAAAATAGTTAAGGTAAATATTTTCATATGATTTTTGGAGGATTTAAAGTCGTCGATGATTTGTGTAAGTTTTTCGGAATAAAAATTACTTTCATGCCTGGAAAACTAACGTAACCTGTCACGTGCCCTTGCATTCACTTTCACGGTAAGTTTTCGTGGTAAATATATTCTTAGTTGAAAGATTAACTTTGACCACGACATAATCCTGAAACAAGGGTTTGACATATAACTATATACTAACTCAATAAATCATAGACCGACAAAGTGTATTCTTGGGAGTAAATGCAATCGTTGTGTAGAATCAATACCCACTTAATCATGCCCTCCCCATTCAAGTTCATCCTTCTAACAACTAAGTTCAACACTTCAGCTGTGTTTATTTATCCTTATGTACACGATAGAAGTAGTTTCTTTGGTACTGAAAAAGCTTTTTTTCGTGAGCTCTTTAATACTTGCAGTGACAAATTTAAGGATCGTAAGGAATTTGAGTGATCTCACAATAGATTCAACCGAAAAGAATATTTCGGAAAATTATTGGGTGTTAGTTTTCCTGCTGCTTTCTTATCTAAGGAACTCAGGGAAACAATTTACAGAGATTAACGAAATACATTTTCTAATTTATTCCGAATGATTTTAAAAATGGAGGTCCATAACAGGAAAAGAAAAACAAGTTGGATTGGGTTCACAAGTGGAGACGAACTGGATTTGTTATGACTAAAACAGTAAGGAATAAACAGTAAGGATAGGTACACGAGAATGTCCAAGGAACAAACACTTCGATTAAAAATACGTACATTTCGTCAGCGAAAGATGACTAATTTCATGCAAATTTTGGTACCTAACGCAGTTGTATTGACGTTAATAGTTGACTTATGTACACCCAGAGGTTGCAGATTATTTTTTGCATTGATCAAATTTCAATTGAAAATATTTAATCAAATACATTTTCAAATCGAAGATTGGATTTGAGCTCCAGTTAGGCTAACGAGCATGCGCACTACATACAATGACGACGGGAAAAAATTTCACCGCTATGATTGGGTGATGCATATTATACGTTGATTTTAGATTAGACGGAATTTAACTAAGGCTGGGTTGGACATGGTAATTTGGGCGTAGGCACGATTTTCGTTTCGAAGAGTTTTTAATTTTATTAGTGTATGTTGTCGTAGGTTTGACTTGGTGATCATGTTTTTATATTTTATACATGATTATATACCGAAAACTAGTCTAGAAATGTTGGAATGCAAGCGAATGAAAAAAAAGTGCTGAAATAAGGCGAAGACAAACGATTGGTGGAGGAAGAGAGGAATCTGCTGGGTGAAATTATAACAAGGCAGAAGTGAGAGATTGTGAGATGCAGTGGAACTCACGTAGTCACGATAGAATGGCCGGACGAGGAGAATTAAAATTAAGTGAATAGGCTTTATGGGGAGTTTGAAGGGTGGAAGAATGCATGATGAACTAAAGAAGGATGCAGTCTAATGTAGTGAACAAGAGAGCTGTATTGCAAAAAATCTTCGTGAGTCCTCTAAGACGGTTAGGGACCGTTCACAGCATATTTCTCTATTTCTTTGACTGTGTTTGCAGTGGAATGATTTTAGGTGTAGTAGACAAAATTGAGCGGTGAAATCACAAAATATTCTGAATGGTCTTAACTTATTTTCAACGATACCTAAGGAGTCAGCAGTTACCTCCGACGGACGGAGAGATTCACCCAAATGACACTTAACAAGACATAGGAATATCGTGAGAAAACCCCGTCCCAACCGAGATTCATCCTCCTATCATGACTTAGGAGAAAAGCAAATTTGGACTTAGCTCCGTGATAATCTCAATGTTCGCACACCTCTGTAAGTTAAACGATAGATCTAGTTGCGCTGAACTCATTTTTTGACTGTTGATCCCTTCTCTTTATTCCATTATACATGTGATTAATTTTTTCCTGGGAACTTCCATTTCTTCAAATTCATCTCCTGCTTTGCTTTTACCCTTTCATCTGAAGTTAGTTGCTTCGCCTTTAGTTGTTTAGTTTAGTTCTATAGGTTCGTTTTCAATTTCCGTTAAGAAAAGGAGCGGGATGAATTGGTGAAATGATACCCACTGCATCGTGCGTGGGAAGTGTTGTACAACCACCGTAACAAGCACAGGTTTTTGATGGATCTTTAGGATCAAAATAGGCCACTGCAATAATTAGAACCATGGAATAAATTTTTAAAGGAAATAATGTTCTCGACGAGTTTAGCTATTCAGGAAACTAGAATTGTGTCCTATCGTAACTGGCTGATGCATTCCATGTTGATGAAAAATCCACTATCCTCTCCTTATCCCATCTGAAAACTTAAAAAATCTACGGTACTCATAAAATGGCCGTATGGCTTAATTTCTGCTTGGAAGAATTCCGACTTGAGCTTAATGTCTCCCAATTGGACTATTCAATTGTGGTGTAGGCAAGCTAAGGGACATTTATTTAAGGATAAAAATATTTCAGTATTTTAGAAAGCGACTCAACGCAGGAAATTTGCTTTCCTCAATTTTTTTTAAGTGACGGAGTTTTACCTTGTCAGTCTCCAAATTACAATTTAGCAGAAAAATGACAATCATTATCATCACTTAAATACGTATCGCATTTCGCACATTAAAGTTTTCCGATCATTTCCTTCTGTTTAAGCAAATGTCAAAAAATTAAGATCGTTATTATATCTTTCGTAAGCTTATTACCTACGGGTCAATTGTATCAAACTTTCCTTTTATTTGTCGTCACTGGAGTGGAACGGTTATTGATTAAAAACACGGACTTGGTGACAAAATTGCGTGTCGAGGCAAAATAAATTATCTTTTAACAGTTTCCTTAGCCTATAAAAATACTCCGCGACATTGAGAGTAATTTTGTTTTTTCCTCTGCGGTGGACGGGGTTATGTAGGCTGAAGTGTTTATTTATCAGTAACTGCGCTGTTACATCACATTGTAGGTCCAAGTTTGAGTCAAGGGAAGTAAATTACGGAAGCAATTTTTCTGTTGACATGTGATCATGGCCAAGCTTGTATGAGCGGACGAATCGCATAGACCGACTCGGGAGAAACAGCACCTCAAGTAGAAACAAATTCTTTTAAATTATCATTATCTCTCTCATTTATTTAGCTGTTCCGAACCCACGATCAAGGTGGATATCAGACTCGAGGCCTTCGGATGAGTCGGCACAAACCGGTTAGCCAATGCGCAACGCACTCGTTTTGCATTACACCTCAAATTGAAACAAACTTTCTCGCTCCGTAAATTAAATATTTTTTCGGAAATGGGAAAAAGGAAGTGATGGAAGAAAATGCATAATAAGAGTGAATAATTTGCTTCCATGTCGCTTATTTATGTCAAAAAGGAGGAGTTATTGGAATATTTTCGGCCATAGAGAGTCCTGGATCTGAAAATGACCCTGAAGTAAAATTGTGTAGTAGTCGGACGCCTCAATCATATCCCTGACGAAGTTATATTGCGTGACTAGGTAAGTGTCCAGCCAGCATGATGACTTGCATGCAAATCCAAGAGCACAAGTTTTCACAGTCAGGATAACCTCACGTGCCATTAGCTTTTCTTTAGCTCCCACCTGGAAGAAGAGCTTTGAGTGAGGAGCAATGCCCGCACGATAGAAATCAAACTCGTTTGTGAGGGCGATGGAGAGAAGTCAGGTTATTACACGTGTAGTAGTAGTATTTAGGGGAGGCGACCGACTGCTGAGGTCATTTACGCCATAGGGGATGGGCAGGAAAAAATGAAGGGTGGAGAGAAACCCGGCGTCGGAATTAGCCTACTCTTTACGAAAGGCGCCAAGGGGTCCGCAGCTTCACGTCCTATCCGACGGACGGCGTACTCACCCAAAGTGCCCTCCAAAAAGCACCTCAAGTAGGGATCGAGATACTCCTGAAAAATATTTAACACCGCCGGGATTTGAACCCGAGCCCTCTTGATGGGAAGCCAGTACGATAGCAACCGACTCATCCCGATCCCCATATTACACGGCTTTCATAACATTTTCTCTTCTATAACCTTCTCGTTACATTCTGATTTATTTCTAATTAAAAAAAGAAATCCCTGTCCAAATAAAAAATATATATCGGCTGGGGAGTTTAGGCGTTACCATATTAATGTACCTACCCTTGAGACTCCTTTAATTCATCCTTCTCGTTTTTAAAGTGGCTAATTTCTTGTCTCAAGGCCACTTTTTCATTTTGTATTGAACATTTCATGACATTGAAGGAGATTCTACAAAAACATACAAGTTAAGTTCCAAAAGTAATGTAATAAAATTTTCCGCGCCGCTCCTATTGTTTGGAGTGGGATCAAACCACTTGGAATAGGTGGGGAGGAAGCTTCACCGCAAAATCAATCTTAGCGTTCTCCAAGCTTTGGAAGTGGCAGGAAGTCAGTTATTGTAAACCTCTGCGCGCAGACCGTGTCACAAAAGACCAACTGAGTGGAAATTTCAAGTGAAATTTTGCAACGTATTGAAAATGAACCTAATTATTTGGACAACGTCATCACTGGTGATAAAACCTTGGTTTTTAATTACGACCCAGATACAAAAACCCGAAGCTCTGAGAGGCACACCGACCAGTCCCCGAAGGACAAAAAGACAAGAATGAGCAAATGAAAGAGAAAACAATACTCATTGTCTTTTTCGGCAGTAAATAAGTGGTCCGTTAGGAGTTTGTTCCTCAATGACAGACAGGTCTTCCTACTACGTGGATGAGTTGGAAAGACTCCGAATAAGAGTCATCAGGACGAGAAAAGACATCTCCGCTACCTAGGGTAACTCCATTACGACAACGCGCTACGAGTCCGCGAGTTTCTGGCCAAACACCAGGTACAAACGCTGCCCCACCCCCCTATCCAAAAGCCTTGCCGTCGCTCCATCAGACTTCTTTTTGTTCCCTCGGATTAAAGCAGCCCTGAAATGAACCCATTTTTCGCCCATAGAAGAGATCAGATCAGCCGTGACGAAGACATTGTGAAAGTTCTCCGAAGACGCCTTCCAGGGCGCGTACCGGTCATGGCAGTCTCTGGAACATATGTAGAGGCCCAATAACAGTAATTTAGAGAATTTTAAGTGTTTGTGCAAATATGTTCAATAAATTACTTTAAAAAATAACTGCATTACTTTTGGAACGCACCCTGTATATAGCCTCACGCGCTGAGAAAATTCATTTTCATGTACTTTAAAATATTTGTTTTTTCTCTGTCGGAGCAATTCGGGGATAAATAGGTTATGATTAAATATGGGTATAGGTTTTAATCCTTGCGATTAGGAGTGCGGGATTTTAGAATGTGATTAGTCGTGCTGAGACTGATGGAAAACTTTTGACAATTTGTCTAATATTTTCAATTCTCACGTAAAAAAAATTACCATCAAACATTTTTTAAATTATTATAATACATATAAAAATTATTGAGTGTTAATCAATAACATTTTATTTTCCAGTAAATTTGAAGTGAGCCGCCAATGAGATATCGCGAAACTTTTAACTATTCAGAGTCAACAATTTGTTAGTCAAAATTATTTCCACAGAGAATTTATCAACAGTACTCTCATGTATCGTAAAACCTTTGTTATTGTAGCTACTTAGTTTTGCTATTTCTCTCTACGATAAAATCCTTATATCACTTCCTCCTAAATAAAATTAAATATCATCTCATTAATAATTCATAAGAGTGAGGCCTTTGAGACAAAACAGGCTAAGAAAATAAATAATCATAGAAAATACGACGCAAATGAATTAACACTTATATGCAGGTAACATGAAGATCATTGTAACAGCCACGCTTGGCTTGGCAGGCCCAGGTTGGAGCAGCCACTCAAAAGAGTGTTTCCTGTAAAGCTAATTATCAACTGAAATAGCTCATGCTCACAGAAGGAATTGGGAGTGCTACGACTAGAGATGTCCCTGAGCGATTAGTCCACACGACCAACTATTAAGGATTGATTTAAATAAAAGCAGGCGATGGACCCATGCGTGACCAACCGAGGGTTTAAAATGACCGTGGCACGAGACATTGACGGTGATATATTTCCTCGAGAATGAACGCACACCAAGAAATTAAGGTTGAATAAGTATTTTCCTCGATTTATGAGAAAATTTGGCGTGGGTTGAATTACCACCCCAAAAAAATATCATATATCGCTGAAATAAAAATTCATTACCAATAATTCACTTTGTTCACATAATGATGTTGTAATGAAAGGTTAAATAGAACCTTGAACTAATTAGCACGCTCGTGAATATCAAAGCTCCATTAATTATTTATAACTCATTTATTCAGTTTTTAATTCAGATTCAATAATTTGCTATTAATTTTTCATTTATTGGAGATTTTGGGCGCCTCTTATTATCCTATAAAACATGCAAATTCGATGGAAATAATTTTTTAGCCTAATATCGCGAAGTATTTGTTCATAAAATATTTCCTTGAATAAACAAGTAAGAGAAAACCTTGAGCGAGGAAGTTACGAAATACGACTGCAGTATGCTAGCTTGTTTAACTGAGTTATACCTAAAGTCCATTGGGTCTAATGATAAACATGAAGCTGCACGCTTTCCATAGCACCATAACAGAAAAATACAGACACAAAGCTGTGGAAATGCGGATCGCTCATTTCATGTGAACTAATGCAATTTGTTTGCACACGGTGGAAAGTCAAAGTATTGCTTACACATGCTCGCACGGGTTTACCTATTCACTTTAATTGTCGGAGGTTCATCAGTGTGTGGTCTCTGAATTTTCGGCCAAATAGCAAACTCAGCTAGCCTAATAAATCTTGCGTGAAGAATTTATGGATCCACAAAATGCAAACATTCCCTATAGAAATTTAGCTGCACATTTTAGTTAACTACTTTTTTCCATTCTCTTTGTTGAATGAAATAACGCAATGACCTCAGATTTGGAAACACATGATGAAGTTTCTGTGACTAGTGGAGGTTATGCTGAGAGAATTTTATCCATACTCATGGAACCCAATCTTTAAGCAACCACCACTGCACCTTGGTGTTTACACCTGCAGTAAATATTTTAGTTCATCTGCCATTTTAATTAAAAATTTGACCGTCATTTTTGGTTAGTTAATTAGAAAATGTCTCAGCGTCAAGTACGTAATCCAGTTCTTTGGCACTTATAATAACATTTAGAGTACATGAAGCTCCAAATTTCTAAGAATATTTTCATTTCCTTTAGCTGGCATTGTTTTATTTTCCTGATGTCACAACTAGGGATTATGAGCAACTGAGGAAGCCAGGATAGCTTACTAGTTTATTTATATTATCATGCCATGGAGCAATATTCATGCAAGGGTTATCTATTTGCAGTCGAAATTGTGATAAACAGTCCTCAGTCTTAATACAAAAATGCATGCTGCATCTGTGACTCAAAAATAGGTGAATAGATTATTCATTAATACATTAAAGCTACTTCGTGATTGCAAAACGCTTAAATTCTCTCATTGTTCTCCTCATTTTTTATTTATTGCTCTGATTAAATCATTTTAAACCGATACCCTTTTAGAAAAATGCGCATTGCAAAATTCGGTGTTTTCTGTCCATTATCATACGAAACTTCTTCAAAAATGGTTAACATTATAATTGACTCATAATTTATCCCTCAAAATTTAGTTACAATTGGGATTTTTACATGATATGGGATTTCGTATGCTAACTCCCTGAGTGATAAAGGCTAGGGAGCATTATTTTCCAAAACTGTTGGCCGTATTTACAATACTTTTCTCTTTATCTATACTTGAGATGTATGTGTTTTAATTGAGGAATATGAAACTGCATGATTTCCCGGAGGCGACCATGGTAGAAAAAAAGATCAAAAGTTGTGGAAATGCGGATCACTCTAAGCATTGTTGATTTCATGTCAACTAATGCAATAAATTTGTACACGGTTAAAGGCCAAATTATTTAAGGTGTATTAATGTATGTTTTGTGATTGAATTAATAGATCAAATGTGCTCTTAACGAAAGTGACCATAACTAGTGGAATCACGCTTAATTTTGTATAATCTTTCCATAATATTGGACCAAGTAATTGATTCTTGGTAATTTTCCTCACTTTTTTACGGTTCTACCGGTTTAAACTGTAAACTCTCATGATCACGCTATCTTCATTACAACAGGCATGTTCCCAAGCTAGTAGTGCCGTAATACAATAGTGTGGAGAATTACAAAGAATAAATTATTTTTTTCTATAATATGAAAATGTACCACGCTTCACTTGGTGGTATTCCTCCGTTATGACACAAACTTTGCTTAACACTCCATATGACATGAGCTTTGTTAATTTCATTTAAAGAATTTCCTATCATGACCTATGCTTCAAATCTTGAATATGGCTCCATGTGTCGAAACCTTAGAAATATATCATTGAAGAGAATTTACCAAGTGTTCATCATTTATTTCTAAAAATAAAATGTGCTAAATCTAGCGTTAGTTTAAAAAAACCGTCCAATATTTTTAACACGATTAAAAGATAAAAATAATTTTTATTATTCACAAAATTATTGCAAAGATATTAATTATTGTACACCAATGTTACGCTTAAAAGGTCTGAATGCCTATATCTTTGTTTCAACAATAATTGCATCGGTAATTAGATAAATAGTATGTTCGTGGAACTAACCGACTAAGATTTTCCTTAAAATATTAACTTAGGTTTTCCTTAGAATTAAATCTGACATTTTTTCAGAAAAATCACCTTCACACTAACCATTCCCTCGTTAGCGTAATTCTTCTTCGTCTTTTTCTATTTCAGCTTCCCCTTCTGTTTATTTATTTGAAACATTGTCGAATAAGTAATTATTTGAATCTGAAAGCACACAAGTTGTATTATGTATCTTTAACATCCCCAGAAAATTCCTAACCCTAGGGTCTCCGAATATTTTCGATGAAACATAGAATTAGATATTCTTGACCTAGTCATACTTTTTGCAAGAATACGGGAAACGGTGTATTAATTTACTCTAATTTGTTAAAATTAGCATTGTAAAATTAAAAAATGTCACAGGAGAATTTATCTTCGAAAGCGAATTATCTATTTTTCGGGCGCACCTGCAAAAATAACAGGAAATAATAAGGAATCCAAAAAAATGTAGCAGTGTAGTCTAAATCACTTGAATATTTCCAATAAGTCACCCATCCCTCCAGTCTACTGCTATGTTTCGAAACTTTTTCATTAAATTTGTTTTATCTGACCAGTCGACCACCTTTCCGTAATTCAAAAGCCAAAAAAATCCTCATTTCGGTGGTTTTCCCTTCCATCAATGTTCTTGTTACTGAAATGGTGTCCCTTTCCTTCTTAAAATTCCAGCTTACCTTCAACAAAATAATTCAGTTCTCCAATCTTTTCTTGTTGATACTCAGTACCACATTTTCCGCACAATCGGTCCTCCTGTCTTTTCATTATACTTGCTTACTCTTTTACGAGTTTGAATCAAGACTTTCCCCACCAAAGTGCATTGGCTAAGCTCATTGCTCATAAATGCAACAGCACAGCTCAATAATAAATTATTTTTTTCTCCCCAGACTATCAAGTGACACTATGGCTCTTTCTTTATCCGTCAATTTTAACTAGGCTCAAGCGATCTTCATCTACGTTGCATTTTATTTTTTTTCTAATTGAACCAGTTTAATACTTTTGCTATAAAGTGCCTCCAGAAATGTCCCCTATCTCATTTGAATCTCATCGATCCACATGATTAATTTACTTTCTTATTTATATTGCATGAATCGCTTTAACTTTTCATCTTTTGCCGATCTGTTTATCTCCCTGTTTAGTACGCTTACTTACCTCTGAAACTTCTGATTTTTATTGAAATTACCTTTCCAACATTTTTCCTTCCCCTGATTTAGGTTTTAGGATGGCCCTAAGTGAGTTCAAGCCCAAGTTGTTTATTTCTACGTACATTTTACTTCTCTATTCTATTTTTCCGTCTATTTCTCCTCCATCTCAATGCTCACTACTTAAATGAGTACATTTCCTACTGTTTTCCTGATGACAAATTATATTGGTTACAATACAGTTACTTTTGTCGGGTTTTGAGATAAATTCTCCCATACGTCCCGCCATGTTACAAGTATATTCGCTTAGAGTGCTTAAATTGAATCTTGGTAATTTTTTAAAAACTTTTATGTGAAGATTTTACATATCACTTAGCTGCTCCTGGGAAGCTGTGAAGTGGATGGAGGGCACTTTTTCAAAATCAATATCTATACATATTACAATGATATTTTTATCTTTCTGTGCTTTCCGGAATACTCTAAGTCTGTTTGGCTTTTAAATCAGGTAGTAGTTCTCTTTCTCCCGAAAACTCAATTTCCCTCGCCTCTATAATGGTTCCTAAACCTTTCTTAATGTACTCGTAATTCTATTCACTCATTTGCATTATATTATTTCCCTTATAAATCATAATTAGGATTTCTATTAGTGGAGTAATCACGATTATATCTGTAAGCATATAATTCATCATTTGTTACATCTAATTCTTCCTCCCTTTGACTGTTCTTCGGCATAAGTGAGGTAAATATAAACTTGTTCCATCGGATTTTATTTTCACTTATTATTTTTATCTCTCTCTTGATCTTCATTTCCTATACTTATCCCAATTATTTTTTCAGTCACACAACTCTACCTCTCATTCACTTCCTTTAGAAATCAGCGCATGATCATAATCACCAGAATTCGTTGTTTTCTTTCCACAACTATTTACTCGAATCCTAGCGTCAATTATTTTATGTATATCAGTTTTTGATATTTTCATACTTTTTTATCCCTATAAAAGTTATTTTTAAGTGACACTTTCACTTAAGAGGCCTTTTATGGTGTTGAGTTCTGTAACCTTTGTTGCCCTATTAATAAGATAGCCTCACCTCGTCACTGCGTGGAAAACCTTACGTCTGCCATCTTATATCATCCCTACCAAACATGGGTGGCCCTATCATGGTTATTCATCACTGTTAACAATGTTGCAGCTTTTGAGGGACTTTGGAAGCAGGCGAGCGAAGCACTTTCAGGTAAGTTCATTTGGAAATGAAATAAAGAAGTTGGTATAAAAGATAAACTTAATGGCCCAATATATACATATATATATAAATATATATATATATATATATAAATATATATATAAATATAAATATATATATATATATATATAAATATAAATATATATATATATATATATATATAAATATAAATATATATATATGTATATATAAATATATATATATATATATATATATATATATATGTATATATATATATATGTATATATATATGTATATATATATATACGAGGGTCATCCGGAAAGTAGTACCCGTTCGTGCCGCATGAAGTGCTGACGACGCGAGTAGCCGCTGGACGAGGTCAGATAGCTTCAGTGGCTTGTCTGCCTTCTCTGAGCCAAGTTGCGTGACGCTAGCATTGCCTGTGTTGTTTCTGTGATTGTTTACAATGTTTAAAAAAATTGAGAACGCCGCCAGTTGTGAAGTGAGGGCAGTGATTAAATTCCTCAATGCAAGAAACGTTCGCCCATGTGATATTCATCGCCAATTAAACTCCTCGATAGCTCAAGTGGTTAAGAGCATCCGCCCGGCAAGTGGAAAGATCCGGTGTTCGAGTCCCGGTTGAGGAAATATTTTTACTCTTGTGATCCGTTCGATTCCGCCTTCCCCACCTCTATTGTGTTCGTCCTTTATACGTGTTCCTATCCCTTTTCCTTATATATGTTTCTGTATATATGAGTATTTATTCGCCGTTTGGCGGGATTTCGTGTTTGAATGTGTATTTGGCCAATGTGGCTCATCTCTTTCTTCTGGCTATGCGTGCCACGAAACGCGCAGTTCTTTCCCTGTATGATGTTGTATGAATTCTAACTACTGTCCTTTCCTCTTGTGTATTGTCTATTTCTCCTTTGGTGGGTGAAACAGCCCCCTGACGCCATCTCTTGGCTAAAGAATCGGGGCGCTTGGCGACATATAAGACCCACGGATCTCAGGGTAAATTACATATCCTCGATAGCTGCCTTGACAGCAGGACGTGCCTGTGTTCACCGAGTGTCTAAAATCGCCGGCGTTCGAGGCTTCGGTCGCCGGGGTTAGGAGAGCGGCACTGCCGGACTCTCTCGGAAATCGAGGTTCCGATCGTGTTTTGTTTCGAGCGGCGGTTGACCGCCTAGTTCATCAAGAAGCGCGCAGTTTGACTCTCGACTTCTTCCGCCGGGAAGGCCGTACTTTTGTTTTGTTTAGTGGATCAAGACTGACCTTGACTCCTGGTGTAGAGCTTAGGCTCCTTTTGTTTGCTACCGCCGGGTGCGTGTGGCGGGGAGGGAGCGTTCGTGAGTGTTTTATTTCCCTTTAAAGTGCTCGTTTTTTTTGTTGCGCTTTCCTTCTTCATGCTAGTGTGCTGAATTTGATTTCTTCAAATGGCTGTGCGCCGTTTAAACACGCTCGCCTTGCAAGTTGACGAGAAGGCGAAGCCCCCTACCCCGTTGGAGGTCCACCTCTTCACGTTAGAGTCGCTGGGCCTCACACCCGAAGAGATAGTGGCGATCCAATTTGGATACAATCGCCATTTGATATTCCTGAAGTTGGCAACCGAAGCTACAATGACTAGGATTTTAGACAATACTCCGCGGAAACTACCGTTTCCGTCTTTAAGTGACCAGAGGACGACAATAACAATTGACGAGACTTCCGGCAGCCCGTGTAATGTCAGGGTTCTTTGTCTCCCCGTGGAGACCCCATTGGAAGACATAACAGGCGAGCTCCAACGCTTTGGTAAAATACATCGCTCGTGGGAAAACAGGTGGGAGGGAGAAAATATGGCGCGGGTACTTACTGGCACCAGGGTTGTGCGGATGACGGTCGAGAGAAATATCCCCTCGTACCTCCACATCGGCGGCAACCGGGCCATCATCATCTATGAGGGTCAGCGCCGCACTTGCGCCCGCTGTAATCAAGAAGGCCACGAGCGCAAGACCTGCCCTCGGAACCAGGGAGGTAAGAGCTATGTGGAGGCAATGACGATGCCCTCCAACCCTAACGCCGCCATGGAGATGGACGAGCCCGAAGTGGCTGTGGAGGAGAGAGCGCGGTCGCTTCTACTCATCGAGGGTGCGGTCCCGGCTGCTCCCGTTGGTCCCCCGCATCTCCCTTCAATTGGAGGGAAATGTCAGCGGGAGCGAAAATCGTCAACGGAGGAAAGGGAACCGAAAAAGAAGAGGACAGACAAACCCAAGCTCCTGGTCTCGAATACCGTTCTACAAATGGTTCACATACCTACCACCTCGCCTAATATCACACGACCTCCAGCCCCCGTCTCCGTGAGCTCGTCAAATGAGGAGGGATGGTCTTTCGCCCCCCCCTCCCCCCGCTCACGCCATCGACGCCCTCGCTACGCAATCCTTGCATCACGGGTTTCAAGGGGATCGAGATGGTGCGGGGGCTAACGTACTGGCTTCCCACCATGAGGGCGCGGGTTCAAATCCCGGCGGTGTTGAATATTTTTCAGAGGTATCTCGATCCCTACTTGAGGTGCTTTGTGGAGGGCACTTTGAGTGAGTACGCCGTCCGTCGGATGGGACGTTAAACTGCGGACCCCTTGGCGCCTTTCGTAAAGAGTAGGCTAATGCCGACGCCGGGTTTCTCTCCACCCTTCATCCTTTCCTGTCCATCCCCTATGGCGCAAATGACCTTAGCTGCCGGTCGCCTCCCCTCAAAACTACTACTACTACGGGTTTCAAACACCCCAAGAACCTCTGGTGACAGGTGAGGAGGATGCATCTGATTGCGATGTTTTCCAGTCCCCAACAGCTCATCCCTCGACCCCTTTATCATTGACTGTAAAGGAAGCGTCACCGACCCCGGAAGTCGACCCGCATACAAGTTTCCCAAAGTCAAAAATCCCACATACCCCATCTTCTTTCCCCATTAAGGACAGTCAATGTGTCGACGATTTTCCCAGCGCTTCTCAAGATACGGACCACAAGCAACTATCTCCCCTGATTTTTCCCGACCACAACCCTTCCGCAGATGAGCCCCAGTCCGCCACTCCGACCCTCCCCGAGGGTGCGTCCTGCCCCTTGGCGGCCCCCAGCGGTGCTCCTTCGAAGAAGGCCCCCTGTGGAACGCTGCCGAGTTACCCGGTCTTCGTGGAGACCACGGCTGGCTCTTCCTCTTCGGACGAGGCCTGGGGGGAGGGATGTGGCGAAATGCCGCGTCCTCGCTCGTCGACCCGTTGGACGAGGCGTCCCGGGAAACGGCGAAGCACTCGTCGCCCGGGGTCGAGTCGCGACCGGAGCGACGCTAGCCACGATCAGAACTCTGGGAAGTGATGTCCGGTAGCCACCCGGTGCCGGACACACTTCGTCCATCGTTGGAGAGTTTTTTTTTTTTTTTTGCTGAATGACTGATTGAATCGATAATTTCAACCCTGCCATTGATAATTTCTTACAATACATAATTTTCCATTGCTAGCTAAAATCTCCGTCCTAATATCTGTGGACCTTGTCTTCCTTTCTTTTTTTTTCTTTCTAAATGTTAATGGTCAAATTCACGAGTATGCGTCTGTATGCATATGCTTATGTATGTGCGTGTGGATATGCATGTGTGCGTATGTATGTACAAGTGGATATGTATGTGGTATATGTATCATATATGTATCCATGTATACACTTATACTAAAGAAAAACATGATGTACCATAATCTGTGACCTGATATTATGCATAATGCTAACAAACTCTGTAATATTCTGAACCGAATAAAATAATTTATATCATAGCTCAAGTGGTTAAGAGCATCCGCCCGGCAAGTGGAAAGATCCGGTGTTCGAGTCCCGGTTGAGGAAATATTTTTACTCTTGTGATCCGTTCGATTCCGCCTTCCCCACCTCTATTGTGTTCGTCCTTTATACGTGTTCCTATCCCTTTTCCTTATATATGTTTCTGTATATATGAGTATATATATATATATATATGTATATATATATAACCACAGTCCTTTCCTCTTGTGCATTGTCTATTTCTCCTTTGGTGGGTGAAACAGTCCCCTGACGCCATCTCTTGGCTAAAGAATCGGGGCGCTTGGCGACAAATTAGACCCACGGATCTCAGGGTAAATTACGTTTCCTCGATAGCTCAAGTGGTTAAGAGCATCCGCCCGGCAAGTGGAAAGATCCGAGGTTCGAGTCCCGGTCAAGGAAATATTTTTACTCTTGTGATCCGTTCGATTCCGCCTTCCCCACCTTTATTGTGTTCGTCCTTTATATGTGTTCCTATCCCTTTTCCTTATATCTGTTTCTGTATATATGAGTATTTATTCCCCGTTTGGCGGGATTTCGTGTTTGAAATCCCGCCAATGAATATATATATATATATATATATATATATATATATATATATATATATATATATATATATATATATATATATATATATATATATTCATTGAATTTCATTCATTCAATATATATATATATATATATATATATATATATATATATATATACATTTACATTTACATAAGTACCCCACGATCCAGCAAATAGGAGTAAGGTAGTGGGTGTGATCGGCAAGTGGGATTGTTTAGGTATAAGTAAGACGAATTAAGGGCTTGAAAAAAGGGAAAATCTGTCATTTAAAACTCAAAGCAAAGCGTATAAAGTCATAGATGGTTTTAAGTACTGTTTTCCACATCTAATTTAGCACTTTTCAAAGTAACGCATACGTGAAAAGCATGTGCGCAATTAAAAATGATGCTCTAAAATTTAGTTTAATACCATGCTTTTCGCATGGGCAATTGGTCTACAAACCTTGACCTGGTGGAAGGGCTTGTACGTTCAATGACCTCTTGAGCTACGCTAGCAAGAGCAATGAAAATAAAGGGGGTAAACATGGAACATTGTGAAAGTAATGCGCATGATTTTATTGGGACCCGACTTTCCATGGCAGCATGGTAAAACCGGTCAGGAAATGTGGTGGAGGGTCACCCTTTCAACGCAGTCGGTTGCTAGTTTGCTTCGAGCGGTCTGAGTGGAAAGGTGTGCCTCCGCGTGAATTGTGTTTTTCGACTTTGTAACACGACCCGATGGAGCGTTCGCTCGAGCAGCGATACTCCATCAAGTTTTGCGTCCAGCTTGGAAAGAATGTAACCGAAACATTCCAGATGCTTCAAGAGGCCTTGAGGGACGGATTTATTTCAAAGTCACAGTCCGGGAGGTGCCACAAGGTGTTCAAGGTGGGCCGGGAGGAGGTCGCCGACGAACCTCGTTCTGGACGCACAACAACGACCAGAACCGAGGAAAATGTGAATCGTGTCCGCGAATGTTTACGTTCCGACCGTAGATTGAGCATACCGCAAATTGCTGACACCTTAAAAATGTCCACAGTTGCGTAACATGGGATGTGACCGAGGATCTTGGAATGCGCAAGGTCTGAGCGAAGTTTATGCCGAAATTTTTGCCACATGTCCTCCCTCCATCGTTACCGAATACCTGGTCCGAAGCGCCACCCCGGGTGGTCTCCCGGTCCCCTACACTCCCGACTTGGCTCCGTGTGAATTTTTTTTGTTTCCCCAACCGAAGAGAAAACTAAAAGAAAAGCATTAGGAGACCGTGGAAAACATCAAAAAGTATGTTACAACGTTCGTGAGAGACATTCCCGTCGAGGAGATTCAGGGTACCTTCCAGGCGTGACAGACACGTCTCCGCAAGTGTATTGATGCAGAGGGAAAATATTTTGAAGAATATGAAGTATTTTTGCCAGTACAATCAATAAATTTATTTTTCTCAGAGAAATAAATAAAATTATGTGCATTGCTTACATAATGGACCATGGTTATAGGAGACCTGTACGGTAAAAACGCTAGGACAGTAAGGTTAGACATGGAGAGAATATGAAGTAGGTGAGTATAGCTCAGGTCTAGACTTACTTGATAGCGAGATGGGAAGGGCATTAAGGTTTTTGAGATCAACGAAGGCCATTGGGTAGACAACATTTCCGCGGAACTACCTGAAGGTTCAGGAAAGTGAGAGAGGAAGGATTTTTATGGACTAATTCGTGGCATTTATGAGAGAGAAATTTGGTCGGAAGACTTCGTCAGATCGGTGTTAGTCCATTTTCCGAGAAAGGTTAAGGCAATATTATGAGAGGGCTGCAGATCTTTTTTTGATTTCGCACGCAGCTAAAGTGGTTCTCAGGATCATCTATATTTTCATTGTGCAATAATGCGGATTTCACGCATTTTTTAAGTTTCAGTGAATTCGTACAGGTTGGCCAAAGAGGATCCAGAAGTAAGCCTGTTAAATGTACATATATATATATACTACGTCATGCTCAACGGAACGCTTATAAGATTTCGACAATTTCACTAATCTTCTCGGTTGCTGAGAAATATTTCCGAATCATTCCATAAGCCTACAAAGATTTGTAAGTTTTCCGATACCTACGTCAAATGTATGTCACACAATGTATAATTTGCAAAAGTTTCGAAATACGTCAGAATTTACTTTTTCGAAGGAAAAATAAATTTTTCACGAAGCACCCGAAGCATAAAAAATTTCTTCTAAAAAGATGAGAAACCTCGAACGCTGAGGTTCCCACAAAAAATGGCGAATAGCCTGTAGTAGTAAAACAATGAGACTAAGTAATCTTTTACGAAGCACTAGACTCATTGGCTTTGGATTGCGAGTAAAATTTTTCACCACCACGAAAATATGGCTTTTTTTAAATAAGCCGGTGAAATATCAATTGCTCCACCGTGTGACACGGAGCATTCGAACAGGGTTCCGTCATAAAAAACTTCTATTCAACTTTTTCTTGCCCTCCTCCATATAATTCCCGATGCCCCTCCCTCTTCCCTCAGCGAATATCGACGGATAATAATACTGAGGAATTGAAAACCACAAGGCGCCGCGAGTAGGAAGAGGGAAAAATAAAAATATGCATCACAAAAATTCCTGCACCGTACAAGACTCCTATATTAAAGGTAATGTGTCGTGAGCGAGGAGTCAGCTATCCCCAGGGCGGCCATCCATCGTGCAGCGTGGGCTGCATCGGTGGTGCGGGGGCGGAGTCAGGGTACTCCGGGAGGAAGAGAAGGGGGTTGCTTTGGGAAGGAAGATGGGTGGGGGGGCGTGGAAGGTTTCCCCGAGCTTAAGCTGGAGTGTCCCAAGGAGTGTTTGCGAAGAGTGGGAAGGCAGAAGGGGCAGCCAGGGCCTTTACCGCCTCGCGCGCACCCCTCCCCCCTACGGGTGCTCCTACTCCGCGCCCACCCGCCCTTACGTCTTTGCTGAGCTCATCACTGCTCCCGAACTCCCCGCCACCCTCTGCCCTCTCTCAATCCCTCCATGGGGCAATGGGTGCTTCAAGAGTGGCCCTCCTTCATCTTCCGTCCGCCCTTACAGGGGGCATCATTTATTATTGAGTTATACACCGTGGTATTCTCGAGAGCAAAAACGAGGGAGAATGGTCCAGGAGCAAAAACCACCCCTCCTTAGCTGTTGCCAAGAATTGTCTAAATACGCCGACTGGGTTCCTGACCCTCAACCACCCTCCCTCCCTCTCCCGGTCCTCCAGCCGGGACGAGGAATGACCATCACGTTTGTTTATGTGCCTCCCACCCTCCCAAACTTCACCTCTTCCCCTCCTCCTCAAGCTCTTAGTCCCCCAGCACAGGCTCTCGGGCCGATCCCATCAACGGGTCAGTATAAGATCATTAGAAGCTGATCAGCTGAAGGCGAAGGCCTAACACAATTAGAGGGTTTCGGGAGATTTAGGGGGTGGTATTTCTTTAGAACAGCTCACGCCTCTCGTATTCATACAGGCAGCGATGATCTTAATTAATTCAATTGAGAGTCATCTTCCGTCTAAAATGTGAAATTGTTTCGGATAAGAAGCGCATGTCCCATTCTCGGACCGTCTATGGGGATTGTTGGTGATTGTTTCTTAGGAGGGGTTTAAATAGGAATCGGTGGCAAGAACTCTTCTAATGCAATGGGAGTGGATTTAACCGCACTTGAGGAAGTGACTTCCATCGATAAATACTTTGGACAGCTACAAAAAACTGCGGGATATTCCGCGACAGTAACTTTTCACAGACTCATCCGCTAAAGAAATTAAAATGCAAAATTTTCAAAGTATAAATCATTCGCCTTGGCCGGGATGCTAAAGCACTCGGTCGGACATCGAGATACAAGGTTTCGCATCCCGGTCAAGGTGAATGATTTTTACCCTTTCCTAATAGTTTTGAAAGTTAAGCAAAGAAAGTGGTCCTCCCACATATAAGATAAGAGACATTTCCTTCGATACTCAGTGAAATTACCGCAATTAGTAGACTTCGGCTTCCAACTTGCGGATCAGGAATTCGAATGTCATTTGGTATCGAAAAATGTCTTATATGTTGAGGATTTTAAAAGCAAATATCGATGGGAGTTAACGGGTCGTTATTTTTTTCAGTTACCTTGCTCCGTTCGAAAGCCGAAGAAAACTTAACTATTTCTTTGGGAGTGAATAGCAAAATCGGAAAGAAATATCTTTTACAATAAACAAATGATTACCCTTGAAAATTGATTTATTTTGCTTGACCGGATTGGATTTGAATAACAGCAGAGTAGCTGTATCAGCTTTCAATGTCATGGGGTCGAGATTGAATCCAAGTGGGAACGAATTTTCAAATAACGACTCTTGGATTCTGGGTGAAAAGCGCTTCATATGAAGTGGATACTCCGGTCAACTGATAGGACACTTAATTATGAGGCCATCGTCGCCTTTCGTCATCAACAGACAAATGCCGGCGCCAATTTTCTCTCCATCATTCTCCTTATTGCCAAAATTCTCAGAATTTGACTTTGTACTCACTAATATTTCATGATACTTGATCGCCTGGATTTTTATACGTCCTTGATGAAATGTTCATTTTAGTAGCGCGCCTAGATATGATAATTAGCACAGTCTCGTCCTCGCTCTGTATATTTCGCGAGAAAATACTTGGACAATTAGGATGGCTCGGGGCAGATTGAAATTACCTTCGGATGACTCAAGGAATTCGTTATGATTTAAATGCACTACCGTTTACCTCTTTCTCCTTACTCGGGCACGCGATGAAATAGCGCATAACACTGAAATCATGCTTCTGGTATTTATCAAGAATTTAATAGCAGCTCCTAGAGATGCTTTGTAGAGAATAAGGTAAAAGAATCCAACCTCTTGACAATACATGCCATGCTATATAAAGGATATTTCATTGTCCTTTTAAATCCTTAACCACAAAAGAGGAATCTTTAAAGCTTTTTCATTCATAGTTTTGAGTTGAGTTCATCCGTGTTTTTGTCTCAATGGTCATCTTGGAAAGCATCAGCATATTTTAGAATACATGAAAATAAACCAAAGAATATCCTCAATGACATTGTCAATTAAATGAAAAATAAATTATGGAGCTCCATTATTAGCAAAACTTTTAAGGGTTGACTACGATAAAAAGGGCATTAAAATCATTTCCTTTATGTGTTGAGTAGGGGACTTCACATAGATAGGAATAAGGTCGATTGATTGCTGAAGGACATTCCGTCGATCATCATGGGATCACGGGAGGAATATGACCGCGGAGAGAAGTTCAAGGAAATTAACTGCCAAAGAGATCGGTGCAAGGAATTATTTTTCCTTCGAATAATTCGTGGCCAAAAAGTAGGAAGCTTCATGTTTGAGAATTTGAACTACTCGAACTCCATTAATTACCGATAACCAATTAATTCAATGACTGTCGACTAAACGTCCCCTTCCACACACTTACGGCTGTGTTTTCGCTAGATAGAACATAGGGGCAGTGGGAATGTCGTTAATTCATTCATGCGCGTCACCAATTGGATGAAGAGGCATTTGGCTACAATTAAGGGAGTCATAGGAACAACCGCCGGAATTGCCGCAGCCTCCCCCCCCCCCGAGGCTCGGCGGCGGTCCGCCGATCCTTATTACACCATTTACTTGGAGAATAGGCCTGATCACGGCTTACTAAGAATGAACTCTGGTTAGAGCAAACCCCCAGACTATCTCCAAAGTCAAAGTGTGATAAGGACCACACTCCCCAGTCGGGGTGTTCGGAAGTTCAGAACGTCGTCCTATAATCTTATTTTCACTGCAGGCCTAGTGAGTAAGCACACAAGACTTAAGGTGAACTCGAATCGGATTAAAGTACCGTGGCAAATTGCATGCTGGCCCGACACCTCAGACGTCGGCCTTCGGCTTGTGCGGGGACAGGGTGAAGCCCCGTACCAGGGTGCCCCCCCTGTAAAGGTTCATGCCGTCAAATGACGACTACCTGTCTATGTCGCGAACCTCGGCCACTATGCTACCAAGCCCAACGAAACGGAATCGGTTAGCTAAACCGATTGGCACCCGTTTAACCCATAGCACTCATATCTGCAGGGCCTCCCACGCAACCTGTGATGAGTCACCGCCGGGTGCGCCCCAGCGCACGCCTACCACACCTCTTTTGCTAAGAGGGTCCACCCGTTACCCACGTACGTGGGATAGGGTAGGTATCGACCTGGCTTTACTGGTAAAGGCAGCGTGGTCATTACAGGGGGTAACCTATGACCTTCGGTAGTTGAAATGCCTTCGGTCATCAGAGAGTTACTCCCGCCGGTTACCCCCAACGTAGATGTATCAATGAAAGATATCATGAGACTACGGGAGATTACTTTGAATATTTTTATCAAATGTGCGACTGGATCATCATCAAATGTACAACATGCTCAGGTTTGTTTCAAATAGTATAATTGCAAAAGATAGATTAAGAGTGGAAAGGCGTGAGGGAATGCCGTGTGTAAATGCTATTGGTAAAAAAGCAGCATACATGTAAACTTGAATGTTTTTCAAATAAACCAAAACATGACAGTGCATAAAAGTACACTCTTCTACACATAACTACATGAAAGTGAAATTTGGGCGTTCTGGGCTAAAAATAAATGCGGAATGTATGCTGATGTTAGGATGAATGAGGAATATTTGTGGTAAAAATAGGAAATATAGGATAAATAATTGAGTCACAAAAGAAGAGGACAAGTTTAAAAGAGATATGCTGCTCTGGTAAGGTTATTTTGAGAATATTAATGAGAAGCAAAGAACAGCACAAATAGAGTCACTTGAGAAGAGAGGAGAATAAGAGTTTGAAGGAAAGGAATGGTTGAATGAAATTGAAGGGACTATTTATCGCAAGGGGTATTACGTCTCTCAGCAATAGGATATATAAAAAAATACCTGTACATGGGTGTGAAAGAATAGGGAAGAAGAAATTAGGAGGAGGAATATGATTCTTGAAATAACTCAACATGTTTAAGACTTTGCTTACTCAGAAAAGGGAGCCGCTCAAAATTTCCTAAAGCCTTTATTTATTTACAATTTATCATTATCTTTGTTTCTAAAATAACGGTTTCAGTTGCCCTTTTATTGAGCTCTGGAGTTCGACATTAATATCGCTGAGTACATAGATTTCCCTTACTTCTCTGAAGACGAAATGGCAGAAGCAATATTATCAAACTAATAACATTAAAAGCTAAGGTCATTTTACTTTAAGGGCGTATTTCTTGGAAGTATCACTAATTTAATTCTGTATCTGAATCGATTCATCACTTTTGGTTACTTCTAAGCACTACATGTAGTGATATCTTATATCCTTACCACACTTATTACTATTGACTAATATTTAAAAAGTTGGAATGTCATTAATTCTTACAGGTTCACTGTTAATATTAAACACAAAGTTCATTGCATTCATTCTTAAACGAGCATTGTAAATCGTTGAGAAATAAAGAAGTTGATGTAAAATTCAAAATAAGAACTACATAGTTTAAATCGCCAGTGCTTTCATCTAAGCTCATTTCCAAATTCATCAAAAGTATTTAGCGATTAAGTATTTTATTAATTTTTCCAATTAATTATTTTCTGAATATTCATTGTAAAACTAATGCGTAAAAATAAGTCAAGAGTATCCTACTAAAAAGATTACATTTTTACCTCTTTCCTCGACATTTTCCTCGAACGCTGCTCCTTGAGACTTCATTTAACCTTACATCTGGGTTTTGAAGTTCCTCAAATAATTGACCCAAATGCCACCTTCGCAAAATACGTTCCGCGAATTCTCAGCTTGCGCATCGTGGATGTTCTAAAATACCGTAAAATACCGCAATTTCACATAAAAACAGCGCAGGTAAAACAGAGGAGTGGAATATAAGGACACAGCGTTCAATAATTAACTCACTTGATGATGCCTTCAAAATGATAACATATTATTCGAGCAGTTCATCGCTTGCTCATAAAATGAGTATTGAAAAAATTATTTTATGGCGTACATTTTCCCCGTTACTTCATTAAAATTTTACCCTTATTCACGACGGCGCACAAATTTAGATAAACCTCAATAATATAGAGCTAGGTAATCAATGTAAAAAAAGGATTAGCACACAAATATTTGGCTATCTAACCTCATTGCCAATCAACGTAAACGCTTGTCACACTCCCTACTCAAGTTTTCTGTTACACTCTAGATGGTTGTCGAAAGACAAATTTTGTTGATATTGCGCAAATATTATAAGATCCTTCTGTGCATACCAACAAAATTAATCTAATTTGCTAAATAATATTTGGAATGAAGCACATTCTCTGAAATTTGGCGTGGCTGGGTGGATGATATCCGTAGGCGTCGCCAGTACATTGCCTTGAATGTGTATTAAATTAAACAATTGGGGCGCTTGAAACCGTTTCTCCACCTTCCGGATGCCGAATTAGCTGCCTAGGTTACTCTGGCGTGTGAGTCCCGTCCGGAGAGAGGAATGAGAGACAGCTTAGAGGGAAGGAGAGATTGAGAGGCTGAGTGAGACTAAGTCTGGGGGAATAAAAGAAAAATGAGCGAGGCGCGTTTCGCAACGCGACGCGACTCGGAAGCCCAAGGATGAATCTTTCTCCACTAACCCCGGACCACTGAGGAGATGGGGATGGGGGTCCGGGGTTAGAGGAGAGAGCTGCTCACGTTCTTGCTCCGTGTTCTTGCAAGCAACGCCATCCGAAAGACTCCTCAAGGATGTCGGCCTGCAGTCCCTCCTGGTGAAAACTAAAAGATCCAAACCCCCAAATGTGTTCCCGCAATCGATCAGCCGCGGGGGGGGGGGGGGGTGATCACCTGGCTTGCTCGCCCACTGGAATTGCGTCTCGCGGTGGGCAATCACATGGGGAACCTATGATCCCGGAAATAACAATCCGTCGAGCCAAAATACGTTTCGCAATGTTAGCGTTGAAAATACTCTTACGTTCGAGTAATTTTTTATTTAACGTTGCCTTCTTAGTAAAAACTGCTTCTATTCGAATTTATCTTGTAATAATCTTTCTTCTATTCCAACGCCGAGCAGCATTTGTCCATTTTGCCAGGTAAAACCGATGTCCGATCTTTTTATGCCTACTTATATATTTTTCCTATTTTTAAGCCTTGGCAAACAACATGTTGGTGTCATATTACCAGTTGAATTATTTTATCACTTTGATTATGTCCCTTTTTCAGATCATCTTTCGCCGTAAAAAAAAGTTCTATTCTCCATTTCTGGACACTCATAATTTTGCATACATGAGTGAAAAAAAAGAGGCGATGATGCACATTAGGTGGTATATTATTTTCACTATTTAAACGATAAATATTACGAATTAAATTTCATCCTCTATGTAGATAATATGGCATGAAATTCTGATAATGGATAGTAGCTAAAAGTTTAATAAAAGAAATAAGATCAACAAAAGGGTTATTTTCTGGAAGTACTAATTATTGGTACATAATATTCATTAGACGGAAATTTACATTTTCACTTGGAATTAGTGTAAAAACTATTATCTAAGAAGTTGTGTGTGATGAAAAATACGATTTCAATCATTGAAGGGATGGAGATGGTGCGGTGGCTATCGTACTACCTTCCCACCCTGAGGACCCGGGTTCAAATCCCGGAGGTGTTGAATATTTTTCAGATGTATCTCGATCCCTACTTGAGGTGCTTTGTGGAGGGAACTTTGAGTGAGTACGCCGTCCTTCGGATGGGACGTTAAGCTGCGGACTCCTTGGCGCCTTTCCTAAAGAGTAGGCTAATGCCGACGCCGGGTTTCTCTCCACCCTTCATCCTCTTCTGTCCATCACCTATGGCGCAAATGACCTCAGCTGTCGGTCGCCTCCCCTAAATACTACTACTACTACTTCAATCATGGGTTAATCATTAAACACGGTTAACAGAAGCATGGTCAAAACATGGTATTTCCACAATCCTAGGTCACGAGTTTGAGAAAAAAAATAGAATTATAGTCGAATTGAAATAAATTGTTGCCGGTCCCAAGAACGGTTCAATAAGTGAATTTTAATTTTAGAATTCCGCTCTCTCACCAGTTTTACTGGTGTCGGATGACTCTGGAACTGCAGCTGAATGGCACAGCGTTGAATCTTTGTTGACGGTATAAAATAAATCACGAATACCTTCCATGATTGCCTCTACGCGCCAGAATCCAAGTCATTGTTAATGGAATCCGGCGAGGGCATTCCTAAATCCTCCGTCAAAAATGAATAACACTCAATGCAAAAAGCAAATAAACGATTTAATTGAAACAAATGCGTCGTGCCGAAGCCATGAGAGAGCAATAAAATGCGGTGAAACGATCTCAAGGGTAAAAGAAGAAAGGAGGAAAGGAGATTAGTGGGAGACCGGGAACGACGGATAACCAATTGGTGGTACGAGGTTTCATCGCTAGTATCTTCCGGGGTGTTATTGTGAAAGGAAACTGAAAATGGATGAGTAATAATGTGGTACAAAGGGCCACTGTGATAAGCAGAATCACCACTTTCAAACAAATCAGTTGACGAGGAAATTAAAGCGTAGAAGCCACAGTTAATCAAATCAAAGATTGCTTTGTTAGGTTAACTTTTCCCAAAGGCTTGCCAAATGATAAACGATTTAAACCAAAGGATCTTGCACACTTTCCCTGATGTGTGAATTTCATACGCTGTTGGGCTTAGTATTAGGCAAAATATACCATCACATATTAAACCGATTATCGGGTTGAAAACTGTGTTTATATATATACATATATAAATAAATAAATACGAGTGTATATATATATATATATATAATATAAATACTACCTTGATCAAAACGTTCCCGGAATAACCACCGTGTGGCGCTCCCATCGTTCCGATTTGAGTTCTGTTTTTTTTGTTAAATTGGTACATCTGTTGTTGATATTCCCTTTAAATCTTAGTGTCATAACTTGACATTTGCAAAAGTTACGTAGCCAAGAGTACATCTATCTCTGTGTGTGTTGGCGATTTTTTACAATTGCAGAAATGGATTTAAATTTGCAACAACGAACTTGTATTAAATTTTGCGTAAAAAACGGATTTAGTGGCGCACGGACGTTGGAAATGTTGGAAAAGTGTTTCGGCAACGATTCTCTTAAAAAACGGTCGTTTACCAGTGGCACGAGCGGTTCAGAAGTGGTCGTGAGTCAATCGAAGATGATGAACGCAGTGGCAGACCATCGACATCGAAAGTCGGTGAAAAAATTGATAAAGTAAAAGAAATGTTGGTCAATAACCGCAAATTAACCATCAGAGAAATAGCGGAGGACTTGAACATTGCCTATGGATCCGCCCAAGACATTGTGGTTAATGATTTGGGTTTCCGTCGTGTAGCAGCAAAGTTGGTGCCAAAAGACCTCAATTTCATGCAAAAAAGAGACCGTGTTGACGTCGCAAAAGACATGATTTGCGAGGCTGAATCCGATCCCACATTCATCAAAAGGATCATTACTGGAGACGAGACGTGGGTTTATGAGTACGACACGCAATCCAGACATCATATAGTATATATACAATTTGGACGGCATGATAAAACACAAAAATATTACAATGCAACAATTTCAGAGTGTAAAAATCATTCGCCTTGACTGGGATCCCAGTCAAGGCGAATGATTTTTACACTCTGAAATTGTTGCATTGAAATGCACATTAGCGGTTGACTCCGTTAAAAGTTACTGTTGCGACATCTCCCGCAGTTTCTTTGGAATTTGACAAAAATATTAATCTAGAACACGTAAAAGGACACTCACATTTCAGAAAGTTTAAGCTATTAGCTTTCTCTGCTGGTTTCTTCAGGTCAGACTGGAAGGTTTAGAGTGGAGGGAATGCGTGGGGTGGTGCAGGGGGAGCGCACCGTGTGCTGGGAAGGGGGGAGGAAAGTGATAAGGCTATAGTGGCGACGCTTGAGCCCAGGAATTCCTTCGATACCTGCTCACTCCATTTGAACCCTTTTCATGCTCATCTATAAGTAAACAAAGCATTGGAATATCGTTTACCGCCACTATAGGTCACGAAGTTTGATGAAAGTTCCAACTCAAAAAGAGATATTTAAAGGAAAACTTTAGTTTCTGAGATTTCATATGCCTCAATTTGTTGCCGTTGGTTGGTTTTATGGCCATTCCATAAGAACTTTGGCACGCGTGCCCCAGTTGCGGTGCCGCAGTGTCCCTCTTGACAAGTAGGAAGACGAATTTAAATCATTTTATTTTCTTCAGAGGCATCATAAACCCCACTTATTTAAAAGTAACGTTTCAGTGGGAACATCCACGAATGACGTGTAACCTTAAGACTTCGCCATAAATAGTGTAAAGAGTTTTACAGTCAAGCGTTAAAAAATCTGTGGATAGAAATTCAAGGAAAATTAACGTTTTTTCTGCGAGAAACAATATATTTATCTTTTTCAAAATTATAAAAATTGTGTTAAAGATTTAATTATCCATGTAATGTGGTACAGTATACTCTTGAGGTTTCAATCCAACTCTTGTTTTTAGCCAAATTGTGTAATGGAAGACACTTGTCTTGTATTTCATTGTTGCATAAACTTAATCGTTTTGAACCTTCATATTTTCACAGTGAAGAACTAGTAACGCATTCAAAATTGCTGAATACGTAAAATGTAAGGTACTTACTTTTTATTGAGATTGGTGAAAGTTGAAACGAAGGAAAACACCGCAAAAAACTCTCTTAAGTTTGGGGTACGTACACTCTTCCAAGTTTTCAAACTCCACTCCCTCAAGAGGTACTTAATAGATAGAAGAAAATTTCTTCACTCAAATTACTAAAATTGAATTGCTTAAGAATCTGTTCACCTCAGCAGTGAGAGGAAATCAATGGAAGTTTACCAGACATGGGAAAATGATCTTCTTTCAATGTTATGAGAAGAGGTAAGTAAAATTCCAAAGAAACTGCGGGAGATGCCGCAACAGTAACTTTTAACGGAGTCATCCGCTAATGTGCATTTTAATGCAACAATTTCAGAGCGTAAAAATCATTCGCCTTGACTGGGACTCGAACCCAGATCCCTCAATATCCGGTCGAGTGCTTTAGCCACTTAAGCTACCGAGGCGTCCTCTTAAACTCTGAAATTTTGGGGCTTTTAAAGGAACTGGATGTTATGACGAAATACCGTACATACAATGTCACATGCAAATTGTTGCATTAAAATGCACATTAGCGGATGACTCCGTTAAAAGTTACTGTTGCGGCATCTCCCGCAGTTTCTTTGGAATTTGTCAAAGGGAAAACACCATACGTGTTTAAAGTTGGCTTTTAACCTCGTGGACAGTGGCGCCTCGCGCACGACTACGAATGCATGTGACATTGTATGTACGGTATTTCGTCATAACATCTAGTTCCTTTAAAAGCCCCAAAATTTCAGAGTTTAAGAGGACGCCTCGGTAGCTTAAGTGGCTAAAGCACTCGACCGGATATTGAGGGATCTGGGTTCGAGTCCCAGTCAAGGCGAATGATTTTTACGCTCTGAAATTGTTGCATTAAAAAGAGGTAAGTAAGTTTATTTTGACAATTTTCTTTTTTGTTCTCTACTTCTGTGTGAACATTATCATCAAATGCCAACCGGGTTAGTGGGTGCATAACACACTCACCTTACGAAACAAAAATCTTGGAGGTCGGTGTAAATAAATTTTTTTTACCGGACGGTTCTCGAACCGTCCCTCGCAGAAAATTTATTTAACCTGGAGTTTAATTTCAAGAAATTCCGAAGAACTGTGCTCCAAATCTAAATAAATCTAAATATATGCAGGAAAAAGTTCCTATTCACAACTCATCAGATATTTTTCTATTCTTCTCAATGCTCATAAGCAAGCGTCTGAAAGTGAAACTCACTTGAAATGTCGTAACTTGCTGTCATTCCATTATATAAAATAAATTGTTCGGATTTTTAATTAACTTTTCATTTTGGTTAACAAAACCTCCATTCGTGAAACTGATCTTGCATAGTGTATTCAAGTTTCCTTCCGTAAAAGTGTAAACAATTAATATTATTGAATATTTATAAAAGTTAGCATGGCTTAGGCTAATGAATCGCATAGAAAAAATTGACACTACATTTTATAAATAAGTACAACTTCATGCAGAAAAGTTAACTGATTAGGGATGAGTAATTGATGGAGTATGTTACACGTTGCATTGATTTATCAAAGAACTAAATATTTCTGCACAACTTGGAACTTTACTCCAGTGGCTTGTATTTTCAGGATCATCTCATCAGCTTTACATAATTTAATTTATATTCCTTTGTAGTGATAGTCTCAACAATGACAGTTTATAACCCTAATTAAGTAAATTATTAACGCAATGTTTTAAAAATGTTAATACAATGTGAGAATGATTTTGGACCACACCGTTTTAAATCCAGGCGGAGAATCTGGGATTCACTGGTCCCTAGAACTTTCTGAGAGACTGGGCGGCAGCTGAGGAAAAAATACAGGCTCCCGATCCTCGATGCGTTTCTTCTATCCTTAAGACTTACTTCGGTTTGAGCTCCATCTTTATATATTTCTACTACCAGCCGTTTTGATTACTTTCGATGATTATGTAATAATGTGTTTTATATTTTTTCTCTAAAGAGATATGAATTTGGTTTGGGCCTTTTAAATTTTACTGTCGGGAAGCACAAGCCGAGTAGAATTGTGCCTGACTTGTTTCTTATTCTCTCGCGTCAAGTGATTTCTTCTACTCGAGTGCGAATTCGATGCAGTTACCCCATGTTTCCATTTTACGCACACTGGTCGAATTCTGAAACCACCCCTGCATCCGACTTCTCCGATTCGCTTCCAAATCCCTCCTCTCCTCGCCCCTCTCCCGCTCCGCCACCCAAACGGAACCACGCACGCTGCCCACGTTTCCGCCCCCCTACCCAACTCACCCCCCTGTCTTCTGACGACAGCTCCGATCACTAGACGTGTTCCTAGAGCGGAATCGGGGGAACCTCCTGGCGCTAACGAGGGAGCCTCAGTTCGAGTGGCACGGTGGCGGTTACAGCGCAGAATGTTCACAGATGTGACATCTTAAGACTGGTGGTTTTATCCCAGGGCAATCGATTACAGTAGCGTGGGAACTTCGATTCAATTTCCTCTTCCACACCTTGCCTTCGATAACCTCTCCACTGGATGAATCTTAAGTTTTCAATTACTATGCACGCGAAATTCAGAGACACTGCCGTTGATATGCAAGCTGTGAAGACAATTGCTAATCGATTATTACGCGAAATTTAATTTCCCAAATTTCATTCCTGAGGCAGAGCAAATTTCCTCGATCAATCTTTTGAGCAGTATGTTCAGAAATAATAATTTTTAAGAAATATTACTTCGTTATGTGATTCGCTGCAATACATTTGCGTCACTTAGTTACTACATCCTATTAATTATTGAATTTATTCATGATATGACTATATCTGAATATGATACAGCCTTCATGTTGTCTAAATCGGACCTTCTGGTTCAACTATCCCATTTGGATTAAAAGCCATTCAATTTAATGCACGTTGTCGCTTGGTTACGAATTTCTCACCTCGGACAATTAACTCAAAATGGATGCAATTCCTATGCATATATAGCCAAGGAAAGAAAAGTCTAAGTTTAGATGATTGGCACTTCAAGGAAAAAATTGAAGTTTAAAACAAAAATATTTACTACCCTACAAAAGTTCAGGTACAGTAAATACGGTTTATCATATCTATTAAGGAAAATCCATGTTATTCAATAGCTTAAGCTTCTAACGCTCGAAAATGCCATGTAGTGAAGTTGTGAGTACCGGCTGCCAATTAATAAAGATAACTGAAATGTTAATTTAAGAATATTAATTCAAGAGTAAGTAATGAACAATAACAGTGCAAAGACCAAGTCAACCCGCAGTGTCTCTTTAGAAGGCAAAATAGATCCCGTAGGGATTTTGATAATACTTCCCCAGAAGTGCGTATACCAATCGTACTTCGTGCAAGTAAAGTAAATTTTCTCCCAATACGACAATATGATGTATCAGTACTCTTATAAAACAATCGAAATCGCTGGGAAATAGAGTCACTCTCAGATCTTCTTCTACCACTCCGCACGATTTGTGGAGACTGGAATAACCGTGCAAACATGAATCAACAGATTTTCATTGTTTGAACATTGAAAACCAGATTCAAAAAATGAGAGAAATTACGAATCTAAAATTAGAACTAAATAAAACAAAAATCTCATTCACCCGGGACGAGTACCTGCCGGGGAAAAGTTAGACACTACGGCGTAACGAGTATCATCCAGCAGGTAAATTTTCTTGTAGCTATCATATACTATAAGATGACACCAATTCCATAAGCTGGGAATTAAATATTGGGACCATTAAGAGGAGACGAATTATAAGCATTGAAATGCGCTATAAAAACTCGATACACTCCCTCCTTCTTGCCCCGATAACAAAAGGTGCCGCTGAACAAACTGAATTTTTCCTCGCCAACTGGACAGCGAACGGGAAACGATGCGAGAGTGCACCGTCGCGCGAGGAAATCCGTCGCTACGTTTTGCCTTTATCATGATTGAGCCAGGGTTTCACTTCCTTTCCCCCCTCCCCCTGCATGATGTTGGTTACTACACTGAGGTGGGGGGCGGGGAACGGGGCTGGGAGTTACGAAGGGGAATCGGGTAGAGAGAATGATGCGAGCGTTGTTGCTACAAGGGCGGCAGGGGAGGTGGCGCAAGACAAGATATCGCGACGGGAGAGAGATATTGCCATAGGGCAGGGGGTGGTGGAGTGTTGAAACACACGCACGTACACACATACACACTCCCCCTCCTCACACCTCTGACATCCCATTGTCTTCCTTTGCTCCCCGCGAAACATCTTTCGATGAGCGCTCCTTTCGCCCGCGTTGTTCGGGGCGAAAAGATGTTTTGATGCTAACCCTCCACCCCACCGTTCCCCCTCCTCCTACTACAAACTCACAAAACCCCCCTTCCACCGCTTTAGCCCCGATTTCTCCCCCGCTACGCCCCCTCGCAACAGTTCTCCTCCCCCATCCCACCTCCACCACCACCCCGTTGCGTTAAAAAGTGGCGAAGAGACGTTGGCCTCGTTTCGTTCTCGTAATCAATCGTCCCATCCCCTCCCCCAAAGCTTCCCCATTCTCCCACCCACCCCCATCTCAATCCTCCTCTTTTCGCTCTCTCTTCACCCCCTCTCTCTTCCCTGACTCGAAAACTACTCATTCCCGCGCACACACACACACATATCATCCCGCTCGTTTCTGACACCATCGCCTCACCCCAACCCACTTCCCACCCCACTCCTCCCCTTCGCTCGTTTTTCCTCCTCGCCGATATTCCTCCGACGGCTCCTTTTGCTAGTTTCGTTCCCCGAAGGGAAGAGGACAAACCTCCCTCCACTAACGAGGGGCGGGGAGGTGGTGGCGGTGATGTGTGTGTGTGTGTGTGTATGTGAGGAAGGTGGACATGTGATCGAGACGGGCTTGGAAGGGGGGGAGAGAGTGTTTAGGGGGGCGAAGTGGTTCGGTTGTGAGTCGCGGTAGAATTTTATTTCGGTCGGAGAAGAGCGCACTATTTGAGCCGATGTCGGGTGGGCCGCGGGTGATCGTCTCCCAGACGCACTCGATCCACGCGGGTCCATCGGCCTGCGCTCTAGCCTTTTTGTAGCGCCAAAGTCACGAATGCACACCAAAAACCACTGCAGAAGCGCATGGCGGAGGCTGTCGTGGCCCGAGCCGTAAAAGTATTGAAGGAAAAAGGCTACTAAGGGGGTGTTAATTTACAATCTGAGCAGTCTTTTTCTCTTACCGTGAAATCCCAGCAATGGGCATGGCAAACCCTTGAAACTTCCCATTAGGAATCTCTCTAATCTTTTCCTTATTATAATACCAATGTGGTAAGGGACTTTGGATATTTTAATGACGGTTGTGAGGATAAATGTCAGCCATAGGGGCCCCTCGGGGCGGAGACCATCACCCTACTTTTACCTTCTCTACACATTTGCACACATGCCATCGACATACACGATACTAATAATCTAAACCCGTGAGGTTGACAATGTTGGAATATTGAGGAGATATGCGTTCAAAAACAGACTGAAAGATTCCAAATTTGATCGGAAAATTCAGGTTGACAACATTAAGGATAATGATATGCCTACGAATTGATGCCAAATATCCCTTTACAGGCCTCCTCAACATTACTTTCATGGATGATGTCCTAACATCCCGTGCCACTCACCCTCGGTCCTCCAGTGGCCTGCGTTTTGTATTGGACATGAAAAATCTTCGGATCAATATTTTTGATCGAGGTATTCGTGTCGTAATTTTCTACCACAGCTAGATAATTAATTTTGGCTTTGGATGAGAAATTAATTCGTAGTTTGTCAAAAGATGTTTTTTGAGGACAAGTCTTCCATTTTTTTCTTATCATTTTTAAATCAATTATGCTTCATTAAACAACTGATATCCCTTACAAAATTTTGGCAAGTTAATTTAACCTTTGAAAAGAATCACTCTTTGACGTGGATTAGTCTTAAACACGAGATTTTTTCTATAATTGAAACGCAGAATCTATTTATTTATTGCTAATCATATCAAAATCTGTATAATTATGATTGTACTCCTGCCATTCCCTTCGAGCCCTTCCCTTTTGAGCTAGGTAAAAAAAATAAAACACCTGATTTTGACTTATTTCTGGAAATTTATTCGTCTTTGCTTATTTCTCTCTTGCATTCATCTCTTACATGGAATTAATTTAATGATTAATTTCAAAAATGATTCTTTGTTCCTCAAGTTTTTAATATGCCTTTCTTCGAAACCCCATGAACACATTCACACCTGCTTTTCTTTCTGTCACCAATTGTTTACCCTCCTATCGTATATCTGTTTGCTTTCCCGACTCTAATTCATTTTCATCACATGATTAAATTAGCGCAGCATATTTCTTTCACACTTGTCCATTACCGGTGAAGCTAATCCACATTATTTTGAATCAAACGTTGTTTGCTCTATCCTTCCTATTTTTCGTAGATACTCCTCAAGTACTCCATATCCATCGCATTTAGCTGAAATTTATGCTTCTTCTGGCATAGATAAGTTTCTTTTTCATATTGAAATGTGGAAACAATTATACTTTTACGCACCATCATTTTTGCTTCTTAGTACAAAAATTCATTTTCTACGCACTTCACATACTACCACCAACCTTTCTGTAGGAATGCATACGTCTTTTTATCTCCTTAACTAATTTTACCATCTCTGGCAAATATTCTGCCGAAGCGTAAAACTGAATCCATTCGTTCATTTCTTTTGCTGTCTAATCTCTCTTCTCACGCAATTACTCGTCTCATTCTTCATATCAAACTACTATCACCTTGGATATTTTCAATTATCTCGGCTCTTAATTTAATTTTATTTGTCACCTCGCTTAAGATAATTAGAGCTGTTGGGTCGTCAGACAGAAATGCTTAAACAATGTCAAATCATAATTATAATAGTTTCGTATTTATGTATTATGCCGTTTTAAAGCCTCAAAAGATCCGGGCGTAATTATATTTAAGAGAAAATGGTTATTTTTTTCGCTTTTATCTTCACTCTCAGGGTAATTTGAATTGTACGATAGTTTTTGCCCTGGAAGTAACAAGAGCAAGAGGTCTTCGTTTTCAAAATGCATTTTATAAAGAAAAAGACAGCCCAAATTTTTCTATAAATTTTATAGTAAATAAATCGTCTTATGAGTTTTGGAAATGTTTAGATTACTACTTCTGCTATGAACGGAAACATATGATGAAACTTATTGAATACGCGGTAGTCTTGGTAATGAGCTTAAGGCACCCAGTTAGTCAAAGTTCGTATTCCATTGGACATTTAGGATACATTCACAGGATAATCATTCTCTTTTCCTTCAAATAAATAATTAAAATGAATATTTGATTCACTATTCACTATATTTCAATAGATTGAAACACAAACCGCCAGCATAAAATTACTAAATGCATTACTAACGATTCAAAATTCATCATTATTTTTAAGAGAGGGTTCTTGATTTATATCTTTCCTCTCAAACACTGCCAAACCGTCTTTACCGGATAATCCAGTCAATTTTCCACGACTCATTTCCCTCTAATAACCAGTGAAGGCACTCAATATTTCAAAGATATTTACAGTGTGGCATTAATATTAATGTTGGTTTACTGTAAGTGGAGAACTCCTGCATTAAAAAAATTGTTTTCTCGGTAATCATTCCAATTCACAGGATCTTCAGGGGCTGGATTGCTTGATAGTCATCTACTCTAAAACAACAGCTTTTCCCTCAATTTATTGCACTAGTCATAAAAATTTATTTTCAGTGGTTGATATTGATTTTCACGGGTCGCTCTCACACCCACTGTTTGCTGGACATTCACGTGCTTGTGTTTCCTGTGCGTTAGGCTATTTTGCACACATGCACGTTATGGGTGTAGGCTAAATACGCGAAAGTTTTTTTTAGCAATTAATTGCATTGGTGCATGTTCGTTGTTTCTCAAGTGACGAATATCACGTTTCTGTTGACTCTTTGATCGACAGCTAATGCAAACATTGATTGCAAACGTAGGACTAACTTTATCCCATCCTGTCACTTGAACCTCAGCTTCAGAGGTTCACAGAGTCATTTAAGATCATACAGACTGAATTGGGCGTATTTACTCATAAAAACTGGATGAAACTATCCTCGGTATCATTATTATTATATAAAGATGTGCGTTATTTTAGGAGATAAGGGAATAATAGTTAGTGCTCACGAATTGCATTCGCTCCAAAATAATCCGCTGATACCTCAAAAACTCGTATTTTATTGGAGCATAAAGTATGCAATTTATTATATATTTAATGAAATTACGTTAAAGCGGATAGTTTAAAACGGACGTTAAAGAGATGCAAATTTCAAATAGATTTTCATAACAATTAATCAATTGTATCCCCTTAAGCCAATTTTCACAGATCGAGGGAGCAATTTAGTCATTTCATCATGCGTATTGACCGAGACTCTTCAATTCGGAAGTATAGTGACCAGCAAGAATCTCTTCTCATTCAGTTTATTCTGAATACTTTCCTTTGATGAAAACAAGAGCTGTTATACAAACATTAAAATTTTCAGCTAAAAATAAATGCAACTCTGTGTATTTGAATACACATTAAAATGGTACATTGACCAGCGAGCTTGGTCACACGGGCGAGATGGCAAAATGCGTAATTGAATGTCGGCTCGTGAAGTTCACAAATTTTACCAGTTTCTAAAAATTTTCGTCTATGAAAGAATTTCCGTCATTGTAAGTCGGTTCTCATTTTAATATCGACTCGATTATCGTGAAGTCGCACTCAGGCCCGTTGTCGGTCAACACAAGTCTCATTACCAGAGGCGGCCGGGCGCTTATGTGCGCAGTGCGAGTGACTCAGCGCTAACACTTAATCATTCGAAGAGAGAGGGGAAATCCACACCACATCCGTCACTCCGAGGGGCGGGTGGAGGAAGAGGGAGGGGAGATCATAATTTTTCAGGAAGAAGAAATTGAAGACGGGAGTGGAAGGAAACAACGGTTTTAATGGAAGCAATTGCTAAAAGACGGCGACACAATCAATCCCAATATGAATGGGCATTAAAATGTGTGTCCACATATCCGAATGCCATTTCCATTTTATGAAAATCTTAAATTGAGATGCTAATTACAGACTAATCAGCGGTAAACATCCGTGTTTAGCATGCAGACTTCCATAGAAATCGAGAGCAACGAGCTGGGACGAATTTTTACAACTCCCCTGTTTAATGCAGCTATTGTAAACATCACTAATTTTACTTTTAACTGATGCCATAACAGTAGGGTAAGCAGGACAATTCTGTTTTATAAGGCAATAAAGCATATAGTGAAAGCAGACCCAAGTTGTGTATGTTGTGTGTTATGTGGTACCCAAATTAGTCAAGAGAGGCAGATGAAGAGTTTGGTTACATATATAAAGAGTCTAGAATACTTCATTGGTGCTGAAACACTAATCTTTTGATAATACGGAAAAATTCGCAGAAAAAACGCTTACTTTTAGGTTTCATGATATCATTTTTTAAGAACAAATTTTTAAGAAATCCAAAATACGACATAATTTTGACAAAACAACCCACATTATTATTATAGGCAAAACCATGCACCATGGAGGAGTTTAACTCAACTTAATTTCAAGAGCAATCTTATATCAGTTTAACATAAAAAATGTTTACCACTTTGTTACAGCAAGACTGGTTCATCGTCAAATTCAGGATTAGTTCACTATAATTTAAATGAGAGTCAGTCATAAATTCATTCTTGCGTATAATTATTTTAAAAGAAGGCTTTGCTCCGTTCAGAAAGGTTTGTCACTTCTACAATGTGCATTCTGAATCCTAGATTTGATCGAAATCGAGTGAGGTTATTTGAATAAAATTGCCCCAGTAAAGCTCTCGTTGCTTCATTTTCATGCCTTACTGTCGCATTTCTTTCGTATTTCAATGCTAGGAAAAAATGATTATGGTAAATAGTCTTAAAAGCCGTATTTTGGATACATTTAATTACTCATGCAATAAAACATGCATGTACAATCACGCCTCATATGAAGGCCGAAAGAATCCCTTCCATGGTATAAAATGGCAACTGAGCCAATATTGCACTTCATCTACTATTATCTACTTGCACGACTAATAAACTCTTTTCGGCGGATAGAGCAAGTCGCCCGAAATCCTCGGTGAATCCTTTACGTGTTTACCTTTCCCCAGCTTAGCCCACGCAGTATGCGTAGCACTGATCTAGTATCTAGTAATCGGAGCGATCCAAAGCAAACTTTTAAATTTACTTTGTTCCCTGGTATCGAGGAAATGAATTTATCTGCAAGAATTAAAGGGCATTATATTTTATTTCACAGGTAAACTACTACCACCTTCAGAAGTAAGCAAACAAAGTGGCTTTTTTTGTTAGATCACTGGTAACGGTAGATAAGGGCACGCAGGACAATTTTTTACACATTCTGGAAGAAAATTATTCGTTTCCCAAGAGAGCAAGTAACGGCAACATAAAAAATGTGATGTCGTGCTCATTGGGTTAATTAAAATTACTTTACCCAGAATTTCACAATCTTTTTCGAGGAAAACAAGCTAAAGTTAAATACTAACTTTTGTAATAACTCGGTATAAGAGATGCTGTTCCGAGAAAAATAACGCGCAAAGTTCAAGTACGGATTCTTGTTTAAATGTTTACACTATCGCCATCCACCCTTCTTCCGCAGCAATTCTTACAAATGCTACACTGGCTGCATTGTAGATGACTTTAGATTACACAACTATGGTGAATAAATCTTGCCTGGCTAGTTGAAAATTTCAGAATTAGTGTCAAATAATTCAAGTTACACTTATCTCTTACAAGTTATTTTCCAGGTGAGGTGAAATTATTGCCACAATATTTTGGATTATGTCGTCGATGTTATATCGGCCTCGGCCATACTCTACCGTCACTCTCCAACCTCAAATTCCACGTTTACCTTAGAACTTATCCGGACATTTTTAAATCCATGGATTGGATGCAGCCACTGCTACACCGCCTGCTGAAGGAATATCTTCAATTCGAAATTAATGAAAATTTATTTGAAACTATTTAATTTAGAATATCTATACCATGTCGGTTGCTAGCTGCTGAAGGGAAGTATATAAAAGAAAAAAATTGGCTTTAGACCTAACTTATCGTATATTTCTTCATAACTTCTGAAGAAAAATGATAAACAAATAATATTTACGTTTATTTTACAATGATGTAAGGTTGTCATTGCTAATTACATGACAAATACCATCCTCTCTCGATCCGAGGTTCACTCCCCGCTCCCAAGTGCCCCCCGCCCCAGTCGAGAAAAATTCGTTTGCAACAAAGGAACAAATTGCAAAATAATTTCTACAAATAAACAAAGTTTATTTTATCTTAGCAAATATATTACCTATTAGATACTAGTGATTTCAGGGATGTATAAACATAAATGTTGAAGCTAAATTGTTTTTAAAAATGTGTCACTTTGTTAAATCTAATAAAAAACAAAGACTATCCACTCAAAAGTTTACAATTTTGGTTTATAATAGTAGATATATGATGGTAAAGTTCACCTCATGCGAAGCCTTGCATCGTGATATTCATGATATAATTTGTTTTGCCATACAAAGCTTTGCGGTGTTAAAATCATGAAATGTTTACCCGGTGTTAATGGAAGGTGCATAGGGAATTCACGCTTAGAAGAAACTAATCAATGTACTTCGGTTGAAGATCAGCGGGAGTGGTCCGAGTAAGAGTAGGAGAGGAGAGGAGAAAAACGAGAGAACTTAAAACTGAATCTACCAATTGGAAACTTTTCCTTTTGGGCGTTATTCTTGAAAATACGAAACCTCCCCTCAACGGTATACGCCATTTGTCATCGTCCAAGGAACATATTGAAAGGTGCTACCCGGGTAAAAGTCTGGACAGCTGTAAATGGAGTCCCGGATCTATCAGCGAACAGGAAACAGCGTTCAGGAATTGGAGAAAATGGGAGAACATTTTGTCGGTCATAACAGCTGGCAAGAGCTAGTGAATTTTAAGAAAAACGAAAGTGCTGCTCGAAATTTGTAAGTAATCCAAAAGAATTGTTATTACTATCGTATGTTTGAATAATTGTTCAGAAACTTGTGAGATGAGATGGCCTTCGCATCGATCTGGTGAGCAACGATAGACAGGCTGTAATCTATAATTCTATATATTCTTAGGTATTATGTTTTTTTATTGCCGTTGTCCAGTGAATTAAGAAATATTCTCAAGGTTCCTGGAGTATTTTCTTACTTATCCTAAAATAATGACACTTGGGAACATATTTTGAATGGCTTTACTAATAGCCGAAGAAGAATCAGGACAAAAATTAAATTTGACGCTATCAAATATATCTCTGATCCTTGGTCACCCATGGTTACCCATTACTTGACATTGCTTCTCATTTATTTAACATCTTAAGCCAACTATACTACCCTGTTTCACAATAAAATATATTCCAAACGCCACACCTGTGAAAAACGTTTGTAAGGATTTAGAGAACGTAAAAATTGCATCCAAAAGGTTAAGTGTGATTAAAATTATTTTAGGTATTTAAGGTTACATTTATACATAACCGTGCACATTCAGTTGTAAGAAAGAAAATCAGCATAGAGCTTTGATAGATGCTGAGAATCAGCTGCACTGAGTTACTACATGATCAAAAATTTAAAAGGACAGTGAAAATAAAAATTTCAGAAATTTCCACTACCTTTTTCACATTTATATTTCCACTGTTATGCCCGTGTTATCATATTTTTGGCGCTAAATGCTACCTTATTATACTTGATTGAGTTAAGCTGGAAGTAAGCACGAAGGTACTACATAGCTGAGGTTTCAAAATTGAATTAGTTTACTCCCTTTAGAACATTACAACTGTTGCAGAAAATTCTCTTCTGGCGATATATTGGTGGTCAAAATCTGGCATTGTGTAATTTTTTGTAACAAATTTTAAAATAAATCTGTTGGCTGAAAGAGATTCCTACAATTATATATAATTATTGAGTGGTAGTTTTATAACCTCTATGCTGAACTCCTAAACATTCAACTCCATATTTTAGTTTTACGTTTGAAAGTTTCCAAGGGAAATTTGGCTCACTCATAGTACAGGCCGTGATTCATTAGCATTAAGTAAAAAATGTTAATTGCTAAAAATTATAATTATAATATAGATATTTAAAAAATATTCTTGCAAACTTCGGAAAAACGTACCTGATACTTTTTTCGCGAAATATCGCAACGATCTCCGACAGCACGGCAGACATCAGCAGAATATGTTAATCATTGCCTATCAAGGATTGCAGAGTAGATGAGGAAATAATAGAGAAATAAATAGTAAGCGTATTTGAGGGGTTCAAGTTCATTTATTAAATTTTCTTGAATAAATATTCAAATCTGTGAGCAAGAATATTAATGTTTGGTAGTACTCACTTCAGGAGGACCTAAAGAAAATTTTAAAATTTATATTACATTAATATTCATATTAAAGTAATTTTTTAACCGTAGGGTTCTGTTCCAAAGTATGAACTGCAGTTTGTGGTTCCCGCTATATTAATAGGTCTGTAGAGCTTCATTAAATCGTACTTTTTTTCTAGTTGTTCTGCCGCAAGTTCATTTGCCTAACTTTATATTTTATATGCCTCTGCTTAATGCCTGATCAGTAGGAACTAAACTTTCCATGTGGATCAAATTTGAATGGGATTTCCGGAGTCATCTGATCAGTAGGAACTAAACTTTCCATGTGGATCAAATTTGAATGGGATTTCCGGAGTCATCGTCCATTGGTTCTTCCACGCAATGCCAGTAAAAATAGGTGGTGAAGTTACGTTCAAATGCTATTAAACAAATATTCCTCTTCACATTTAGCGTAAACCCACGCGTTTAGCGTAAAAATACTACCGTAAAATGTATTTTCGTCTGCACTCTGTGAAACATCCAGCGTGAATTTGTTATCATAAAGTGTGATGAAAACGGTAACTTAAGTGCAAAACATTTTGGTTTACAGGGAAGAAAAATATGCGTTTTTTTGGTTGCTAAATTTTGCACCTCGTGGCCTTGGTACCGTGTAAGGGATCGGACCTTATGTTGAAAGCGTGGAGCTTGTGTTGAAAACCTTGCGCCCTTTCGCTCGACACACATCCATAGGAAATATCCGTATTGGATGACGTTGGCAGGATCGAGTGAGAGGGTTCAACTTACGAGCGAATACACGGGCCGCGCTAGTCTGGGTTTTTGGCTGGAGCTTCCGAAGACCGATCCGTCAAACCAAAACATCCGTGATCGATTCCCGGTTGGAGTAAGCTTTTCCCATTGCAATCGTGTTCCAATTCAGTGTTCAATTTCAAGGGTTAAATGATCCCTCCTCTCCGTCAAAGGTTCCTAATGCCTTCTTTAGAAGCCTTTTTCCTCAAAGGCGAAAAGTGAGCCAAAGGTTCGTCATTGCCCCGTATGGGAATCAATACCTTAGCTCCATCACTATGATCACCAAGAAAAATCTGACGGATGTTTATCATTGCCTCATGTAAGACCCGGTCTTCATAATTGATGCCATTGAGGAATTCATCCCTATAATCACTACTATAATATTACGATTTCGTTGAAAACATAAATAAAATAGAATTTAAAAACTTGCTTGTTCAGCGATTTTGTGAATGGATGTGCAGTGGCGCTTTATCACAAAATTATCATTTTGTGGCCACTATAATTGGCTCCCATTAACTCCCAATTATTTTGTGAGTATCCTGCTTCTGTTTTACCCTATTCTCATCGCCTCTTTTCCTTCAATATCCCATCGTAAGTTTCACTGCTATTTCTCTATCCATCCTATCTTCACACGTATCACTTCACAAACCTACTCTATGGATTAGCATACATGTGTTTTCAAATAGGTATGTAGTTTCAGGTGCTTACATCTGAAGAAACAAAATAAGTATTTTCCCAAAATTATTTTGTTAGATGTACGACGTCTGTCCAAAAAGTAACTTACGTTTTGAAATAAAATATTAACCTAGTGATAAGACAAAGTTTATTATATAATTGTGAAAGCCACATTATTAAATTTTTTTATACATCGTTGAAATTCAAATCGTGGGGCATTTATCAAAGTGATTTTCAATTCCGATTCTGAAGAAATCTGCCGCCTTGCGTTTCAACCACTTGTTTACACCAGTATGCAATTCTGTGCCACTGTCAAAACGCTGCGTTGCAAGCTACCTTCAGCGAGAGATTTGTAATCTTAAATCAGAAATTTCAACAAATTTAATCATTGATTTTCACCGTAAATTCATGTGTCACAAGGCTAGGCCGACCACTGCATTCCTCGTCCTGAATATTGGTGCGGTCATTTTTAAACTAAATGCACCGCTGCCTCATTCCGCCTTTACTCATTGTTCTCTTATCATTGCCACTGGCCGGCCCCGGTGGCGGCGGGGTAACATCCTCGTCTACCAACCCAGGTGGGTTTTTTTACCATCTAGGGCTTGGTTGTACGAGCTCATATGTGATTGTCTTCAATGTAATGTCTGTAATGTACGGGTTATGTGGAAGAAGGAGCTATAGGTCTCAACCTCGCCCAATTAAGGCAATAAATATATAAATTGTTCCGTCTCCGAACACTTCACAAAGTTGCCTATGAATTTCAATTGGCTTGTGTTTTTTTGCCAGTAAAACCTATTCACTGATCGTACTTCGCACCGGATATTTTATTGAAGTACGCATTGAAAAAGTTCGCAGTGATCAAAGTAGAATAACCACAATCTGTACACTAACACAACAGGATGTGTACTGAGTTTAGTGTGATTTTCTTCATTTATACAACAAAATAGGGACTCTAGCCCTAGCCGTCACTATGCTGGACCAAAATGTCAGATACTTTCTTGTCAGTCTTTGTATATTCACCGAAGACTATACACAGAATCATTATGACAGATATGGTACGAGAATCTATCTTAAGAAATCTTGGATGATGAGGGTCTCAAGAAGGCTAAGCTTAAAATTAAATTTGGGGGTATGATCTTATATAGATAACACGGTTCATAATAAATCACAGCGCTACTCATTGAACTGGTTCTATTTTATTTTTACTAAAGCTCAATTGAATCCATAAATTGAAAAGGCAAAGTTTTTATCAATATTACTTACAAGATATTTGAAATCTGCTGATGGTAGCGGGCTAAAACTAGCAGCTAAAAGTTTAAATTTTTCAAACTTACACTGGTAGGAGTGTAATTGATGGTTTCCGGCGTAACTTTATGGAATCGATACATATTGGAAATGAAAAATAGTAAATTTGTGATTCCACTATTTTTCAGTGAAATCACAAAGTTACTATTTTTCATTTCCTGGTAAGAGTGAATCAGTATTCAAATTAAGAGCAATATCGTAGTTCATAATTTAGAATTTCTCCCGAAATTGGGGTGACAGCGTGAAACAGGATGTCAAAATGAAGCATCGAATTACATTTTAATTTAAAGTTGCAATTTTAAAGCTGTTAGAAATACCTAAATCTCACATCGTTTCATCTCATAAGATGGTATTCCTCACATTATATCGGGAGCATGAATTGTGTAACATTTTCCAATAGAAACGAACTTTTGGATAAGTATTTTCGAATATTAGTGACATTAAATTGGTGAATGTAATACATCAACTTCCGAATATAATCCAAATAATGCAGCCTTTAGACACTCAAATGTTAAATTCTGGAAAGAATTTAGACAATTCTACATTTTATAAAATGAGGAGAGAAGGCGAGCGTGTATGTAGTCTGTTTTATCGTAGCAAAGAATTTTCTTTAGATAATTTTGTGAATTAAATTTATAGTAAGGTGAATTAATGATAAACGAAGTATAAAATTGATGAGTTTTCCAATTAAAGAATTTTTAGAGCAAAGTGGTGATGTTCTGAAAAGGGAACGCTTTAAAAAAATACCTACTTGTAGGTCATGAAAGTTAGGAAAGTGCATTGTAGGAGTAATTAGTTATGATTGATTGACATTAAGCAAATTAAGTACAGCGTTCAATGCATCTTTGAGTCAATAAGGCACAAAATCTTTTCAAGCATTTACAAATATTGAGGGAAACCCACCAAGGGCCGACCGTGTGCGTTCCCTCCGGAGGAGTATAAATGGCATCTTAATACTCCTGAAAGTTATGAATAACCAAACATTAGATCACTTTAATGACATTTTATTAAGAACTTTGGTATTCAATTACCTACTCGTGGCTCATATGCTCCTCTGATCCCGGCCGCACGATTTCAACTCGTCGTTGAGTTTCAACAGGGTTCACCAGAATGAACGCAAGAAATAATCTCCGGAGGCGTAGGTCTGATAAAAAATCTACGAAATAGCTACCAAAATATTTCTTTCATCTGTTAAATCCATTAAATGTGGACATATCTTTATTCCCACTGGAACCTTTTACTTAGCGTATGGAAATCTTCATCATATCTAATACAAGTTTCCCCCCAAAATGAACTGTGAAGCAAATATGAGGAAGATATGTCCATTTTCAGAGATGTAATAGTCTGAGAAGTCAGGGGCTGTAAGAGTTCAAATTTTTAATTTAATGCCATTATTTCTTGGTTTTTATTTTAATTTCGCACTGCAGTCAAGTATCCCGGAAACCAAAAAAAAACTCTTTTCACTTATACATTAAGTTTTAGCCTTCCAACTAATTAAATGGAAATTATAAATAATAACATCAATAGTGTGCCATTTAATAATGTGAATTAGAGAGTGACAGTATATCAACATGATGTTAGTCACAAATGAAAAAAATAAAAGGAGAAAAATATAGGTTAAAAACTTACGTATATAGTTCGCTCTGTGACAGATATGATGTAAACACCATTCGGAAAACGTTTAAAACTAGATTCCTCTCTAAAAGTGATAAAAAACGAGTATTTCGGACACGGAGCTACCGGTATGTAAACAAATCACCTGCTTTCCACTAAATTAAACTTTTCAGGCAATGAAACATGCTGAATCTTTTTACATCTAGTTTAAGTTCAAAATATAGATTGTTTTTATATTTAACCTTCAAAGAATTCCTTTCTGCGCCGTTTTTTGTTGGCCGCAAGATTATCTGAAACATTTTCTTTAGGTATTAAGTCTAAACAATTTCAGAAGATGCTTAAAATATATAAGTAGATGATAATTTATTGGCATGTGGCCTATTGATTGTCTCCGGGAATACCGCATCATCTCCAGGTCCAACAGCACTCCCAGGAATGTTTCCAAATATCAGAATAAATATAATTTTAGAATGCTAGCCCCATCAATTAACATTAAAGGCAAACATGCTAATCATGCTGGAAAGACAGATTTGAGTGGACCGTCGAAATAAAAATTTTCTACAAGCTTTGAATAAAAAGTATCGGTAACAATTTTTTCCTTACATGTACGTAAAGTGCTGAATTCAGATCGCTGGTTAAGTGTGCGAATGATTGAAGATGGTATTGGCATTGGTAAGATGACATTGCACACCATTATCACTGAAAATTTGGCGATACGAATAATTTGCGCAAAACTCGCCCCGAAGGTCTTGACGGATGACCAAGAGCGGAGTCGAGCTTTCGAACCCCTTATAATCCCAACTTGGCACCAGCAGACTATTTACTATTCTCAAAAGTGATATCCTCCCTCAAAGGACACCACCATGGGACCTCAAGTGCCATTAAAGAAGCCTGAACGGGTACATTATGTACCTACCTAAATCCTCCTACCAGGAAGCCTTCGAGTTCTGGTAAAACTCTAGCTAACGTGTGTCGACGCTCAAGGCTTGTAATTAGAAGAATATTGAGGCATTGTAGCAATATATGAAATAAATCTATTTTTACGAAATTTTTCCCGAGAATATTTATAACAACCTTATATCATTAACAACATTATATCACAGAACTTGGGATCTCTCATTTAGTTACATGTAGATGAATATTAATTGGTCACCGCGATCATAAAATTGTTTCAAGAGGAAAAATGATTCGTATGCGCTAAGTAAAATGAAAAATAAAGATTTAAATAAGAAGAAAAATAACATAGAAAGTTAGGATGCATGATTATAATAGTTTTTGAAATCGAGAATGAACCAGACACGAGTTTTTTCAAGATTCACTTGATCTAGACTGCGTGGAGGGTCATTGAAAAACCTTGCGCTATTTATAATAGATACTCAAGTTTGTTTGTTTTTATTCGTAGCCACCCCACAAAATCCGCTTAAGCGTAAGGTTCCCATAATTAAGATGCCCACATGTCACGATGATGAGCTATTTAGCACAAAATGAAAACCAGTAATTTTCTAAGATGCATTTACGGTTCTTATGAAAGGCCGAAGTTCTAAAAAAGCCATCCCATGCTGTACTCATACAAATAAAACAACGGTGAATATCTTGGGTACATTTTCCTCTGATGAATTAAATATACGGCTCAGCTATCATTACTCTAAAACATTTGATGTGTTTGATATTTTATCCAGAGATATAAAAATGCTATAAACATTTAATCTTCAACGGAAATTATCTCCACTAAACTTGCACAGAGGCTGTTGACTTTACAGAAAAGGATTAATTTCTATATATTTATTAAGAATTGATTAATACACAGTCACATACTCCGGCGATACAGCTCATCTTTACCACTGCATCTCGGGGGTACTACGCTGAACCCTGCTCCTCTGAACCCAAATATATTGTTCATTTCTTATTCTATTATTTTGACTTCTTGAGCATTTGGGGATAAACGGACTTATGCATTATTTTCCTGCTCTTGTAAACATATAAATATATAATGCAACAGTTTTAATAGCGGAACAATATGGTGCAAGAAGATTCAATTTCAATGTTAGTCGGATTAGGCGAGATTTTTTCGCAGATTGAAAGGTATCAATACAATAATTTGCGAGGATTCCTTCCCTAAGTTTTGCTTTACAATGTTTGCACAAAAAAAAACAAAAAAATGAAATCCATTCTACCAAAGTAAAATTTCAAAAAGTGCCTTGCATAACGTACTGGTGAAATATTTGAAACAATGACCTCAATATTTTCTCAGCTTATATTAATGAAATATTGAATGGAAGTATTTATGATTTATTTCGTTGAAGTAAAAGGCATGCTATCCACTAACACAGATTTCACTCTGGTCCCCCCTTTTAATAAAGTTTTAGCTCAATTACAGGTCTTTAATCAACACCGGAAAAAAATGAGGAACGGGAAACTTACGACAAAAGTTCTTACGAATAAATTACATTCGTCAAAGCATTCATAGTTATTTAGCCAAGAATTTACAGGGAACCGTCCAATTCCAGTAATATCCAAGGTATATTTGTTGACTAAATTTAATTCGGTTCATCTCTGCTTTGGGTGCGTTTCTTTGTTTCTACAAAAGTTCATCCTAAAATAAATATTTAGAGCGTGGGTGCTTATCAAGCATCGGGGAAATATACAAGAGACGGGCACAAGTAGAGAAAATTGGAGAGTCAGAAAAATACAGTGATAGTATCATGCAAATCATTATCAAATATCAGATTAGAGTTAAGGAAAAACTTATCAAGTAAAAAGTTAGAATCTTTGGTTTAGTCTGTGGACGTAAAATAAAATCAACCCTCATTGACAATTGTAACCACCTTGGTGCGATCAAGCATGAAAGTAGTTGTTTAGATATTAAGTACTGCTAAATGAGTGACTTCAGGGTTTGAACCTAAGATTAAAGTAAAAGTAAAGAAACAGAAGTGTATTTAATAATAAAAAGACGATATGAAAACAAGGGGCGGAGCTTGCTTTTGGGTTCAACTAAGTTAGAAGGTTTTGCTACACAGGAAAAATTGTACCTATTCCCACCAGATTAACACTACCTACATTTCTCTGTTTGTCTGCGTGGTTTATGATGAATAATCTTTAAGTATCATCAAGCAATTTATTGGCTTGTTAGGTCTGACGTTCTCCATCAAGCTTCGCTATTCACTGAGGAATTCTAAAGACTAGAGAGCATACGTTAAACACTGCGCACATGGAAGAGAACTTCAGCCCCATATCCATCGGGCCAAATAAGTATTCCTCACTAGGTAAATGCGAACCGTTTCAACTCAGGTAGTGCTGAAGAAAAGGACGCCGATCTTCCATACCTTTAGCAACAAACACGCTGGATACTCAAAAATAGAATAAGAAATATATTCGATATTTTTATTATTTTATTGGGGGTTTCCTATTTTTTTCAGATAAATTTAATGACGTTTGCGAATGATGAAAAGAATCTGAGGAATATTTTACTCATTATTCTACCTTACATACTTTCATACTAATAATATTTGTGCGGCCGTTTTCAGCCCCCATAGATCTAGCATTTCATTTTGATTTAGCCTAGATAAGTAAACATGCCGTTCCTCAAAAATGCCCTGAATAATCAGCCCCAGAAGAATCTCATTTAATCAATTATCTTCGTTGGATGCCAGTGTAATTTTCGCAGGCCTCCCTCAAATGTTGTGTAACCCATGTGTACCAGTTACATGATTATTTGAGGTTTCCTTAATTGTGCTAATACTACCTTGATCAAAAAGTTCCCGGAATAACCACCGTGTGGCGCTCCCATCGTTCCGATTTGAGTTCTGTTTTTTTTGTTAAATTGGTACATCTGTTGTTGATATTCCCTTTAAATTTTAGTGCCATAACTTGACATTTGCAAAAGTTACGTAGCCAAGAGTACATCTATCTCTGTGTGTGTTGGCGATTTTTTAAAATTTCAGAAATGGATTTAAATTCGCAACAACGAACTTGTATTAAATTTTGCGTAAAAAACGGATTTAGTGGCGCACGGACGTTGGAAATGTTGGAAAAGTGTTTCGGCAACGATACTCTAAAAAAAACGGTCGTTTACCAGTGGCACGAGCGGTTCAGAAGTGGTCGTGAGTCAATCGAAGATGATGAACGCAGTGGCAGACCATCGACATCGAAAGTCGGTGAAAAAATTGATAAAGTAAAAGAAATGTTGGTCAATAACCGCAAATTAACCATCAGAGAAATAGCGGAGGACTTGAACATTGCCTATGGATCCGCCCAAGACATTGTGGTTAATGATTTGGGTTTCTGTCGTGTAGCATGCCAAAATACCTCAATTTCATGCAAAAAAGAGACCGTGTTGACGTCGCAAAAGACATGATTTGCGAGGCTGAATCCGATCCCACATTCATCAAAAGGATCATTACTGGAGACGAGACGTGGGTTTATGAGTACGACACGCAATCCAGACATCAGGCAAGTGAATGGCGTTCACCAAATGAGCCGAGACCAAAAAAACCACGTCGTTTTCAGTCAAAAAAGAAGGCAATGCTGACGGTTTTCATGGATTACAACGGTGTAGTGCATCATGAATTTTTGCCAGAAGGCCAGACAGTAAACAAAGAGTATTATTTGGGCGTTATGAGACGTTTGCGTGAAGCAATTCGCCGAAAGAGACCAGAAATGTGGGCAGAAAACTCGTGGATTTTGCACCATGATAACGCACCGTCGCACAGTGCTATCATTATTCGTAATTTTTTGACGAAAAATGCAACAAATACCATCCAACAGCCACCGAATTCACCTGATTTGGCTCCCTGTGACTTCTTTCTGTTCAATCGAGTTAAAAAACCATTACGGGGAACGCGTTTTAGCAGCCGAGAGGAAGTAATGGAAAAATCGCAGGAAGCACTGATGGACATACCGAAAACCGACCGTAACTTTTGCAAATGTCAAGTTATGACACTAAGATTTAAAGGGAATATCAACAACAGATGTACCAATTTAACAAAAAAAACAGAACTCAAATCGGAACGATGGGAGCGCCACACGGTGGTTATTCCGGGAACTTTTTGATCAAGGTAGTAGATCCTCCGGTTGAGGTATGGGCTAAAGCCGGTGGTTTGTATTCGATTTAAGTAAAGCAAATTGCCTTCTAGATAATTGAGAGCCATCCTTTGCTTGGACTGAGGCACGCACCTATCGCCCGATTGCTTCCCATTCAGGTGAATGCAGTCGGTTCCAGCGAACTGAGTGAACTAGACGAAAACCACAAATGGGTGCACATAAGCGATGAAGATACAAGGAAAGCAAATGAACAGAATTCTCCGGAACACTGGGCCAAGGAACTACGCTTTCAACGTCACGCTAACCTGTAGTGCAGTGCTAAATGAATAACTACGAGATGCTTGGACCAAAAACGTTGTAACTAATGCTTGATTCGTGATTGAATTGCAACTGAAATGAACTCTCGCAAGGGAATTAAATATTTGATTTGCTATTGCACTCAAAAAGTTTAGCACAAAGCGCATCTTATGGAAACAGTAGAAGTTGACTCAGAAAATAGATACTGCGCTTCAACAAGCCTGTTACATCTATTTCCCATGTTCTAAGGGAATCTTCATGCACTTCTCATTGATTTTTGTAAAGATTATTCGATTATTTCACGGTTTAAAAATGACTTTATATCTTCTCATGCTGAATATTTACACGCGAAGGAGGTTTATTGTAATTAGTAGACGGGTAATTTTTAACAGATCAGGGTCCAATTTCGCAAATATATATTTCTAAGGGGAAGATGTCATAAAAACTGAACTGAATAGTATCAGAGAGAGTTTTTTACGATGATATTTATCACCTCTATTTTTCCTGCATTAACGCGTGCAAAACATTCCTGCAACTGTTTGTAAAAAACAGCTTAATAATTAGTATTACTTACTAATAGTTAGTTATTTGAGAGCTCAGTAAAATTTTGTGTTGATGCTAAATTTACTATGGTGTCATACATTAAACGAGTAGTGATTCAAAACTCAAACAGTTTGACACGTCCCTAATACGAGTTTTAAAACTATCGCTGCCACATAAATGCAGAATATTTGATATTGTAAAATTGTAATGAATTAAAGATTTTATTGGCTGACAATCTTGTATTCTAGAAAATGCACCACATACTCTAGCAGGGAACTGACAGAGCAGCTCATTAATAACCGTAGTCAGAGTGAGAATGGCGTTTTTCTTGAATTATTAATGGAAATTGGAATCGATGCATTCGATATAAAATATTTGTCATGACAATGCTAGTAGCTAAAATTTATTGGGATAGAGACTTGAGTTGGTTTGGTGAAAGATTTAAATCACGAAAATTATCCCAATTTGTGGGGAAGTTCAGGATACGTGCAACACAAAAAGAAAATTTTAATAAGTGAACATTTGTTGACCTTTGACAGTTTTACATTTATGTAATTCAGTTAATTCACTCAGCCCGAAGTATTAAACCTAAAATGGGTTTCAAATTTAATATTTGATCCTTATCAAGAGGAATACTATTGAAATATAAATACAATAGTTAGAAATAAAATAAAGAATTATTTTCAAGCGCAATGAGTACATTTACTTTCCAAAGCATGCTCATCAACAAACTGAGACGACTCATCTCGTAGAATACAGTATAATCCTGTATAATCTGCCTGCATTGTGAAGAGAGTTGGAATGTGTCACACTTGGAAATATTAATATTGAGAACTGAGGGGAAAATTTATTTTAATTTCATTGCCTTGTTTGCTGAATTTATTTCATTTAATTTTTTTGGAACTATGATTTTGAAAAAATCAAAGATAAACTTTTATCGCGGAATAAATCAAGTTATAAATTTAAACACCCTCTTTTGATGGTCAACCTCTTTTTAATCTCTGTAATTTAATATTGGAGTAGAACTAAGTTGTTGGATAAAATTCTTGTTAACTATTAAACTGGTGTAAATATCATCAACACTCTGACTTAAATAACAGAACGTACTAATATAATTTCAAAACAAACTTGGTTGAGACATCGGCAGAGATATGTATTAAGGACCTTGTAAAGAATAATAATAATTGAATATTATTCTTCCTTTCTGGTATATATTTAAATTAACCCACTCAGAATTAATTGTTATTTTAGTATGTGCATGAGATGCACTATTATCTCACAGACAAGTTCTTTGAATCTTCAAAACAAATCAATTCCAGTTCACAGTTAACTGAAAACTTAAATATTTTATTGACAAATTAGAGAGCAAAATTTAAGTGAATAACATTGACGTAATATTACTATTAACTATCAAGGCTTTCCATGCTTAATTTCCTTATGATATTTTGATGTAATTCAATAAGAAATTTATGCCTTCATTAGCAAGTTAATTACTAGCTAGGCAAATAATAGGCAGTAACTCTAATTTGTACCTAAATTAGTAACATGGAGAAAAAGAGTCATTATAAGCTCAATTTCAGTAAAAATAAACAATTATTTGCGTTATTTCCTATGGAATTATAAGGTTAAGAACTTGAACCAAATTGTCTATATCATGTTAACCGGGAAAAAATCATTAGCTTAAGTTGAAAATATAAATAAATAACTTTTATAAAATACCTACTGAAAATCATAATTTTTATTTAGATGCTAGTAAAATACTACCTTTATTCAATAATTAGAGATACTGTCAATTCATTACTCAGGGAAATAAAGAATTAAATGATTTTACTACATATTTGTTCATATATTTGGATTTAATTTTCCATTAGTAATTCTGAAAGCGATATATATATGCATAAATATATGTATGTTTATAACGTATATATATTCATTTATTTATCTACATAGAATACTTTTCATGATGGTAACTTCAATTAAAAATCTCAGTGAATCACTTTTCGCATACAGCATAGACAATTCTATCTCTGCAACAGTCCATATACTACTTAACAAAGTGGTCATTTAAATAACTGATATAGATTTTAACCAACCTTGCGTAAAATAACCAGTCAGTTTTAACAGTGAGCATTGTGATTCATATTGGGATAATAAAAAACACTAAAAATATAGTATATTCTGGTTGTACATAGGTGCTATAGTTTTTCACGAGAGACTAACTAGAAGAGCACTGAAATATTATGCATTCGCCGCGATGAATTTTAGTTTCCCCCATAACAACTAATGACACAATTACATTCTAAACACAATGGTCCTCACAGGCCGTGTGTCGTTCTTTGCACTTGCTTTCACATTCCACCGCTTACCGAGATTTGAGTCCTGTGTGCTTTCGTACGCGAGCAGTTCGCTGACCTTAATTGGTAGAGGGGGGGAGGGCGAGGGGTCTCTTGGTGTAGGAGTAGTTCTTACGGGAGAAAATCCATCCTCTTCAACGACACTCAACATCCACCTATGAGGCCTGCCTTTCGGGTGAATATTCTTCATGCGTCGCCATTCAGCGGCCTTGAGTTGCCGAATGTCTGACTCATGCTGCGACCGCAAAGATTTTAATTTGGTCTCATACTCCCTAGCAATAACGCAATGTCTCCTCCACGTTTGAACTTCATGATGTGAAGCTGGGAATGGGCTACGAGATGACTTCAACTGCCAGCCAAAATGCCCCGCGTGAAGTGACAGGTCATTTACAACCCTATGGCCATCGCCGAGCCCTCCTTCCATTATCTCCGCAAAATCTTAAAGTAATAACAAATATTAATAATATGCTTCTGCCATGCAAACGCGTTGTTTACACCAAAACTCCCCCACCTTTTATGTTGCTCCACTTCTCACTATGGTGGACATGCCTCATATCTCGAAATTCACACATATTAGGAACTGACCTCATTAATCTCTCCATTGCTCCTTAACAAATGTACATGCGTCAAAATTTCAATTTCCACGTCCAAAAATAATTATTCACCTGAATTTCACAGAAAGCATGCACAATTAACAAGTAAACAATAAAATTCGTATCAGATTCCTATATTCACACAACTAATAATAACACTGAGTTAAAGCGAGGAAATTTTATCAGTAGCGATGCATGGAGCATATGCATGTACAAAAGTATAAAAACATATCAAAATATAAATACAAATATTGCATTTGATAGCACATATGATAGCACATAAACTCTGGCATACAAACTCTGTATTTAAGACTTACTCGAGAAACATTGAAGATTGAGAATTTGAGTCTCAACGGAAGCGTCCTGTCACAGCTCACCAAACTTAAATCCCAAAAAACTGTATTGCAAAAGGAAACTTATAGAGAGAATCGTCGTAGAGTCCTCGCGCTATCCCGCACCACGCTGTTCTGAGACCACATGGTAATTATTATTGATTCGGAGACATCAAAATTATCGGAATTTCGTCTGCCTTGAATCAATATCCATGCCTTTGCCATGTGCTTCTCGGTTAGACACAAAGAATACAGATAAGAATTTTAAAGAAAGTATGACAGTTCATGGAATTAGTTTCAAAATATTTATATCATGAGCGAGGAGTGTGGCGTGAATGTACACGGCCATTACAAGTCTCGCACGCGAGATATGCAAGACAATAGAACAGCAGCTCACTACGAAGACACGGGAGCCATTGCGCTCGCATATGGTGACCACCGTGGAGGAGTGAAGACCGTAGGACGAGTGCCGCCCCTATACACACAGGGCAGGATAGGGTGCCGGTGGAGTGGGTAAGGGAAGCGAGCGAGGGAAAGCCACAGGCAGCTGCACAAAACGGTCTCCATGGCGACATGCGGGCGATCGAAGGCACGTGCCATCTACGGAGGGGTTGAGAGCGGTCTTTGCGCCTTTATTCCGTCCCGACAGTCATCAGTGCGCAATTGGATGCGCGTCGGTGTTTCTCGCAAACATGGACGTTCGAAGGCTGCCTAAAATGGTGTGTATGGGACATTTACATCGGTTAAATTATTGAGTGGGGGCTAAATGAAGGTTGTTAATCGGTGTTTGTGAATGGGATAAACATTGGAAACTTTGTTAGTGACGTTAGCAACGAGGACCGTGTGAGGAGTGATGAGTAAAATGGGTGAAATCGGTGATCAAGCAAGTTTGAGCGAGCCCTTGCCGGGGGAGTCGGTCGATTCGCCAGCGGCATCTACGCATGCCGACCTGATGTCGCCGAGCGAGCTGAGCCCGAGTATTTCACGCTCCGCCGTCCCCAGGTCAGTGGCCACTTCCCACGAGTCGTTGGCGGAGTCGGTCGCCGGGGAGCAGGCTGCCATTGGCATCCAGATCAAGGAGGAACAGCTGCCTTGCGCCGCCGTCGTCTCTGCTGCCCCTTCCTCTCATTCCGCGCCCGACTCAATCGCGGCGCCTTCTTCGACGCCGGCGCCTACGGACTCTGCCGCTCCGACCGTGGTCGTCGTCACTTCCAGCGCCGCCTCCTCAGCAGCAGCAGCGTCCGTCGCCGCGGAGGCCGATCCGGATCCCGACGAAGAAGACGAGGAGGAGGAAGAAGAGGAGGAAGAAGAGGACCTTTCTGCCGCAGAGGGGGTGAGTTTGGCAAGTGACAGCAAACCGGAAGCAGAGGCAACCGAAGCCTCCCACGAACAGGACCACGACGCGGAGCACGAATCGGAGCAACCGCTGTCAGTCATCGTGCCTGCTCAAGACGACTCTCATGACTCAGAACTACTAAGTCCTGGGAAATTGTCACCCACGTCAGGGATATCGGTGAGTGTCGCCAGCATGATCGACGCATCAGACTTCCGTGCCCTCCAACCGGAGCCGACCTACCAGACGCTCACCTCCGTGAACGGAAGGATGTCGCCTCCTGGCTTCAGCCCCAGCTCTTCCTACGCAACCCTTACACCCCTTCAACCTTTACCTCCCATATCCACAATGTCAGACAAATTTGCCTACGGTCATGCGGGCAACGTTTCTGGTTCTTTCACCGTCATGCAGAATAATGGCCTCGGAAATCTCGGGCTCGGCATGGGAGTCAATTCCCCATATGGCTACGATAAATTGCCATCGATGGGCATGTCTCCGCCGCATTACGCTTCACCGAATAATGGCCTCGGTGGCTTGGGGATTCCGCAACAACATTCACCGCTTTCGCCTCAGAGCTCGTACAGTCAAAACGGTGGCCTTCACTCACCGCAGAAGTCGATGTCACCCACTGGTTATGACTCTCCGTATGCGGGGCGCGATTTGGCCAGAGCTCTTCCGCAGAGTCCCACTCTGAGCCCACCATCGGCTTCCCTTCACTCACCACCAAATACCATGGTCGGAGGATTCGGGGCGGCCGCGGCGGCTGCGGGTCTCCCGTCCCTAAACGGGCTTGCATCCCTTGCCCCACACGCAGTATCCCCGCACCACTCCCCCGGCATGGCGGCGGGATCGGGGCCACCGCTGCCGCCTCCGAGGGAGGCGGTCCCGGTGGCCGTGGCATCTCCCTCGCCCCCGGCCCCCGCCTCTCTTCCTCTCTCAGCCGCCGCCGCCGCACACGTGGGCCCTCCGACCCACGCCCCTCCCCAACAACAGTCCCACCCGCAGCCCCCACAGCAGCAACAGCAACCGCAGCCGCAGCCCCCGCAGCAAGCACCGCCGCAGTCGCAGCAGCAAGCGCCGCCCCCGCCTCCGCCGGCGCCTCCGCAGCCGCAACACCCTCACAGCACGCCCCCTCAGCAAACGGCTGCCCAGCAGCAGCCGCAGCCTCCCCCACCGCCTCCCCAGCAGCAGCAGCAGGTGCCGGTCCCTCCGCAGAGCACCCCCGTGGCAATAAAAGCACCGGCCTCCGGCAGCGCCGTCGCGGCGGCCGCAGCCGAGGTCGAGGAAATAAACACGAAAGAGCTCGCTCAAAGAATAAGCGCAGAGCTGAAGAGATATAGCATCCCGCAAGCTATCTTCGCCCAGCGGGTGCTCTGCAGATCACAAGGCACGCTCTCCGATCTCCTTCGCAACCCAAAGCCATGGTCCAAGCTCAAGTCGGGCCGCGAAACATTTCGCCGCATGTGGAAATGGCTCCAGGAACCCGAGTTCCAGAGGATGTCGGCCCTCAGACTAGCAGGTGGGTGAAAGAAATCCTTATGTCCTTCCAAATTATCCTTGAAACCCATAATTTTTTTAGAGAGGGGTCACCTTTCCCTGTGTGCGAGAGAATCTCCTACCCTGTGAATGGTATCATGCCACCCGAACCCTCACCCTACCATTCACCTAATTACGAATAAAGATGTCATTTTACCCCAATTTAAATTACTCTCCGTTTATTTCAATGCTCGTTTCATTTTGTGTGTCATTTGAATTCCGCTGTCATCCGCGCTGTCACCGTCGCGGTCGTGTGCCATCGAGAGGCGCATGGGATTTAGAGCTCGTGCTACGGGGGCTGGGCCATGTGCTTTTTGTGTTTATATCGGGGAGCCACGCGGAAGCTGGGGAATCCCCACGCCCACGTGCGCAAGTCGATAAAAGCAGGATTTGAAATCGCACAGGCGGCGGCGGCGTCACTTAACGTAAGACGGCCGCGAAAGATGAGAGTTCCTTAGCGGTCGCACCTTGCCTTACTCCTCGTGCCTCGTTACCTCATTTCTGTCTCTCATCTCCCCATCTCTTTCCGTCCCTCCCACTTCCGTTCGTCGTTTTGGCCGGGCCTTCAGTCGCATCTCGAGAGATCGCTTCCATGACTCTCGCGCGATCACCTCTCCCGCTCCCCGTGCCACGCCGTGATTCACACGAGGTCCTTTCACTTTCCGAGCGCCGGAGTCTCTGGAATGAGGAGGCATCGTTTAAACGCAAACACTAAATTACTCAGAGGGAGGGTTTGCCGTGCCTAGGAAATGTTTGCGTCAATGTTTATGTCGTTCTTGCCTCCTGAATATTTTTTCCCTTTTTATGCCTATTCCGTTTTCATGAACTTTAACAATTCGCATTCTCAAATGCTTGCATTCATAGGGTATTAAAATCCTTGAAAAATATGAAACATAAATGTCTTTTTATAAGGTTTGGGAAATAAAATTTATTATTTCTGCTCAATTTCATGGAGCGATTGTTTAATATGGAGTTTTTTTCCATGTGTAATTTTTCTATTCATGTATTTGTAAAGTATGAAATTCAAAATTAATTTTGTCACAATGGCTCGATTTAATGTATTTCTACATTAATGTAGTCGGTATTTGTTTGAAAGTTTTTGATTTCATTTGTAATTGTTCCCCGGTAAAGTGCCTTGATTAGTTTACTGTTAAGTCACTCTTAGGGTATTCATTCTTTATATCCTTTTCCACTCCAAAACCCTCCTATTGTTTATGCTACCCCTGTTTTTGTACATAAACATGGATTATCTTTCCTCCTCCAAAACCTACTCAAAATTGTTTATCTTTTAGAATAGTGCAGACCATTATATTGGCCAAGGGAGAGTTTTTATTGGTCCATAGAGAATAAGGAATTGTGTTGGTTATTCTTTTCTAAAGAATATTATTTTTCCTTCCTTTGGGCTTATTTTGATTTTCAGTCAATGGATGAGGTACCATTAGCACATTTCTTTTTATGTTCTGACGCCAAGATCCCGGGATCTTCAGGTACATAATGCTCACTAAGCTGCCGGGAGAACGGGTGACTGGGTGGGGGATCGTGAACCAACCATGAAAAATACCCCAACATTGCTCCCGATGCCCCTCAATTCACAATTATTTCTTCATTTAATTTTCTAATGATATAAAATTACATTTTTGCTTTCCATGTTTTTCCTTTTGCTCGGCATGAATCCTATAATTTATCCTCGGCAACCGTCATGCCGTTTTCTGTTTCTTATTTATATACTTAGTAATGATAAAATAATTCATAAAAGGTAACAAATAGCATAAGTTCAAGAATAATTTAAACATAATTAAAGATTTACTCAAGTTATCCTTCTTCAATGAGTAAATAAACATTTTATTTGTTCCCTTGTCGAGAGAGTTGAACATTTAATGTTGATTATTATATTTTCAGTGACCATATTCTAAAATTACTGGACTCTTAAACTGAGCCAACAAATGAATAATTAAATGCGGTTTTCTTTTACGTTTTACATTTCATATTTGCAGTGTATGGGTACTTATTCTCATTGAAATTATTGTCTCATTTGGTTCTCAGAAGAAGTGTATTAATGCATAAATTTCAGGAGGAGAAATTGGTGACATTTGATTCCTCACCCGGTCGAAAGTATACTTTTACTTTTCGGTACACGCTTATAGCTTTTCCTTTTTTCTTAGATTACCCGTTTTATATTTGCTCCTGTCCTTTCAGTCTGTATACACTTAAAATACAATGAAATTTTTTAATAGCTGTTTTGTGCTTTACCTTTATCCTACATCGAAAATTACATTATTGCCTCCGAGGTGCCACAGCGTCAAAATTATCGGACACCTTCCATTTAATTTTTAGTGTGAAAAATTGAAGAATTATTTGAGTTTGTTTTGTAATAATTTATCCAACTTGAAGAACCGCTTCAAATTTTATTTTCAAGAATAGTCACTGTGGCATATTTCGCTTTTTCCTGGGAACTAGATTTTAAGTTAATTGATTTAATGAGTGTCCTCCTTTGCCAGTCTGCACATTGCATAGGGATTTTTTTTACAATCTATTGCCTTTTATTTGTCACTCAAGTCATTCTTAACGACACATGGTTCTTTGTAAACTCTCTTAATTCGTAAAGAGTGGCCCATGAACGTCAAAGCAATTCCTCTCGCGTACATTCAATTGACATTCGCTCGGATAGTATTCTAGTAGGATGTTCATTTCCACAGCGTGAGATTCCATTACCCGTTTTCCCGAGATTTCTGCGTATCAGAGGGATCATTTCTCATTTCTTTCCGTGCACCCGAAACGTTTACCGTCCCGTCGCGTGCCCGTAATAAAACGTCTCTCCTCTCAATCCGTAAAATTTGTACATTCAATGAACTTCCCATTCATGCAAGCAGTGCTTTACTACACCCTCAAATCCATCCATCGACTCGGCCCCTCGTTCGCCGACGCCCCACATACTCGGACCGCACTCAACTTTCCTCCCCCGCCCCCCCTCACACACACACACACAATACGTGAGCACACTCTCGAAGGATTGTCTTGTCGGTTAACTCAACAACCTTCCTGTGCGCACCCCAGCTTCGCACGTCTTCCCCTTAATTTCCTTTCGTGAGACCAAGTCATGCCTCCCCCCCATGGTCGTATGAATTCATTCCCCCGCCGCCCATCCCACTTGGCCAGCCGCGAATACACACACCTTCCACACGTCCGCACCTTTCCCCACATCTACGTCTTTTTCTACCTTGCCGACCCGTCCCCGACCTCCCATCCCGAGACCCCTTCACCCGCCTCTCGCCCTTTCCCCCTGCATTGTTACCTGGTCGCACGGCGTGAGAGCCGGCGGTCCCTCCACCGCTTCGCTCACGTTTCCTCCGAATTCAAACCCCTTTCCCCTGAGCCCCCAACCTCTTCCCCTCCCTCCCCTCGTGCCCTCCTCGTTTCCTCCTTCCCTTCTACCTCTTCCTTCACGCAAACATCCCTCCATACTTCCGTGACTTTTCGCCATCGGCCTGACTCCATCCTCCAACCCTTACACACATAAGCACACCGTCCCACAGCCTTTATGCCTCCTCCCCTTCCCCGCTCCTCTTCCGACCCGAACTAGAAAGAACGGCGCCGCTTCACCAAACGACACTGCCAACATAATACTTTCGTTTCCCTTCTCCCAGTTCATTTATTTCCTTGCTGCTCTTTAAACGGCCGATAAATATTCGACCCGCTCGATGTCCACTGGAATCACTCGTCGAGGATTTTCCCTCCCGTTTGAGTGCTTCATTTTTTTTCCGGGGAAAAGAGTGACATGCACCGGAGTGGTAATCGCGACTCCGCAATAGTCCCCGACCCCGCCGCCGTCGTCCCTACCCCATGGGGATCGAGTCCCGCGGAGTGCAGTTGTGTTTCCGGGCAGATTTCAACCCTCTGGTCAGCGAGGACGTCGCATCTTTTCCTTCGGGAGAGTGGGGCAACTCCCGAGGACGCAAGGGCAGTTAGATGAAGCTCCGCGGAAGGGCCAAACGGGCACCACGTCTCGCCCCTCCCGCCCCCACGAGACTTTTCGGCTTAGGTAGCGATAGCCTCGGACTCCCCGAAGGCCGCCCATTATTATTACCACGGGCTTCCACTCTTCTTCCACTACCCCATTTCTATTTCCTCCCCTTCTCCGCTAAGTTCCCTCCGTTGAGGCCCCCCCTCCTTCCCCGAAACCCCTCGACATACTCCCTCCCCTCTCCAGCCTCACCCCCCGCCGCCTCAGTGCATGACTCCACCACCACCGCTCCTCTCACCAACCCTCCTCTCTACCTCCCCCCGCCATCCGCCTCTCGCCCCTCCACCGTACTCCCGCTTTCATCGATCGGTTGGCCAAAGGGGTGCGCTGGCGAGCCAACAGGGTTGGGGGTGCTTGCCTGCCTCATGGCGATGTTGGGTTTGAATAGAGGGGCCGTACGCTGTGTTCTCCAGCTTCCAAAACCAGCTGGCAGAGGGCAGGTAAAGCCGGAGGAGCGCATTCGCCTCCTTGGAGGTGGCTAGTCTCTCCAAAAGGTGGCAGAGGGGGGGCCTTGGCGAGGGTATCATCGTGGGCTGTTTTTCGGGGTTTGTTTATTTTTCGTTCAATGGGGGGGCGGGGGTGATGAGGAGGGGTGTTTATCAGCCAACACGGACCCACCCTCGAATAAATGTTTTTGTTCTATGTATGGTAGGACCGGGTGCGAATACGTTGCCAGGTTTATGCGTGTCCTGCCTTGCACTCCTCCCGTTCGCTCTCCTTATTGAGGCAATAAGGAGAATGTACGAACGCACTCCCGCCCCGAGATATTCAAATATTCTGTTGTCACTCGAGTAAGAAAACGCTTCAGCTGCTCGGAAGGCATTGATCTAGAAAGAAGCGACTCAGTTTTCCTCTCCTTTCCGAATAAGCATACTCTTTCGGCCCGTATTAAAATCCTTTTCAAAGATATTTCCAAGTAGATATATGTATACATATATTGCGTAGACTAGAGTTGCTACTTCCGGTTTTAAGCGGTAAAGGCAGTAGAAAATCTTTTTCAATGTTAACCTTTACATAGTTTCCGTTGGTTCCGTCGTCAGATCTGAAAGGAGTTTATTATGTCTGCTTATCTGGCCACTAAAAATATAATTTGGGACAAATAATAGCACTATATTTGCTACAAAATGTAGTCACGCAAAAATATAAACTTAAGTTACGATATGCAATAACAATGGTCATTGAATTTTACCTACTGGTATAAATTTCTGCTGGGTCAAGTTCTCATCATTGATACTAGCTATTAATTTACCGAACAAAAATTTTAGATTTCCATGCTCTATCCAGGAAGTCGGATCTAAATATTTTTACTTCAAACATAATTTATCGGTTCAGTTAATAGTATTCCTTATTTTGTGCTAACTAACTCACTGATTCTTTTTGTCGTGGCATAATGTTAGAATTTGCTCTCCCAAAAAAATTAACTGACTTGATTACACACCTGTATTGATTAATTTGTCGTCAAAGTGCAAAATCATTATTTGTAGTTTACTGCGAAAAGAAACCCCACGGAGATCCTATTTTTAGTATTTTGTACTGTGAGATCATTTTGCTCACTATATTACCGCACCGGAGGAAAGCAGAATAATATCAAAGGAGAAATTACATTCAGGATTATTTCACTGCGTCGCATGCCGTTACACACAACTTGGCGACAAAGCATTGGTCTACTTTGTGCAGCAGATAGTCAGTGGTACAATTATATATGGTAAGGTGGAGAGTTTGATGTAATTAAAAAATCCTAAGCTTCCTCTCAGTTTTCTTTTATTATTTAAACTCTTCCTTTACAATTAAATCACTCCAGTGGAACCGAACGTGGGTTGTTCATGCCTGTTATTTTTAGGGTTATAGTTCTATCAGATTTTACACCTCAGTCAATCTTTTTCCAAGTCTCATTCATCTTCAGGTCCAACGGATAAAAGTCATATACGGTCCGACGCGCCCGTGGCTTTCACTGCTCACAGCCCTATGGAGAATGTGTTCTGATTCCACCCTTTCATCCTGTCCCACTCCGTGAATCCACCGCCTCCATTCCTCTCTCTCTCACTGAATGGGAAGAATGGCCAAGGGGGGAAGCAGGATGAGGGGGAAACCGGCGAGGGCAGGAGCACCCCTTCACTAAACCATCCCCCCACACCGACCCACGCCAACGTTCCTCCTTCGCACACCCGACGTGGCCGAACACTTCCTTGCCATCTTTTTAGTGCGGATTCGACATACTCCCTCCCCTCTCCCCCCCGTTGACAAACCGCGCGCTTTGTCGGCGGGAAATTTTCGAGTTGTCCGTCCGCGTGTTTCAGTTTCCGCAGCCGATTCTCGTTCTAGCTCCCCACACCCTCTCTTTCCGAACTCCCCTCCGTCCCCTCGCGTGAGCGCGGGTGAAAATACGTAGTCGCTCTCCACATACCACCTCAGCCCCCCTCTCAAACGACCCCTCACACTCCCGGGTTCATTATTTTATTCTCCGATGCTCGCCCCTTAAGCCCTCACCTAGTGGGCAGGGCGGAGGGCGAGTAAAAGGGGGAGAGGGCTGGGGGTTCGTCTCGGAGTAGGTTGCGTAGGAATGAATTTAAACGAACGTCGGGGGGGGGAGGAGTGATGGAATCCGGGAGGCAAGGTTTAGCCAAAGAGAAAGGACTTCATTTAAAACTTTTACCGATCCGTCGAGATGTAACCATCAATAATTTGAGCGGCACCGCGTTCACTGGCGGGCATAAATTTGTGATGGGTCACGCGAATCCTCAAGAACTCGGGTCTTTTGGATGTAATTGTTTTCGAAGGGGATCATGTTGCTCGGGGCCACTTTTTTCCGAGTGGAATAATCTGAACTTCATTCCCCAGTCCGAGGGCAGGTGGGAAAAATTTGGAATGTTGCGAAGACTCGAGAATCGGCTCGAAGGGAATTCCATTGTCGCCCATTAACATCCAATTATTTTAAGCAAAAGCCCAGGGTACCGGAGACCGTCGTATTTTGGGGTCAAAGTTACTTCAGCAAATTACTCCAGCTACCCTTACGATATTTCTTTATATCGATTGTTGCCCGAGAAAGGTCGGTGGAGAGATTCTCTGAGAAGATGTGCATTTGCATCGTGGTTAAATGTAATATGTCCGTGAATTAATTAGCTTTTCTCGGAAAGATTTGATTGGGTCAAGATGCATTATGCGTCCAATATCAGAGTGAAGGAGTAGAGTATATGGCGGCGATGCTATGCGTGGTCTAATAGACCAGTATCTTTGTGTTCTCAATTGTTAACTACCGAGAGCGCTAAAATAATAATCTTGTTAGCGTTAACATGCCCGTACTCATCATCCAGTTTAAGGAATCGATAGTGGAGGTAAGGTTTAGTCATTGACCTATGTGGTAAAATTTATACTTGAGGAAATTATGATTCCTTTCGACTGAAAATTCCTGATTCTACTTCGGGTGCAAAGGGGGAGAGAAAGACATGTGGTTGTTCCTTTTTTTTAATTCCTCGTTCAAAATGAGATGCGAGCAGTCCGCTGCGTATGTCCAGCGGCGTCGCTTTCAATCATCCGTTCCAAAACGGCCGCCGTAAAGGGGACATTTATTGGAGTTTGCTGGTGGGTGATGCTGACAGTTTTCAGGACTCTTTGTGTCTTATCTCAAGGACAAGTGTTTTAAGAGGTTATCATAAATTTATGGAAGGTTGCGCGTTTTATAATCGATAAATAGTTCAGTAGATATAATTTTGTTTCTCAGTTCAAAATCAACTCATACGTGACTTAGTTTTTTTTATCAATGTTTAGCGTTTTTTTTAGATAGGTGGAAAAATCTCTTGAGTTTTTTAATGGCTAGAAAATTATTTTGATCTTTTTAGGACTTATAAATACATCGGCTTCCTTTGCGATTCCGTTCAGATCATTAAACATTCAATTCTTTGTTGAATCAGGTGTGAAAGTGTAGTATTTCTCTACATATTCATGTCATCGTCAGAAAATATTCAATGTGAACGAATATTCAGCGTGATACTAAATAATAATTTGTGGCGTTTGTTTTCGAAAAAATGAGTCTCTTCATTAGTTGCAATAATTAACTTTTATTTACGAGAACATATAGGAAATTATCAGTTTTTTCTACCTAAAAAGAATTAATTAATAACTGCATAAAGTTCGGTGATAGTTCCTTATTTTTAATGACTTCTTATTCTAAAGATTTAAAGTGTACCAGTTTAGCTAATGCTTGATTTGGAGGCATATTTTAGGTAACTGAGTAAAAAAGCAATTATTGATCCCCTATGTGAATACTAAACAGTTATCTTTCATTACACCTTGTGGTTCAATGTTTTCTGTATTAATAGTGTACCTAATTTAGCGGTCACGGGAAACCTAACGTGGGTCGTACAGCGTCAGAATAATTTGAGTTTTCTCACCAACGAAGAGAAAAACCAGCCGGTTTCTATTCCGCTTATGGGATAGGTTGCGAGTCAGCGGCTTAATTTGCGATTACGGCGTGAAATAACCCCTACATCCGATAGAATTGAAAACCAATTTCAATATCGAGGCGTGAAGCTATCCTTATAAAGTCTCATCAACGAAACGTACATGCAGTCGCAATGCACGATCATTAGTTTTGAAAGGATTGTAAAGATTACCGTGAATTCCCGTTCGCCGTCTTCTTCTGAACTGATATTAAATTAATTAATCTACTTAACAATGAGGCCGGAATATGATATATAGTATACGTTGTAAAGTTGCCTTTTTTCCATTCGTTCCGTTTTCGTTTAGCGCAATTTACCCGTCAAAGTTGTTTTAACTTTGATTTTTTCATGCCGCAGTTGATGTTTCATTATATTTATAAAAAAACGTTTCTGTAATGATGCTCAAAAATTGATCCCGAAATTTTGTATGAATGCCCATTAAAAGAGATAAAAGTTTGTACAAAGTTACGGAAACTTGACGCAGTTTCCGACGTAATATTATGGAAATCCTTCATGATGGAATAATACACTTTGCTTTTCCACATAGATTTTTTTTTATTACGACCTAGGTTTCGTTATCCTGAAGATGTTACGCTGTAACGAAGCCTAGGTCGTAATAAAAAATTCTAAGGGGAAAGCAAAGTTTCTCCTTTCATCATTACGGAAACTTATTGGTATTTAAATAAAATCCATGCTTATAAAATTGGCCGTATCCATTCTATTTATTCCATTTCTCGAGCTCCCAGCAAAGGTCAACATTAAATGTGTTTTTAAAATTGATTTTCACTAATATCAAAACCAATCGAATGATGAATGAAACATGAATAGTTCATTAGCCGAGTTGATAATTCCTTGTCTAGCGTGTATTTTTTGCTGCCTCTTCCGTCAGTCTATACTTTCAAAAGTTATTAACACGCCTTTTACGAGTGATGGATTGTTTAATATCAAAATCATTCTCTTTTAGGCCGGAGTTCTTTTATTTTCTACGAGTATTGGCAGTAATCAAGCCGGTTGATAGTAAAACGATGGACTCGAGGCATTTTATTCCTTTTTTACCCGTTTCAAACTGCATGTGAAACTCAGTGTAGAATAAGTTCTGCATGCTCCTTTCGCCGAATTCTAAGATCTTACTGAGTATTAGACACGCGCTGACCGCGTCTCGCCCATGGTTTTGATTTCCGTTTCTATGAATTCGGAGCAAGTTTCTGGTTGATGAGAAATCACCAGGAAACGAAACACTTGTCTTTCCTCCGACCCTCCAGTTCTTAGGGAATGTCGAATGAGTGAGTTTGCTGGGGCGAACTTGGACGATGTTTCCTTAGTGGTTTCTCCGCATGTCGCGTCTCCACTGTCGGGCAAACTTGGCCAGTCCACGATAACCTAGGTGACAATTACTGCACGACCCAAAATGTCTACGGAATGACTGACTTTTCCACCTCTCTTCCCTTTCCCAAGTGGAAACCACGGCCCACGAGTCGAGCCGTGCGGGCCGGTAAACCTTCATCCCGGCGGACGCGGGAGGACATACAGGAAGCATCCTCGATCTTCGCCACTCCCTTCACCGGTCATGCTTTGCTCCCGGGCGCGATAGGGACTTAGATTCTCGTTTTATTTCGCCCTCCCGCGCTTTAGTCAGGTGGGCGCGCCGATGGATTTTGGGAGAACCTAGGGCTGCTGCAGTTCGACGGCACTCAAGTGATCGGCGGCGGGACACCAATGATTACATTCGCGCCAAGGCCTATGAGAAAGGCGAGAATTAACGCATTTCATAGTTTATCGGTTGCATTTTTTTTCCTTTAAACTGATTAAAAGCTACCGGAAGCTGAAGGATAGTGGCAGATGCTGTAATTGATGACATGATTAGGTGAGCTATGGGATCAGCAGTTTTCTCCAGAGTCGAGTTCAAGAAACTAAAGTAAGTCTAATATTTTAAAAGTATATTGTTACATTTTGTGAAAACCTAAATCAAGCGAAATTGAGGATGAATTTCAGCTAAGGAAATATTGTTTGGTATTAGGCGAATGATTACTAAAGCCAACCCGATAGCAAGCACCTTAATTTTTCAATTTGAACAATAAGAGGTATCCCAATTCTTTTCATCCTGTGGAATCGCTCAAGATTGGTTAATCTAAGACGCTATTTGTCGTGAATGGGCGATTAAAAGAGTTAAATTGAAAGATAAGCATGAGCATCTTTTTCCTGGCTTAATGCAATCACGACAAGTGATGATCGATCTGAATTTTATGCATGTACTCAACTCTGCGTCTCTTGAAACCCTAATTAATGTTTTTAGTTTCTTTCGCAATAGAACCGGACTCACAGGTCTTTGATTGGCAGGCCCTTGGAGTGATAATTCCATATCCGATTAACATCCCTGTCCTTCATAAATGTCTTATGGGTGGGCTCCTCCGGTTCCCCGTCTCGGAGTGTGCTGCGCCGGTGTCCCGCTGAAATGATGGGCTGAGTGATCGAGAAACCGCGCGACCCTCGACGCGCACCCGGCGACCCGGACCGAACCCCCACGGTCGACGGCAAAACTTTCTCCCGAGGAGTGCTCATAGAGTGTACCGGCAAAACACGACATTCTCCCAAGGAAGGGATACAGTTCTGGGTTCTTTTCAAAGAATATTTCAAAGCTAATTTCAGTTAAAGAATGTTCCCCAACATAACCGTTAGTCGGACCTTTTTGGCTACGCCTACCCCGAAAGGGAATTAATTGCTTGAAGGATATGTGCCTATGTTTGTTTTTATAATATGTCAGTATTAATTTTCAACAGTCATCACCATATCCGATTGGCTAGTCATTAGTGTTTATAACTGCGTAGTTTCGTCACAATTTTTCCCCGGTGGCGAATTCGGAGAGTGGTGCTTGCCCTGAGCATTGAGGAGTTAAAATAAGGTAAGTGAATTCGACTCGCTTCGACAATCTGAGATATCCAAGAGTATTAATTGTATTTGAAACATTTCTCTGCCTAATTTTCGTGCTGTTCGCGACTTATATGCAGGAAATAATTATCAAAAGTTCAGAATATTCCCGAAAGCGGCTAGAAAAAGAATGAAAGTTTTGAATCATAATTCCGTAGTCCTAATTCCGATTCCGTTTCTTCTCTCTTTCCAACAGTTGGCGCACATAGCCTATCAGTTGAAAACTGAATAAAATTAATTCAACGATAAAGTAACTGAATTGTTAATTTTAACGAGTGAAATAGAAAAAATCAGTAAATTGATAGTAGTTGCATTTGTGAGTATTCCAAGTAATTCATTCGTATTTGTAATCAGCAAGGGAAAAGGAGTCAATACTAGTTAGCATGTCTGCTTATTCATTATGCTTCTTGTTTCAATACATTTTCGGTGTCATCATGCATCACTAAGAAATTAGACAAAGAATTACAGTTATCTTATCCATAATCTGTCCGAATTATTGGTCACATGCACTTTTTTGGTAATTGCTCAGGTGCAGGTATATTATTAAGTCACTCTTAAGCCAGTTATTACAACAATAAATAATTAGTAATACTTAGCCATTCTGATCATATTAAATGCGTATTACTTTTCAAAACCTTAATTATCGTGAGTCTTGCGATGTGAACATGTATATAATTCGGATAAAATGTATAAAATTTCTAAATGTTATAATTATTTTGAATCTTTCATTTTTGTTTATGAAATTCAAGCTTTATCACGTCGTTTTCATGTAGTGCGTAAACGATGTCCCGTTATGCTTTACGAAACTTGTTGTATTGAGAATACTGAAGGATGTAAACTCTAACGGTTAATATTTGTTAATCCCCTGGGTGACATCCCCTGTATTTGCATGGTAAATGCTTTCAGCTGCTAGCCAAATGGTCGTGAGGTCAAATCCGAGTGATGACTTAGCTTAGCTTCGGTTCACCAATTACACAATGACATCTTATCTCCCGTCGAGCGTCTCATTTAGGAGATAAGGTTTTGCCATCTATTCCTGGAAAAAGAGGAAAAAATAGATATGCTCATTTCAGGGATTCAACAACTTCACCGATTAGATGAGGGAGGAAAAATGAAGAATGTCAACAAATGATTCCAGTTTTTCTCCAGAGCACTCTGTTCAAACTTTGTCCTCTTTAAGCATACAAATAACTTCTGACGTGATTAGTGATAGAAAATCCATGGTCTGCTATGTATCAGCAAAATATAGCGAAGGTGTCGGAAATTTAAGTGTATCAAGAGGACCAAAAGCTTGAGAATCCGGCCTACGCCGTACTTCGCTTTGGATTCCTTGGAACTTCTTTAGAATCTTACCAATTGTAGTAACTAAAATTAATGTAGCACATTTAGGAAACGTAAACGTCACAGGTAGTTGTTGCTTGGTGTAGCGTAGCCGTGGAACAGGGGTGTAGTAGACCAGTGCGTAGATGATTCGGCTATTGAACAGAAAAGTCCCGGATTCAAATCCCTTTGATACCTCCAGCTTCAAACAAACTGAGTGACGTTCCCGAGAAGTATTTTTTTTGGAAGCTTCAAGGCGGCACAAGATCGGAAGTATTGCTCACCTCATTTTGACCCGAGTACGTGAATTTAACGTGACACCGTACTTAGCATAGGGTGAACGCCACCCTCACATTTCAAACCGAAATTCAAACCGGATTAGAGGCTCCGTTTTAATTTACCCGAACATTTCGCGTAAGATAACACGAGTCCCTAAAACAGAGTCGTATAATCGTTCAATGGCATTTCCAGTCGAAGGGAACAGTCCTGATTAATGGTTGTAATGACTATTGCAAAGTATTCGGGGCTTCGTCTCCCCTGAAGGATGTGCGAGGCGGAATGTATCATTGCCGTCCGGGATAAAGGGCGAAAAATGTCCGTTAATTTAATCAACCGACGGAATGAGTTGTTCATCCGAGTATAGATAAACACGCGCCCCACCATTCTCTTTCTCCCTCTCTCTCTTCCGCGCGTGCATTAACCAAGTTCGCGAATGCTTGCCGTTGGTGAGGAGACTCTCTCTTCCGCGCATTGTCTCCTCGCACCCACGAATCTCGTCGCGTCCCCAACGCTTTGCCTCGGCTAAATAATGGGAATAATGCCTTTCCTGGTCGATCATATTGCCGACCTCTCTCTCCTCTCTCGAGTCGTTGGGGGGTGGTGGGGAGGAGGGGTGCGAGGCAACTTCTCGCGTTTCGTTTTGTACGCGGCTTATTATCATCTCTCTAATGATGCTCAGCGTGATGATGATATATCCCCGACCCCCTCTCGCTCGTGAATGAGAGAAGTCGCTGAAAAGTCGACTGCTATGCGAAATCCCTGTGACCTTAGGCCATCCTTCCATACAATCGCATTGTTTCTGTTAGATGTGGAAACGAACTTACGTTCGGTGACGCTCCCCTCTAGGGAGCGAAAAAATCACTTGCTGATGAAAAGTGCTTGTTTCGAGTGCTTCACCAGTGCGTTTGGTTAATTACGAAGGGTAAAAATTTTGAACGAAAGCTTACATTTCTCGCGTTGGATTAAGGCTCCGGAAAAAAAAGATCAGGGTTTGAAGGTATGTTGATGAGAAAGAGTCTGGAATTATTTAACACCATTCTTTGACCGTAATAGTTTTGGCTTTAATTTTGACACATAGCATAAAACATTTCGATGACTGGTTCCATGCAGTAGAAACGATATATTTTATCAAAAATATCAATATTTGATTGCCAATTGCGTTTTCGCGATAATGTCATAAATTACGAGTCGAAGTTTATGGGACTATTATGTAACAATGAGCTATTGAGACAATATTGACACCTATCAAAAATCAAGTCTCCTCTAGATCTCTCACTTAATGTTCAGCATAGTGCGTTTAAAATGCTGTAACTATAAATACCTAGCCCTAATTCTCTGCACAGGGGCATCAAATCTTAAAATTTCCTCAAAAATTCAAATGAAAATATGTTGTTTCGTGTATTGTTTAGTTTTTTTATTGTTCGATTGTCATTTTCCATTCATTCTGCCGCAAAAAGTCAAGGTTTTTAAGCACCACTTTGATATTCAGTTACCATAATGTAATTTAATTAGTCATAACGGTTCATATGTGAAACATGTCAAAAAATCATAGTGTAAACCCATTAAAAACATAATTTTATGATTTAGTATTTTGAGTTTCTTCAATCAGCACATGGGTGTTTATTCTAAACGTATTGGAACGGAGTTACGTTGTCGTGTTATTGCGTATTCCTTCCATAGCATTAACTTTATTTTAGATTTAAAATTGATGAGCCGTGTTCAAGGAAAGAAAGGGAATAAATGGATATGTAAAATAATTTCTTTTAGTTTTGAACAAGCATTGTGTAAAGTCTCACCTAAGTACAAGGCATTATTTTTAATTCTCAAACTTCCAATAAGTGAAGATAGGGTAAGGTGCCCTCTAATTATGGGTGACTATTCGAAAGTGCTTCTTAAACAAATTTAAGGGTTTAGTATATTTTTACTCTAAGTCTATTTAACTATTGTAAAATTTACGGATACATTAAAACACTATTTGTGTCATGTTCGATGACTTTAAAAGTATTTACGCGGAATGCTTAAAATAGATGGCAATAGGATGGTTTTATGAATGAAATTTCTTTGAAAAATACTATGTGCAAGTACTTGACGTTCCCTGTTGCCGCAAATGATAAAATAAATTTGATTCAATAAGTTTAATCCTTAACTGAAAATAATAGCAGTTCATATTCAGAGATATTGTCCAACTCTATCAGGTGGCGGCAGTTTATGAAGGGGTTAAAAGATATTTTGGACACAACTCTAACCAAAGCATGGATTTGAAAAGTATACATAGTTTATTAAAGGCACTTGATCACTTTAGTTTTGGATAATAATTAAAATCAGTCACGCCACTTAGTCGTATTAATTCCGGACTGGACCAGATTTTAATATAATAATTAACTTTTTGAGTTTGTGGCCTCGCAAGTGGAGTGTTAAGAATTTTTATTTATATTCACTCCATTTTACGTGATACATTTTGTAATGCTCTTCAGCGGTTATTTCGACTACCTGACAGCTTGCTTCAATTTATTTAACACTTTCAGGACTCGTTAAGTAATTTTACGCATACTGTATAGCGTACATATAATGAATAAATATAACTTCATCCTTCAAATGGTGGACGTAATAGAAATGGAAACACCTTATCTGCCCAATAACAATGCGAATTACTATCTTATGAACGGTGATAAAGAAATTCATCTTTAACATCTCTAATGCGGCTAGCAAACGATGGCTTTTCGTCTTCTGTCCTCACTCAAGGATATATATCATGCACTGAGCTCCAATAAAGGAACCCTTGGAATGAATGATGAAATGATATAGTCATGAAAGTAATTGAGATGCTTATGTTTGAAAATGCCAGACTCATAGAACGTGATTAGCGTTACAGGGGGATATCATTGATAGATGATTTAATCTCGCACCCTACCATCGTATTCACAAGAAAAATGATTCAGCCGCAGAATATGATAATCTCCTTGACATTTCGAAGCATTGAACTAGTATATCGAAGGAGTACAATCGCAGGGTAATCCCTCTTTTTTCTATGCCATGAAAGCCATATTACAATGAATGTATAACTTCATCTCGTCCATTGAAACCCCTTGCCTACATTATTACTCAAATGCAGCAGCAGTTATGGTCACCCAAATATTCGATACTCTTCCTTCGAATTATTAAAGGCTTACTGCTGGGAATTGAGATTCAATTCCTTATGCGTGCCGTTGAAAAAATCTGTATTTTGATCGGAGAGAATGTTTGCTCTGAGATATTTTTATTTTAGCGTATCGCGTGCCCATTATGTTATTTTTCATTCCCAACCAGCCATTTGCGATATTTACGCACATCAAGGAATTCACGCGAGGCGCCCCACAATTACGAGTCATAGCACCCGTACATAACTTAATCATTTTAGAAATGCACGACTGTTCGGATGTCGTAAACGAATGGATACTGACACCACCGTTTTGAATCCCGTGTGGCATCTTCAGGCTTCGTATTTCTCTCGCGTCGTCCCCGCACGCCCCAGGGCAGGAGGGGGGTGAGGCCGCGCGACGGTCGGTCGCTTGGTGTATCATCGTTCGGCGCTCTCTCTCAGCGACCGTGATCGAACGTCCGTTGCACTCCCCGAACTGCCAAACCCCATCCCTCCCCCACCCAACTTCCCCCTGCGACCCCCCCATTCGGCTCGCGATTTGGGGAAAGTTGGAGATCTCGTATGATTTCTTTTCCTCCTCGCTCCCGAGGGCGACTGAAGAGAGGAACGGGGAGCGGCAAGCCGTGTATGGGTGGATTCGGTTGTTATCTCGAGCATCCAAGGAAATGTTTTCCCGTGGTAAACGTTGGTTCCCTCTTCTCCCAGTGTCTCAGTATCATCTCCCGTCCCCACCCTCACTCTTTAGGGTCCCCGAGAGTGGGGGGCGGAGGGGAGAAGACGGGAAGCGGGGGGGATAGGGGCTCGGACGCAAATGGTTTCCCCTACCACACACACACACAGACACACCTCTCAACTCTCTCCGCAACGCGATCCTCCTCGCAGCGCGCAACATCTTTCTTTAGCTTCCCAATGCTCTCTCCTGGGTGCTTCTCATTAGGAGCAGCTCTTTCATCGACATTTGATACAAAATGAAGCGAGGTCGCATGGAGCAGCACACATACAAACACAGACAGAGACACACACACACTCACACACACATACACACACACACCTCACCTCCCCCCGCAGCGCCTCGCGACTAAAATACCAATCGAGACCCCGCAAAAACTGGAGCTTCGACAATGGCCCCTTGCTCGGAATTCGGAGTCCTTGTATCGGGTAGTCCTTCCCTCTCGTGCCCACCCTCTCTACCCCCTCTCCCCCCGTGGTTGGGTTTTCTAGAGGCACGGTACTCCCACGAAACGCCGCGCGGTTGGATTCTCAGCGGAAACAATTTGGCCGGATTCGGAGGTATCCTTTGTCTCTCCACGGCATCCCCCGCAGACGTCGGGAGACTGGGCCGCGCTCAGAAATGTTTTCTCCCCTCGGCTGCTAAAAAAGTCTGGTTGCTACACTGGCGGAGCGAGTGGGCTTCCCCCATTGTTCCTCCAACTGCGTTCCTGGGGGCGCAAATGGCCCCCCTCCCTCCAGTTTCCTCCTCCGCGGCGACGCCCACCCTCTTGCGATGTAATGAGGCATTGATTCCGGCCGGGGGGTTGTATCGGGAAACTGCCCAAGCAGTCTGTCCCCCTTTTGCCTCCCCCTCACCCCCCCCCCCACGCGCCGATCCCCTCCTTTCCCGCGCCGCCGCCACCATCACCCACGGCCGTCCCGCCTCTCCACCTCCGCTGTCCCACCCACCTCTCCCCGCACAACACACACACGCACACAAATATACATGCATGTGCACCGCTCTCGACCCCTAACCTCTCTCCCCTCCCCCTAATCCCCCGCCCAAATCCTCCCGTCTACCCGTCTCTCTTTCACTTGCACATCATACGAGCTCACACTTCAGGATGTCCTTTCCCTTTTTCGGTACTCTCTTCCTCCGCCACTATCTTCATCCGCCCCACCTTCTTCGTCTTTCCTCCGTCCCCTCTGCCCGCACCCCTCCGTCCGACGTCCTTCTTCCTCCCTCCCTCCCTTTTCCCCCGTACCCGGCCGTCATTCGACACCCACCTTTCTCTCTATTACTCTCCCTCCCTCCCTGGTTCCCCCTTCCGAAGCCGCCACGACGCACGGCCCTCCATCTCCCTCAACCCCGGGGACATCCGAGCACATCCGCACGCCCGCTCGCTCGCTCGCTCTCCCAAGAGGGAGACCACACGGATGTATTCGGATCGTCACCCGGGGTCGGCCCGACAATTCGAACCCGATACCCCTTCGATAGCGGCGGCCCGCCTGCCCGGCGGCCACCCGGAGTGCTAGCCTATCGACTTCACCTCCGCGGGCCCGTCGGCAGGTTGTTTTCGCCGAGGAGGCAGCTGTGGGTGGATGGAGGTTGGGACGTGCTTCCCATGAACAGTAGTGAACTGAATGAGAGCGAAAATAAGGGGGACTTCAGATTATGAAAACTCTTATCATATGATTTTCCGCTGTCGGGAATTATTCTGCAGGATGGGTAGATATTTTGTTGTCGTCAGGAACTAGTGTTTCCTGAATGAACACCTTGTGCATGCGACACCTTATTTTATTATTGTATTCATTTTTGATACGCTGCTATGAATAATAAAAATAATATTTGAAATTCCAAGTAGATTGACACCAAATAAATGGCAATCCTTAATCTCTCGATTCGCGTCGGAATTTGTCAAAACGTTTTATATCTAGGAACTTAAAATGTGAACGGCCGATGGAAGTGATGTTCAAAATGTAGTCGGAATGAAATGATACGTATTTGAAAAACTCACTCCAAATGACCTACTAAATTGAACGGAATCAGGAGATATTATGATAGTTGAAAATCAAAATGATCACACAGTTCTAAAATAGGATGATGAAGGATTGCTGTAATTGACGTTGTTAAAAACGAGTTCGGGAAATAGGTCTCAACAGTTTGACAATAATACAAATGAAAGAGTTATTTCTTTTTAACATTCTGAAAGATCATGTTAGGTGGACAGTCATGATGTAAAACATTACCTATTGAACGCAGAGTATGAAAGCTACAGGGGAAATGTTTAGACTGTAACAGAACAAAGGAACATTTCTCACTGTGTTGGTTTTTCCGTTTTCCGGTTTTATTTCCCGGTATCACGCTGCTTATGGTACTTGTAGAGCGCCGCTTCCTTTGCTTGTGCTTCATTTGAATTTATTAAAATCCTAAACACTTGGATGTGTCAATCCTTTCGTCTTTTTTTCGATTCTTTAACGTTTTATTTTGCTAGGAATAACACTTCAGGTGCATATTTTTCTACGACAAACCGAAATATCACACTATTTTACTTTTCTCAGATTTATTTAACCAAAACTCAAGAAAACCAAAGTTTTCAAAACTAGGCAATTATTTGCTCAGTTTTGCCCATCAAAATCAAATTACATAGCGCATATTAAGGAGTTTTGTATCCAAGTCAAAAGTGATGAAGGACTTCCGTAACTAACGTTCTTAAATACTGACTACATTAATATAGGATACATTACAAAATAATACGACGAGTTACTTTCAAACAACAATTATTTTTTTGTCGCATATCTTCTTTTTTAATGGTCTTATTTCATGTGTTATTTTGTCAAAGATTGAAAAGAAGGTTTAACAATGTCCTTAAATGTTTTGCATGCTCCCGGTTAATCTAAATGTACGAACAAAAATTCCATGTATAAAAAATTCAAATAAGTTTGCATCTCTTTGGGATTTATACCACTTTGAGTTCCCCCGTAGAAATCCAATTCACATTATTGCGAACGATAAAATTGAAAAGATATGTTCTCCATCTTCTAGTATGTTTTATTACTTTGAAAAGAGAAGCGCAATTTTTATTTTACGCCTAAGTGTATCTTTAAAAGGTCTAGAAAAAAATTGTGAAAGTTAATAAAGAGATTGCATCCTGTTATACTCTGCCTGAACACAGCAAGACAGGCATTTATTATTCTTAACGAAATTTACTTTGTTTTCGAAGAAATAATTCTGGAAATTCTAGTTTTCGAAGTAGTTAATTTCACAAGTAATCTCACTCTACAATACGTGAACGTCCGCCAATAATACCTTCTATTTCTGTTTTGAATAGCTCTAACTAATATTTATCTATATGGCAGTTTTAATCTAGACCGTAAGTTACGTTTTTGGATATATTTCCGTTTATTTTAACGCTAAGGGAGATACTACTCTGTCGAACAGACATGAAATGGACGTTCATTATGATACCTTCTTTTACGTATAGAAATGACCCTTGGACGCATTAGCAATGAAAATGTATGAGAATTATATGTTTGTCCAGTGAAGTATTATACACCTTCCAACTTCATGACTGTCATTTTGTATGAGCCACGTTATGTAAGCTTTATTACGTGTATACCATAACTGTGCAATAAAAGGTGAGCCAGAATACTTGTTTTAGTTAACCGCACTGATTAAAATTTCACAGCGCAGAGTATCTATCCATTTTCTTTTCTCCGATTCTTATTTAAACAGGGCCTTAAAAATATATTCATGGAAATCCTTTGAATCTAAAAAGCTCAAATAAGTGGCAATTTCAATTCGATTTCACGAGGAAAACATCAGAAAGAAAAATACGCCTGCGTATGCGTGCATAAAATTACCCTAATTGGGTACACAGAGGTATGACCGTGTAGTTTTAATCAGGATGTCAAACGAGGGACATGCTGTCTGTTTTTAGAATCGGAAACTAATTCCATCTTTGCGTATTAAATTTCCCAGATTATTTTGGAGGGATTAGACCGAAGTAATTTTGAGCCCGAGAAGTTCTTACCGAGGGAGTTGCATTGGGTCAGCTAGTCATTCGCTTATTTCATGATGCTCACCATTTTGAACCTGAATATGAGCACGCATTTTTGACCTGTCAGGAACGCTCCATGAAAGGAGCGCTGGCAATTAGCTGTGGACTTTCCTCCGCCCCGAGTAGAATAGAAGCCCCAAGCCGAATGCCCTCCCATCACACCATTTCGGTACGCGAGCGTCCCATCCAATCCTCCGCCCACCCGGAAGCTCCCTCCTTCCGCCTCCTCACACGCCGAATAAAAGGGTCAATCGCCGAGGACCTCGATTGGAAATGAGATCCGTGGCGACGGGGCTCGGTTAACGTAGGCTGCGTCCCACGCCTCCTCCATCCATTGCGCTCGTCCAAGCAAGCAAACGAATGCGCCGCGGTGGCGCAGTTGACGAGGCGCTGAGGCGGGAGGACCCAACTCTATCCACGGGACCGTTAAATATGCCGACGAACTGACTGCGACGAGACTAGGGGACGCCTAGCGTGCGCCTGCAGCTGGAGCACAACCACGGACTTCTATCGCTCTCTCCAACCCACCCGCACACCCCCGCAAACAAGCACACAAACTTGCGCACACGCGTAATTGAATGGCAACGGCCGATCTATGCACATAATTAATAGGCGCCGCTCAAGTTCTTACGCATGACAAGTTTCGTGATCGGGTGGATTCGGCGGCGTCGGAGGCAACGGGAAGCGCCGGGGCGAACGTGTGCGCTCCCGAGATATCGGGCCAAGGAGTGAATGACGATGATTAGTTTAATTCCAGTCGTCGATTGTGTTAAAATTTTCATCGTAACTTAAATAAGGAGAGGAAGGTGAGTTGATCCTTCCTTCGAAACCAAACATAATGACTACCACTTTTGATATAGCTAATAAAGTTCCACATTCATACAGGAATATGTTTTAAACTCTACCGGGTGTATTTGTTGGTAGACGTGCCTAGTTATATATTATGCTGCATTAAAGAAAGAAATGAGAAACTCATACTCGAATTATCTAAATATTTTTCTTTTGTTAAGGTCGACTTGTTTCGTATGAATTCGTCTTTAGTCATTGGCCAAATTATTAAATTTTCTTCATCCGGAGAATGTATGGAGATTAAAAAACAAATATTTCAGCAATTGGGACCCACCGTAGATATGGTTCTAAAAATACAATGAAATATACTTACCATACCTCTAGGGGTCTCGCAAGGTATGACTAAATTTAGCTTCAAAAACTGTCTGTGCAGTGCTTTTGTGCCCCTATTTAGACAAGTCCTTAGCTATATATTGAAAAATCGTTTATTACTAAGCATTTGTCGCTTTTTGGGACCCACTCCATGGAAAACTCAATGTTCCTCCTATCACGCATTTTCATGTTATTGATAGGATTTTCATGTTAAAGACGGTGACTGAGGAACATTTCCTTTGTTTTGATGGCTTTTGAAATTTTTCCGTCTTTGATTATTTTGTAGACTCAAACCAAAGCTGAGGAATTTTCCCATCATTTTACTTTTAATCATGTAGGTCATCTGGATTAAGCCGGTGCTGAAGAATTCTTCAGAAATAAAAGAAAATAATGCATCGTGCATTTTCTGCTAAAATGTTACGCAACGCTTTCTAAGTACCCCTATATTTTGGCGATCTTTTAACAACAAACTCCGTTTCCGCATCGTGCATATCAGCGAACCAAACAGTTGTTTCTATTACGGTTGAATTAAGAAAAGGGTAATTTAACACGTAAGTTAAGTATGATTAACACCTTCAAGAAGAATCAGCTTGCAATTCCGGTTGAAAAATATTTTACGCGAAGCACAGGAGTATCGGAGTCAGCTCTCAGTTTACTGTCGAATGCAATAATTAATGAAAGATTGCCACTCTTCCTAATTATTTATTGCCTTCAGCCTTCTTGTGCACCTGCTCAACACAATATTTCTGTATATGAATTCTCTTACAAGAATATTTAAACGAGCAGTAGAGACCAAAGTCTTTCATCTCTCTCAATTTGTCACGTTTGAAAAATAAGCTTGGAAATCATATTCAAATAGTTAAATGTAATGCCTGATTTTTCTTCAGTGATACATTAGCATTGTCTTCGAAATTGATATCCGTTGTTTCATACCCTACTTTAGTGGAGATTAATTTAAGCAGAATTTAATATCGTTGCGATAAAAAGAGAAGTTTCAGGCGTGATATGGTGGAATATCATGATTAATTAAAAATTGTCAATTTTCCACACAAAAAATTTATTACGACCGGTTTCAATGTAACTACATCATCATCAGGATGATATAGTTACGTGATGATGATGTAATTACATTGAAATCAGTCGTAACAAATTTTATTTTGTGGAAAATTACCAATTTTTAATTAGTCGTCACGATAGTGCTTGCAATAATTAACTTCATCAATTGTTTCCTACGAAAAGAACTTTTGACTCTCAAATTCTCCAAAAGTTGACGCCACTTAAGAAGCAAGAAGGGCGATGATGTTCAATTATAGGGACCGCATTATTATCATCTTTTAGAAAAAATCAGCGCTATACAAGATGAAACAACAACCTTAGAAATAGGAGTAGTTCTAAAGGTACTAGAATGTGATCATTATATTCAGTTATTTTTCTCCAGTCCTTTTGGAAATTTCGTACTCTGTGCCACTCAAGCTGGCGTGGGCGTAGCATGAGAAGTCTCAAAAGAGAGGGAAATATTAACGAGGGGCACAGAATTTTGCGTATAATACTAGTGTGCAAGGTATTTGATGCGTAGCAGTAAAGTTGAGGCTTTGCAAAAAGCCTACATTTCATAGAATTGTTAATACTTGCCTCCCGGCAACCCGCACTAATTATTCATGCTTGAAAGTGCTTCTTTTCATTCCGGAGGAAGGAAGAAAATGTACCTTAAGCGAGTATACGAGTCGGCTTAGTTTTCCGTTTTAAAATCGATGTGATCCTTTCCCAGGAATCATTAGGAAAGCGTTTTGACCTTCGATGATACTTACTGCTTAATAATTCGGGATAGAAAAATGAGTCCTTGTTAAAATTTTATTTCTATGCATAAAATATTTAGTCTAAAATGATTTCTCATATTAACAGAAATAATTGTATAGCTTCTGCTCTGTTATCATGTTCAATCTCGTGTATCCATTCAATGTCGTTCAACTTTAAGTGGTAGAGATATATTCATGGAATTAGGTATCATTATGAACTATAGAAATTGTAAAAGGTGAACAAACGCAATCCTATTAGTGAGTACTTCTACTCGGTCAAATGCAAAGAACACACCTCTAATTATTAAAGAGAAATTCTTGGTTCGGTATCATGAATGTATTTATTTTTACTACAAAAGCGTCATTCAAGTGTGCACAGTTAGATTCATGATCAACCAAATGGAATGAGAAGGTAATTTCTTTTGCTCAAAGTTATAAATTTTGGGGGTTAATGAATGATTTGATGCCTTTTATATAATATAATACATAAAACCAGACAAACACAGATCTCTTTAAAAAAACAAGTGAATCCCCATCCCATTTACAACCATTAACCAGCAAGAAAAAAAAAGATACATAAAAAAAAAATTAAGCTATAACATATAATACCATACACCACACATAAATCAAATTTTTACATATATACCTTACATCTATTCTTAAAAGTATACACTCTGTTAGGAAAGGGCTCGAATATTTTTGCAGGTAAGGTGTTCCACTCAACAATTGTTCTATTTAGAAATGAAAATTTTTTTTTATTTGTCCTCTGTGCCCGGCATTTTATCTTAAATTTGTGATCATTTCTGCCTATAAAATTTGGGTTCCCCGCCTCTTTCCTAAGATCTGCCCAAGCTTTCTCCCCCTTCAAAATTCGAAACATTCCACAAAGTCTGCTTACTTTTCTTCTAGATTCTAGAGGTTCCCAGCCCAGCGTTTCTAGCATGTCAGACACACTCTCCATCCTCCTATGCTTCCCCAGTACATATCGGGCAGCCTTTCTTTGCACCTTTTCCAGTTTTTTAATATGACCTTCTTCATGAGGGTCCCATACAAGAGAAGCGTACTCTAAAATTGGTCTTACTAGGGTCTGATAAGCCTTCTCCTTGGTTGCTCTAACGCTCCCTTTTAGGTTTCTCATTACCCAATGAAGAGTTTTGAAAGCTTTCTTATAGATGTACTCCACATTTAGCCCCCACCCTAAGTCCTTAGTTAAATATACACCTAAGTATTTGACAGTATCACTTCTAGGAATGACATTTTCTGAGAATTTATATTCCCTATGGTTTCCATTTACCTTATTGCTAAAAGTGATGGATTTGCATTTGTTAACATTAATATCCATCCCATTTTTTGTCACCCAATCAGCCATTTTATTAATGTCCCTCTGAAGTTTGTCACGGTCTCTGTCATTTTCGACTTTCCTGTAGATAATACAGTCGTCTGCAAAAAGTCTTAACTGAGAATTAATATTTATTGGGAGATCATTTATATATATTAAAAACAATAGCGGGCCAAGTACGCTTCCTTGTGGGACTCCCGATGTTACCCTTCCTTTTTCAGAATACACTTCTCCTAATTTTACCCTTTGTGTTCGACCTTCCATGAAATTTCTGACCCAAGAGATTACTCTTCCATCTGTGTGTAGTGGCAATTGGCCCATCTTAAGCATTAAGCGATCGTGGTCAACTTTGTCAAAGGCTTTTGACAGGTCGACTATTATAGCATCCACCTCTATTCCCGCATCCATAGAGTCGAACATTTCTTGGAAGAACCCTAATAGCTGAGTTTCACAAGAGTGCCCTTTTCTAAAACCGTATTGGCGACTATACAACCAATTCTCACTCTCCCACAGGTCCCAGAGATAATCAGCCATTATCTTTTCTAATAGCTTGCATACAACTGATGTCAAGCTTACCGGTCTATAATTATCAACTAGTGCCTTATCTCCTCCTTTGAAAATTGGCGTAACATATGCCTCCTTCCAAGCATTTGGCAGGGCATTATTGTTTAAGGTAACATTGAATAAATGATTTATATAATTTGAAACTACACTACCGCCCAATTTAAGCAAGTCAATTGAGATGCCATCTGGCCCTTTTGATTTATTTGCCCTCATTTTCATAATTTTTTTATAAATTTCTGCGCTCGTCGTTTTAATACTTTTGGTATTTAATATTTTTTCGCCTCCTTGTTGACTCAGAGATGAATCTACAGGATCCTTTTTATTTACCATAACCTTAAATACACTTGCATACCAATTATTAAACGTATTAGCCTTTTCCTTATCATCAACGATTAGTGTCCCATCCTCTTTTTTTAAAGCTGTTATGTTTTCCCTGTTGCCTTTCCTCCTCCGGAGGTACTTGTAAAATTTATTTCCATTATCTATCCCGATTATTTTCTGTAGAAAACTATCTTTGGCTATTTTCTTTTCTCTATTCAATTCACGAACTAATTTTTTGTAAATTATGAGCCATTCCGAGCTCTCGTTCCGTTTTTTGTGAATCACTCTCAGTTTTTTCTTCAAGGATCTAATTTTGCGGTTGTAGAATTCTGGATCAGTATTTTCTGTAAGAATTTTTTTCGGGACAAATTTATTTAATCCCTCCTCCATTATCCCCTTAAATGTTTTCCAGATTTCTTCTACATTCTGCCCACCACTTACCCATTTTGAATATTTTTCCCTTAAAAAGGTCTGTAACCCTTCCCTGTCACCCCGTTTATATTGCCAAACTATCTTTTTGTTTCCTAGCCCCTTATACTGAGCCCTCTCCCAGTTTAGATATATACGCACAGCTGAATGGTCACTTATTCCCGGAAGGACATCGACTTCCCCTACCCACTTTTTCGGTCTCACAAGTATGACGTCGAGGATGTTTCCCCCGCGCGTGGGTTTTTCCAACATCTGTACAAAACCCTCCTCGTTTATAAGACGACTAACGATTTCTTGGGCCTTCCCACCCCCCACCGTGACCTCGTCTGCCGACCATTGAATACCTGGAAGGTTCAAGTCCCCCGCTATGAGGGTGTGATCCTCAGGGTTAGCCGAGCATATGTCTGCTAATACCTCGACTGCGTACATCCCTTCGTTGGGGCTTCTGTACATAGCAACTATTTTTAAAATTTTCCCTCCATTCCTACCTTTAACATGAACACACATCATCTCACAATCATCTCTTACCCATTCCAATGTACTTATTAGGTTTTTATCTACACATATAAATATCCCCCCTCCACGACCATCCCTATCCCTTCTGTAAACTGACAAATTTTGTAATACTGAAATGCGTTCTATGAACTTAAAATAACTGTCGAGAATTATAGTAGAGTTATGAGGAATATGTTCGAGTCATAGGATATATTTTTCCTGGAATTATTTATTCATTATGAAAAATAGTTGCAGAAAACCTTAGAGCAATTCATTTTAAAAATTAGAGCATATCTCCGTAATTGGTTTACATGAAATACCAGAATGGGTATGTTCGTGAAATTGTCCCGTGATCGAAAATTCTTTGCATGAACTCTTGGTTTGCTTCATTTGCTCTTATTTTGTAGCTAACAATGTGTTCAAAAGAATTTGTAAGACTTCGATTGAAAAATTCTAAAAGAACAAAATATCCATAGATTTTAAAAAGCCGTTTATTCATAAAGCTTTCTATTCATTTTTCATTTCATTATTATGCTCTTTCTTGGCAATTCATTCCGGTCATATCGTCATTTTTTATATCTCGTGTTACCTCCTCACTATCACATAATGACCATAATTCCTCATGAATGTTCTTTCAAACACCCGCACCGATTTAGAGCAGTTCATTCAGGAAGTTTATTTGATTTTTGTGGACATTGACCAGTCGGCTAGTATTTTTTCCGCTGTCGAGAAACAGCAGATACCGTAAGAAAATCCTCTTTGTTGCGTTTTTCTTCCGTCCGTGCCCTTTTTCCCATACGCTTGTACGGATAAATTCGTTTTCTTGTTTCCTCGGACCTTGTCTCCTCCCCCCGTTGCCAACAGAGCGCATTTCCTCGTACCTTGCAGTCGCCCATGGAACTTCGGTGGAAGTTTCTCCTCCCTCCCAGGGCTCGACGGCTTGTACTACATTAGGTCTGCAGCGGTAGGGTTTGAAAGAATACATGACGGTGCGACTGAGGACAAAGATATCACGCTGCGGTCACAATTCTCATTCATTCTCCACTCTCTTCGAGCGATGCCGGTGAGAAAATGGACGTTTCGGCGGGAAGGCGAATATTTAGCGACAATTATAATTCACAGGACTCAGGTTGCACGGGGGCAGTCTACATGCTCCACATAGAAGGTCCAGTCAAGAGTGAGCGAGATAAAATATTAACACGAAACTTTGCGTACCTTGGAATCGGGCCAAAAATTGAGCTCCTTTAAGTGATCTTGATTAGAACTTGTACCGATTGGGTTTTTGAAACTCTTGGTCTATGAGGAGTTGCGGGCTAGCTACATGTCATTGAGGCAACGAAGAACTTTTTATTCCCAGCATCTAATCAATTCCACTAATGATATAATAATAACTAAAATATTGGCGATGGCAATAGTCACAATTTGTATCTATATGTAGATTTCATTTTATTTCACCCTTATAAATTGAAAACATTGGAAAACGACAGTTTTCATTGCCTCATTATAAATTAAAAATCAAGATAGCATCTGATTTACTAAATAGTGGGATTACGGCGACTCAATTAAGTTATAAGGCGTACGTTATGAAAAAGTCAAGGAATTCAACCACTTTATAATCCCCGGAACGAATACTATATCTCCCGGATAAAGTTTTTGCTTTCAAGCAACCAATGGTTGATGGTATACGGTATTTAACATTTATGTGACTTGATTCCTGGGCCATTATTATTTTGTCGAAATTCATGCCGACTCCTTCCAGCAATTTGAATACACTGATTCACTCAAAACTGTCAAAGGACTTCTCAAAGTTCACGGATCCCATTTACAATTACTTGTTGACGAGTTTCATTTTTTCTCCCAGAGTATCCATAAGTTGAGTATGGACTTACTCGTTCCACTTTTCTTTCTGGATTGAAATTGATTTTCCGACAGATTTTCTTCAATTTCTCACATTATCCTGTTCCTGTTCTTGCAGTGATACTTCTTAGGCTGTTTATTTGAGTCAATATTTTGGACGCAGGTGACAATAGTCTCAACGCCTGAAGTTTCTTTCCTCCATTCTGTCCTCCATCTTCCTTGGATTTATCTTCTAGCACCTGTATAATTTTTTCTCTCATTTATCATGGTTACATATGCTTGTTTAGGTCTTTCACTACTCTCTCGAATTCACTTCTTGATCTTCCAAGATCACAAGTGACTTCTTCCAATTCGCTTTCATCTGTCAGCAGGCAGTCTTCTGGATAGACAATCCTGTTCCAGTTCTCAAAGCAATCCTTTGATACACTTCTTCCATGTGTTTCTTACGTCTTCGACTTCCAAGGCACATCCCATTCGACTCTCTGAAGTTGTGTCATTTCATTTTTTTCTTTCATCACCAATTCTTCACTATTTGTATGCTGTTTCCTGTATCCCTTCGTCTAGCCGTCGCAGATTGCTTTTTGCATCAGCGATTGATCCACTCAGTCTTCATATATTCTCGCATAATCTTGTTTTGTAACTTCAGCCCCCACAATTCTTTATTTTCTATACGAAAACGTGGGCCAGTATTTCTTTCCAACCTCCATGATGTCAATACAAATCATTCTTACTAGGCATACTGCACATAATGCCTCCAGTTTGCGTCTCCAGGATTTCGCCTTTAATAAGGGTTCACTTGAGGTTTGAAACAATTTCGTTATTTCCAGCTCCGGTGGATTCCCACCTTGAACAGACTTCCATGCAGTATTGTTCCCCATTGTAGTTTGGGATCCCGACCCATAGCTGCGAGAATAGTAGTGGTACGGTAACTAATCAATAACAATCTCCACGTCACATGCTTCATCCATATCTTCATGAAGGGTATCCTCCCACACCTCCTTTTGTCAGGATCGTGAGCCATTATATAGATGCACATATGTATGAAATAGTGGGGGATCGGGATGGTTCATTGGCTGATGTGCTGGCTTCCCACCCTGAGGGTTCGGTTTCGAATCAGGGAGGCTGCAAGTATTTTCAGTAGTATCTCGATCCCTACTTGGGTGCTACGTGGAGAGCACCTCAAGCGGTGCATGCCGTCCGATGGGACGCTAAACTATGCACCTTTTCCTGAGAGTAAGACGCTGGATTTCTCTCCACTCTTCCCCCATTCCCTGAACATTCTACTTCTTCCAATTTACTCACCTATTTCTAACGGGACAAATGAATTTCTCTTTCGAGTTTCCTCCTCCCTAAGTAACTAATACTTACGAAATAGAAATGAAAATGTACTGCTCCTCTTGAATGCACTATTAATTCAATTCCAATCTCCTCTTCTTCCGAATTCTTCCTCTGCATATGTTTACTGCATTAACGGCGAGTGTTTTCCCAAGCTCCCCACAATACACGCCCGCGGAGTGTCGCAAACATGTAGATTTACATTTAGATGTAGGTTTCCCATCGACGGGAACGCCCGACATAAATATTCCGGCGCCGTTATAAGGTCGGCACTGACTCTACCAGGATGGCGACCCGAGACCGACGTGTAGTCGAGGTGGTGGGAAGGGAGGTCCTCGAGTTCAAAGGGTCAAGATGGACGGGAGGGCTCGTCCAGGCCCCACACTGCGACACCCACCACCACAACCTCTTCGGGCCCTCACCAGACCCGCCTTCGCTAGCCTCCGTCCGCCCCTACTCTCCCCCACTCTCCCCCATCCTCCCAACCATCATCCTCCTCTCGGCCCGCAGTCCTCAGGAGCCCCTCGAATACACCCCCACCACCCCACCCCACTCGTGTGGGGCGCCCACCGGCATCGAGACGGTGTGGGTCAAAGCGGGAAGCAACAACAATAGCGTCCGCGGAGGGTCGTAGCGGGAGCGCGGGGGCGGAGGAGTGGGCGGTGGAGTGGGTCGCGCGACAGGGGGTGGGAGGGGTCTTCGGCCGAAGATTGGTGGGCGGAGGGGGTGTTCGGGAGGAGGGTGGGGGCGCGTGAGTGGCTCCGGATGCCCGAAAGGAGTCTCCTTGAGAGACAAGCCCGTGACGTCATGGCTCCTGAGCCGTCCCGATTCTTGTCGTGCGAAACAATGCTCTTCGCTGCACGGCTCGGGCCGTTCGCTCGCCGCGCAGAAGAAGTGCCCGGTGGGGAGTGGACGCTGTTGTGTGTGTGTGTGTGTGTGGGTGGGGGTGGTCCAGATGGGGAAGGGTACTGATGGGGATTCGGGTGGACCAGGGGGAGGAGGAGATTAAAAGGGGGAGACATGTCTGGGGAAGATTTTTTTTTAGGGTCGTTCCTATTCCTAGGACCCGGAGCGGGTGTATCGTGGCTCTTCTCGTCACGCGTGCTCACTCACTGTCGCTGCGTTGAGTGAAGGATCTCCGATCGTCATAGCTCCGGTTTTGAGATGCGGGAAAACGTGATTCTCACGTGAGTTTGCGGGACGGGGGCGGGAAATCCGTTCTTTGAGGAGGGAAGTCGGTGTTCATGTGTGGCGATGGCGACGATGCACTCAAGAAATCCGTGATCGCCTCCCCAGGTGCGAAGTGGATCTGGTCCAATTCCGGTCGGTGAGAGATGATGGGGGATGTGCTGGTGTCAGTGCGCGCTAGCCGCCGAGGTCCCGGGCATGAGTCAAGGTGAACTCGATTTAGATGTCGTGTTCGTGCCAATTTGAGAGCATTCCGGGCAAAAACTTCGTGTAAATAAAATATATTTTGACACAAACTGAAAAACGAGCAACCGTAAAACATTATAAAATACGCAGATTCACGGTCAATTTAGTTTTTATGGAGCAAATAATCGTTAGATTAAAGTATAAAAAAGTAGTATCCTTATTGTCCATGAGTATGCAGAAGGTATACGAGTTCTCAATAATTAGGGTTTAGTGGTCGATATACTCCTGGTAATCTCCATCCATTTTAAACCCCTTGAACAGTATACGGTAAGAGCCCATGAACCTCACCTTATAATATATAGCTGATTATGATACTTGCTATTTTTGAAAAGTTAAGTACGTCATGAATTTTATAATGATAATATCGGTAATTTGATCGATATTATCAACGTAGATCGATTCTCCGATCAATTATATCCACTTTTTACAGAAAAAGTGCTTAAGAATATTATGTAACGAATTTGCGGTTACATTTTGAAGGCATGCAAACAATGCAGTTTAAAGCTTTTCAAGGAACTGGCCCCTTATCATTTTTAATGTGATTTCCAGAATGCAAACAGAAAAATTACTTTTGTTAATTGCTCGCTGAAATTTTAATCCTGATGTTGAGTAGAAAGTTTTATGTTGGTATATATTTCTCTACTGTTTCACAAATGCTGCGTAGCAGCATTTGTAGCAGCGTAGTAATGAGGATTATTGAACACTTTATCATTTTCCGCAATGCTAAGACCTGGAGGGTAACTGTTTGTTCAATGGCAAAGAAATGAACTTCCAGGGTTTGTCAATTGTAGTTCTTTAGTTTGGTTTTACTATTTCATCTATCATTTACTTTATAATATTTTATTCTTAAGAGTTATATCAATGAAAGACAATGCTTTCCTTCATTTTTGCGTACATTTTCAAGTACTTATCACATCCTTATCTTTTTGCTCATTGAACGTAAACTGCGGTGCAAACAATTATGTTTATGTACTAACACAAAAAAGAAACAGATTGCGTTTCGAATTCTGTGGTAGATATTTAAATGTTTCAATTTGTGTCTTAACTCCATCATATCATAACTTAAGATATGAGTTGCCCAAGATCATCATAACCAACAAAGGAAAAAACATCAGGTTCTTAGAAGCCAGATCATTGCGGTCTTAAGTTGTTGCAATTGGCAATCTGAACGCTTACAGTTAATCATATATGTGTAGTTTAAACTTAGATGTAGTTATAAGAAGAGCAATGTATTTTAATACCTGCTACGTAATCTAGAACCATATTGGTCATAGCGAAAATCAATGTTTGAGGGATAGTTAAGGCAAATACTTTGTGAAATTCCATTTTAATGTAAGGGAAGTGGCACATAATTGCGTTTCCACAGAATAAATGCACAGAATATTATGTGGAAACTCTGAAAATCTTTGCGCAGTCACTATTGTTAACTACACAAGGATGAGAGAATAAATTGATCCCCCGTTGGATCAGTGAGGAGATATTTACTGGCGTACACCTAAGATGCTATATTTTCCACACTGATTAAATGTTTCTCATTCACTGTACTATATTGAAATAAGTAACCAATAAGTAATTGAGCCATTTCTATATAGTATTCGCAGTAAAACTGCTTCTTCGGTGCGCAGGACTCGTACGGGGGATTTTTATTTTTTAAATCAATACATTAACTGTCACACACGAAAAATATAAAAACATTTATTTTCAGAGTGAAACTTTGGATCATGAAGTAATTCCAAAATGAGCTTCATCAATGGTTAATGATGCTAAATATATTTCATGATCCAGGAGGTCGTAGAGCACCTCAAAATAATAGCTTTCCAAGGGTCATAAATATGCAGTCGAGTTAAGGATCATCTCTGTGCCCGGTTGGATGAGTGCGAGTTTGCTTTGCCAATTATTTATTCAAATAGGGAGCTGTTCTGCATTCCACCAAGATTCTTTCATCATCTGCAAGATTAAATGATGGGGCACGTCAGTGTTTATCAACTCATTTGTTCTACTTCATGTGAAGATGTAACCTCAAATTTCCAATAAGGTCGCGCACTGTTTTGAGAAATGTTAATTAAAGACAGACAGGAAATATTTAAACTAAAATGCAAATCAATTTTCATACAATTTTCGTCACAACTACCAGAGCTGACACAATTTAAAGTCAAAATCTTCATTTTGTGACAACGCGATGTAGATATTGAGGATGTCCTTCGTTAAATCGTAGTATACGTGTGTTGAAGTGAATGTGAAAAGGTAATAACAAAATAAAAACTATGAGTTAATATTAATTAAAGATGAAGAGTTTTCCAGGAAAGATATTTTTCTTGATCATCAACATCAAAGGGTTGCAAAATCGAAATATTTTCATGCATGCATTTTCGAATAATGTTTCGGATGGTTTACAATGAAAATATTTTTGATGAAATTTACAGTAAGGTCCACAAAATGGTATTGGAATGTATGGTCCGTGATATTTTTTATCTACTATTATTATAGAATATTTTAATATGTCAAGAACCTGGTCACATTATAGACCTTGCTAATTAGCGACTCACTCATGCTGCGAAGTGAAATCAATAACAAGATATTTTTGGCTTCTCTCCGGTCTCACACAGCTCTTTAAGATTGGCTGGAGCTTGCGTACCATTCTTATAATTTTATTCAAATGAAGAAGGATGAAGGAAAAGTGAAAATTGAGTTCGAATATAAATCGTTAATATCCTTCAAAGATTTTTATTTCCACGACAAGACGCGTTACATGTATGTTGGTGCGTTGATCACTTTTCTTTCCATGTTTTCAAATTTTCCTTGCATAAAAAAGACATTTTACCCGTAAAACTTTAAATTTTGGATTGAAAATTTATTGGGATATTAGGAAAAGAATATATATATATATATATATATATATATATATATATATATATATATATATATATATATAACTTTTAACTCGTTGTGACTTCAAGAATACAAACCATCTAAGGATTAGGATAGTGTGTGCCGTCGGGAAAAAAAACTTTCGCGTGGAAATCGAGCTGTATATACAGGTTCAAGAGGTTATTGCCCTTTACTTCAGTGATTGTAACAAGAACACCTCATTTATGTATGGGTTCGGAAATCTCTTGTTTATTTGGTTGACATTAACTCGAAAATGTTTCGTTATAGAAAATTATTTATGCCTAGGAGTTCTTGATTTGGTACTTTGAATTTTCGACCCATAAGATGATTAAGATTTACTATTTCTGGTTCGCCGAAATTTTGGAAACTTTTCACAGTGGTGGTGGTTTTTTAGGAGAACCTTCTATGTGTTTACACATGCTGTTGCATCAAATTTATAGCATATTATGTAATTGGAACTTTATTTGGCAGGTGCATTATTTCTTTTCAATTATTTTAATCCAATCCCATAGATTATGGTATAATGGAGTAAAATATAACTCAATGTAGGTTAATGATTTCATTCGCCAAGAATTTTTATGTCCCTATCGAAATTATTGATGCGCCGTCATGAATCTAGGTTGGGGTTTTCCATATTATTCCGTATTGTTTGCAGTACCATTTAGTATTTTCTTGCTTAAAAAAAGATTTTCATCAATACATTTGCTTGAAATGGCATTGACACCATTCTTTTACTTATATTTGTAGTCTTATATTATAAAGCAGTGATATGTTCCCCTTGAGTTAATTCCTCTGTTTCGATTAAATTAAATATTTACTTAATTGTAGACAGTGTGAAAATATTATCGTATTTGTGTTAGTAAGTGTAGACGCCAGATTTCTCTCCACCATTCCTCTATTTTTTATCCCACTAATACCAAATTACCTACCTATTCTTATTGGCGAAAATGATTTTAGCTGTCGGTTGTCTCTCCTAATAACTACTATCAGTCTAAAATACAGATAGGTTAGATTTTTCTCCGTGTTCCGAGTTGTAACTTCACTCTAATAAATTAATCTTGATTAAATGCCATTTGTAAGCCACTGGTTTCTTAAAACATGTGCTTCTTATTTAAGGAAAAGACAGCTATTTGGAGCATATGATTAACTTTGACAGTACTCAAAAGCAGCGACAAATAAAACATGCGTAGTTTCATTTGGCATTAGAGTTAGCCAATGGAGCTGACAAGAACAAATTAGTATGCTGTGTCAAAATAATCCTACGACCGCTGGCCATCGATGATATTGAAGTTATACTATATTTTTGGATATAGTTGGTCAGAATATTTGCTCATCATTACAAAATATTTCCCCCTTTGCCAGCCTGTTAAATATATATAATGAAGCTCATAAATTGAAATCGATGTTGTCAAGATGGATTATTAAGATTCCGCGGTATATCGAGACAAGAGGCCTCACTTGGGTTGAATCATGACTCTAATCAATGTTCACTGGAGAGCAGGTATGCTTCTCTGGGACTAGTCTCTTAGCTGATGGAAAATTTCATTCCTTCAGAATGGTGTCCAAATGAATTGATTGCATTCTTTCTCCGAAGCATTGCCGAGTTTCCACCGCTTACGAGATATTGTGTGTCACGGTCAACACGGGGCACCTGTATTTTCAATCCATTGGAGCGAGAGTGGGGGTTGGAGGGGAAGGACATGCAGACAAATCTCAATTCGTTTGATCCTCGATGGGAGTGATTTTTCTGTGAACTAGGGGAGCATGAAACGATCTGAGTCACGCTTAGCGGTTTCGTTTCCTCGGAAAGAGTCGGCAGCCTCCCCTTACGACATGAACAACGTGAAACTCGCCCCCGGTGAAATTTTAATGTTATAATTATAGAAAATGAGGTCATACGGAATTAATAAATAAGGGAGAAAAGGGACCGGGGGAGGGGTTGTGGCGGGGGTGGGGGTTGATTTCATTGGGGCGGGGGAGGGGAGGTTGAAGGCATGTGGGAAGTGGGAGAGAAGTGTGGGGCGGCCGAAGGTTTTACTCGAATTCGCATGAAATAGATCGGGGGGGGGAGAGAGAGAGGGGTGAGAGAGAGAGGGGTGAGTTCGGGGGTAGGTGCACAGGGGTGAGGGTAAGGGCGTGTTTGATGAAATCCCACGCCGATTTCCGCCGAACTCATCAAGAGCGTCTCTTTCTGTGTATTTTCCTCAAGGCCCGTGTCTCTCATTTCTCACAAATGTTCACATTCGACGATTCATGATTGTCGTGAAAGGGAAGGAAAGGGGGAGTTGGGGGGTGAAAAAAAAGAAAAACAACTCAAGATTAATGAATATACGGGATCCAGACTCCTAATCCCGCTAAGGATTATTCTCTCGTAGAACGAGGTTTGAACGGAAATGAAGCCATTCCATCCGTGACTCGTATTTTCCGAATTTTTAACAACTTTTTTCTCCCCTTTCCATCCCCATATCCCCCTCTTCTTCCCTTCTTCAGCCACCCTCCCCGATATCCTTCTCTCCCGCCCCCGTTCCCGGCTCCCCGTCACCTAACCCCGCTCCACGCGTCCCCCCGCCTTCGTCTCACCCTTCCACAGCCCCCCCAAACCTCCTCTATCCCCCTTCAACTCCCTTTCCCTCGCCTACCTTCCAACTTCCGACGCCCGTGCTCTCTCGCACCCCGATCCCCCCCTACCCTGCGCCCCGGTTCCCGAGGCCGCTTAAAAGCCGACGGCGCCCCCTTCGTCATCCCCCACCGTCTCTCATCCCCCGGTCGGTCCCACCTCCATCCCGTCTCACTCCTCTCCTCCTCTCCTAACCCCGTCAACCCCACACCTCCACGGTCACCCCTTTCCACCCCTTTCTCTACTGCTCCCACCCCCCCGCGCCCGCTCCTTTTGACAAGCACCGCACAAATGATGCAGCGGCAATCGGCCCCTCGCTCGCCGGCGATAGCTGCTCTCGCCCCTCCTACACTCTCATCCTCCCCCGCTTCCGCGCACCTCCTCCCTCGCCTTCCTTCGCCGCCCTGGAATGCCGATGTTCCTCCCGCCCCATTCCTCCTGCCTCCTCGTCTGTCCCCGGAGCCCCGAAATCTTATCCTCCCCCCCCCCTGTACTGGGATGTTCGGGAATAGTTTTTGCTCCAGACGGTTTGTTGTTTAAACGCGCCTTAAATGTCCCCACAAATATAAAAGTTTGACACATTTCCACGGGGCTGTAGTCAATTAAGTTGCACGGTTCCAGACCCGGCCGCGTGGAATACTTGAGTAATGGCGATGCGCACAGTAATATTCCAGTATTAAAAGATGCTATTCGCTGCACGCTCAAAACAGTTCGTCGAATTTCGAAGCGCCGACATCGAGCATGTCAACTTACTTGTTTATTTATATAGAAGAACATGCTTGAATTAATATTCCGTATCTATAATTAGTTTGTATCGAGTAAATTTTATGTAACCACATTTTTCAGGAAAATTTAAATTGTTGCTAAAGGTTGAAAATCAATAAATAATGTGAATTTATATTTAGACTATGAATATGTGCGCAAAAAATTACAAGTAACTTGGTATTTAAAATAGTAATAATTACTATATAATTAAATTGAAAACGTTGAGATAATTATGTGGTATTAATTGATTTAATATTAAAAATACTGAAAATCTACCGTATCCGTACACTAGCACCAATTGGCGATATTATCTGGAGATGTTATTTTTGAAAACAATTTAAAATGTCCTCACTGTGACTCGAAAGCTTATCAGTTACAGATGCGTTCCAAAAGAAATGAAATTAAATTTCCCACTCCGTTCCTATAGGTTAAAGTGGGATCAAACTACTTGGAGTAAGTGGGGGGAAGGGGGCGCTAAGCTTTGCCGCGAAATCGGTCTTAGTGCTCTCCAAGCTGTGGAAGCGGCAGGACATCAGTTATTGTAAACCTCTGCCTGCCGACCGTGTCGCAAAAGACCAACCGAGTGGAAATTTCGAGTGAACTTTTGCAACGTATTGAAAATGAACCGGATTATTTGGACAACGTCATCACTGGTGATGAAACCTCGGTTTTTGAATACGACCCAGAAACAAAACACCAAAGCTCTGAGTGGCACACCGACCTGTCCCCCAAGCCTAAAAGGCAAGAATGAGCAACGTGGCCTGTACATGAAGTTGATGTGCGTTTCTAAGATGGGATCATACAAACACTTTTAAGTTTAAGCGAATAAGTTAATCTTTTCATTTCCATAGAGCACCATTTATTCAAATTACCAATGTAGTGGTAAAAGTTATTCAAAGCTACCATTAGTCTTCCATGACTAATGAGGTCCAACATTAAAACGTGGATGGCCCGTTGCCACTTCACCACCTCCCCATAACGTCTCCTCAAGTTGCAGTGACTATAATCGTGACGTAGTAGTTGTACTGTTTGGGTGCCTTTAAGTGTATCCTAGCGCGAACCTGCCCTTACATGCTCGATTATGTTAGCACCATACCATGTGGGACAGCTACATTCAGAACTTAATTTTTTTTTCACGTAGTATAGATAGATACGTTATCTTCGCTTACTTCATTTTTTTCTCTCGCGAAATTTTTACAGAAGCGGATTTTCAAGAATTTGAATGAGAGCACGCGTTGCCTCATTTATTCGTTGGCCCCAAATCATCCGTCGGCTTAACTGCAGCGTGTTACCGGATGCCTGCAGGTGGTCGCGTCCATTGTCTTTACCGCGATGCCTTTTTCGTTCGGCACTGTGCAAGGGATTGATTCGGACGGTGTCTCTCTGGAGGGTATTTAATTCCTCCGCCGACTTAAGCGTCCTTGTAAAAGCGTTTCGACGGCACACCATCCACGGCGTCTCCGGTCAGGATTTCATTGAGCGCCCGTCGTCACCAGTGGTTCACGCTGCGAAACTGTCACCAGGGGTTGTTTCGGGATCACCCCAAGACGAGCATAGTTTCTCCCCTAATCGGAGGTTATATATACACATCGGAATCAAATTGCTCCGTAAATAGAAACTCATTCGTAGGAATCGTTCCCCACACCATACGTGATCACAAAATAGTGTTTCGACTGACCTAACAGGCCGGCCATCTAGTTTACCAAACTTGATCCACTTCGACCAGTTCAGAAGCTTGCATCTTTAGCGCTTACCGCGTGTTTAGACATCAAAGATTGGTGATTCAGGATTAGAAAAATCTGATTGCCGTTTGATACCCCACAAGGACGCGTTGTCCCTCATGTGTCAATCTTTGGTGTCTGACGACTACATGCTACTGCATATGAGTAGGTGTAGATGTAGGTGTAGATGGGGTACAATTTCTGCTTGTGTCGAATATTTATCATTGCGGCGTTTGTATTTACAGTCTTTAAATAAATATTTTAATGAATAGTAAAAATATTACCTTGATAATCTTGGCTAGAAAGTGGGAATAACGTTTAAAATAAGTATATATTAGCCAGCTATCGTTTGAGTTGAGCAAGTAGCAGTTGTGGAAGGCCAGTGATGGAGATAATGTGTGACGTCTGACCTTCCGAAATTTCTGCAAAGTGCGCACGTGTGTGGGAATTTCCTACCTTTCTTGGGCTGTTGACTTCCGCACGCAGCCGTTTTGTTTTCCCACCTATTCGACGCCCTACTTGCATTGGAATCCCTCATAGTCAGATAATGCCTCTCGCGGATTGCTGACTTGACTGAGGTTAGAATCCGGTTCATAATGAAGCCAGAGCTAAAGTTGAAATGGGAGCCTAATATTTTTGGGACGCAGAAAGATCCGACGCGAACAATAATGAAAACAGATCGAGCTACAATCATTAGAATTCAATTACGTTCGAACAAGATTACTTCGTACATCATTGACGCTTTAGTGCTCCTGGGCTAACAATCCTTTCTATTAGACTAAGGATCTAGAATGTAATACTTCTTGGAAGTCCAAATTTCCGCATAAACTTACTGGTAACTTGAGAAATGTGGTTGAGTGCGAATTTCTGGAGGTGCGTTTTCATTTGAGATGGAGGACGTGATTATTTAAAGCGAACTATATTCGGCGGGCTAAAGTTTTAAAACCAACCACCGGTCTCTGCAGGCAAAAATGCGAAGTTCATCAGCTATTTAAATCTTCAAATCAAGAACAAAATTCTGATTGATAACTAACTTGAGTTTATTTAAGGGAATAAGGTCCTCATTTATTCTAGAAAAACCCCTTAGCAGGTGGTTCCCATTAACCTGCCGTTAGGGATGAACCCGCAAGAGGGTGTATCCGGTAATTCGAGCGTTCATGTAACGCTCACTGAAAGTGTATTTATGCATTAATTGCAAACTAAGGGATCTTTATGTCGGTATCTATAGTCATTCACAAAGATATATTTAAAAAGGTATTTTTTTTAAATAATACGGCGTGCATAATTCTATCTATTGAGTCCATAGATACATCATTATAATTGAAATGTTCTACCCTTTCAAATAGGGTGTCCTAATTTTGGCTAGTGTAGTAAATTTGATGACATACATAGGCTCCCAAAGGATGAAAAGAGTTCCGTCGGAGATTTTACTAAAGCAGATTTATATAGATAAAGCATGCATGAACCTACGTCCTGCATCGTGATTTACTACGCTCAAAGCGTAAAGTTATGTTTGACCCCGTGTGCCAGAAGTCGTATGGTGACCTATGAAGTGCATTCAAAAATAATTCTAGATTCGTGATCTCAAATGAATGCGTATTAAACAAACGATGAAGGCAGTTAATTCACTCAGACCAATTAGTAAATTATACATTAACGCTTGAAAACAAGCATGAAGAACAATAATTATCGGAGATGTAAATATTTTTTAATCTTTAAGATTATCATAGCGAACAATGTGAAAGTGACGGGGAGTGCGAAATTTTGAATGGAAACCCTTGTCATCATTCACTGCTGTTATAGTGATTGATAATATAAACTTCTTGAAACGACTTCAATTAATCCGGTGGATGCGTCCTATTCACTCGATTTCCACTAAAAATAGAACTAGTCTTAAATATTCAGTATTCGTAAGGGACATTTGACGCTGTGAAAGTTTTTCTGCGGTTCCCTTATTTATCGATCAAAACTAAAATAAAGTTGAAAATATTCATAAAGTATTGACACGGCGGAAGGAAAGTTGTAATACTTCCAAAGAAGTTACACGTGATATAAACTATGAGCACATGTAAATAAACTGATGGTAGAAAAGAATCTGAGGACTCAAAGTATTACGTATTCAGTGCAAATAGTTTAAAACGATGTTTTCCTACATTTTACGTCAAAGTAATCCATTACGTAAATTTTGCTATATTAACTTTAACACTCTTGTTTTTTTAAGCATCTTATCCCTTTGATGTTCAAACCGCAAATACGCAGTTCAGTACACGAATTTTTGCACCCCAATATTGCCTGATAATAGTTTAATTATCTTGCCATGTCATTGTGCACCACATATCATAAAAATCTTCCTTTGATCCGATTGAGGTACGTCGTATTAATTGACGTGGAGGCTCGTTCGATCCATACTTACGTTCATACACGAAGTATGATGTTGGTGTAATGCACAGAGAGCTTTTATGCAAAGAATTCCGTGGGGTCCATCCAATAATCGATTCTTGCCTCTCGATGCTAGCTATAAAGTTCGGGACTTTGTATATGAGAAACGTGGAATGCAGTTAGAATTAAAAGTAAACAAAAATAGATTTATTGATCAGCTTTGCCCACAGAGCGGTCGTGAGATAAGGAAATGGGGGAATAAGAGGATGGGCGGATTTCGGGTGTGGAACGGCATCATATAATTTGGCGAGCCTAGGGTTAGGTTCTTTGTGCACTTCCTTTGATGTGCCCTAAACGAAACCGCATTTAGTGTGTCCTTGTGTCGTTTCTAACTTATTTGTTCGGTGGGAATGGAGGTATAGAGGAAGATAGAAGTCTATGCTCCGGCAGAATATACGTCTGACACTTTGATAGGATTCTGAAATACCTTGCCTTTTAGGTGGCATTGCCAACTCTGTGATAAATTAATTTGTCGCAGGCTGCTTTTAACCGTCCGCCAGCGTGCAGTGGAAAATAAAGCGCGTGTACAGCGAATTCTTCTCTAAACTTGAATGAGGCAATATAATTAAAAACTTATTTAGCGAGTTTGTAGAAGATGAAAACGTAGCTCGGTAATAAGTTAATGATGATGTCGTATAAGAAGCCAATATGCCCTGTAGTTGGGATGTAAAGTTTGATGAGTATTAATTAATTGCCCGAAAGACAAATGCTTATATATTCTAATCTAGGTATGCATAATTTAATATCAATGCAATATAGGTATTATATTTACCAGTTAGATTATTATGAGATTATTTTATTTTCCTAATAATAGCTTCTTTCATCAAAAACTAACCGATGAGTTGACTAATGTGGTGGTGTGATCTAATTGCATTTTGAATCCAGTAACAATTATCACAGTAATTTGAAAAGGAGTGAGCATATCAGTTAATTGAACAGTCGAAAATTGTCCTCAGGTGAACTTTCAAAGTGTACGAATTTACAGTATATATTGTTAGAATTTTAAGTTAATTTATTAAATAGCTAATCCAATCAAAGTCAAGTTGACCTTTGATTAACTTTGAATTGTTAAATAAGTATTCATCTATGGATTGAGGTCTCGGCACCGCAATGGAGGAAGTACTACTACTGTAGTTTCTACGATATCTTTCCAAATGATGATCAAAAACTTGGGACGTAGCAGATTGGTTGGACTTTGTATTAGCTTTGGAGACCACACAATGATAAAAAGGTACCAAAAAAATTCCAGTGGAAAAGGAAAACGTGATGTACCGCATAATTAAGGAAATTCGGCGTCAATACGACACAAAATCTTGGTTAAGTCGCTTGCCGATTGCCGCCGTTTGCCTTCTTCTAAAAAAGAACAGTACAACAAGATTCTGTGCGGAATACCGTAGTGTCACAAATGAAAGAATTGCTTCCTATTGCCTCGAATCGATGACACTTTAGACACATTTGTATATGTTGGCTAATTCAGCATATTGGATTGGAAGAGTGGATATTGACTAGTGGAAGATCAACCTGAAGTTAGCGAGAAAATAGCCTTTTTAATATAAATTGATCTATATAATTTTTAAGTTATGCCATTCTATTTCTACAAAGCACCTGCCACTTTGGAAAGGCTGGTGGAGAAAGTTCAACAAGAGCTTACTCAGGAGACGCAGACGTTCTACTTAGATGTTATAGTTTCCGGGAAGCATGTGAGGAATACCTCGATAATTTGGAAGGAGTTTTCTAGCAAATTAGAGGAGCGAATTGGCTATAGATATCATGGAATATGAGCTTCTCTAAAAGGTAATATAGTCCTTGAGACTACTGCAAGGAATGAGTACGCCCCGCAAACATTCTACAGCTCGATAGACTTTCAGGCTTTAGTAGTTTTTATAGAGGGCTTATCAGAGGAAAAGCTGAAACTTTACGTAGACTTCAACGATTTAAAATGAAAGTGAGTGATACTTTCATTGGCTCTGGAGTGCAAGGATGATTATTCTACCGAAGTTCATTCTCTGTTCATCTTAAACACTCATCCGAAACGGAAGGAAAATTTTATTCAATGTTTATGCCATTAAATTGGCGTGTAGCTGTAAGGCGAGAAATGGACGCGTATTTGTTTTACTCAAAATGTAAGAACTAATTTTTTTTGGGCCGGTTTTTATTTTAATTTTTCATATATTATGTTTTTCGTATACAATTTAACTTAAGAGTTTTCCTTAGTTTCTCAAGTTCATCTTTGACGGATGGAGACGTTAGCATTGCCAAGACATTTACTACATTCTGATTTTTACATATATTACGATAAATATTTCAGTATGTATGGATATTCCTTTCGAGGATTACCTCTTCTATTGCATAATTTGGTACCATATCGTTAGTAGGACCATGAATTTCTACATGCTCACTCTCATTATTATTTTTTTGTACCACATATAAATTGACGCCAAACAAATACGTAGTCCAGTCCTATCTTCCAGGAAAACAACATCTTTTTGACTTATGAGCATATAATATCTCGCTCCTTTATTCTTGCGAGGAAATTTTGATGTTCCTTTCGTGTCCCCGTTCATTTTTCCGATGTTTTAATCGATTCTTCTTATGTTCCGAAGAGTTCCCTGAATGTCACATTATCAATAAAAGTCTAGGGGGATAATTTTAACGCCGGAATGGGAGGATTTCATAGGCGATAATAGAGCACCTTTCACCCTATAAAGCTCTACGGAAAGTGAAATTCAAAAGCCCCATCTAACAATGCCACTTTATTTCCCTCTATCCACCTAAGGTTTCCCACGTACATCCAATTACACATCTAAGATATTCCTTGTTACCGCTAAATTCGCTTCATATTTCCTTGCCCTTCTCTTCATACCATTTTTAGTTACATTGTTGTACTGCTTATCTTTACTTTTCGTCATCAAAGGCTTAAATCAGCTTTGTTGATGTTATCATTAATTGATTCATTGCTTTCCGATAGGTTTCCTTTCAAGCAATTTAATGCCAAGAAAAAAATGTTTCACTTCCAGCAAAGTCCTTTCCGACGCTCTTGAGATTGAAGGTGTCAATACTCTTTATCGATCACTATTCCTCTTCTTCGACTTTTACTTTGTTTCGATCCGCCTTTAACCTACCTGCGGTTGCTTCCCAGCCGAAACTTCATTCGGCTGTTCTTCATGGAACTCTAATTTTCTCTAAGTCTCTCATTTTTAACTTACTGTTAGAATTCGCTTCTTGGGACTTCGCCATGTCAAATTAACGTCATCAATCGCAGGGGAACTAAGCTATTCCTTTCTTACAGTATTTCTCCATAAATTTCTTAAATAATTTTCTTTTTTTTCCCAAATATGTTAAATTCGGGATTTGATTGCTTTTTAGGGAATCTATTTCTCATGTCAAACAGTTTAATTTATTAGCTTATGACCTCCACTATCTTGCATAGTATAGACTCGGTGCGCGTGCTCTTAATTGTTCTAGTTGCATTTTTAAGTAGTGATCATTACGAAATTCGTGTTATTTTACACAAACAATTTGATCATCGATTTGCAACGTTTATATTTTCCACTTTGCTCCACATTTATTGACGGGGAATAAATCACTTCCCACCTCGGTGCCCTTTTTTTCTTAATTAACACGACAGGTTCAACTATTCCTCAAATGCCCTTTCATTTTATTTATTCACATTTGACTCCCGGCACATGGCTTTATTCCTATTTTCTCTTTGAATTGGGGCATGGGTGACTAAAATATTTTACGAATTCATTACCGTACGTGAAGTGCAGGGATCGACTTGAGAATAGGTTGGAGAAGAATAATTTCCTTGTCCTTGAGGATATGCGTTCGAAATATAGCCGTAGGAGACAATCGGTGATCGAATTTGCCAGCTCAGGCGACTATCACTTTGCCCATCCCTGATTTGAGAAATATCTAGGAAAACATTTCGTCAAAAGCAGCGTTGACACCCCGCGAGTAGAACGAAATTCAAAACACACCGTCGTCACACTTTCACGTTTCACGGGCAATGTCGGCTCCCCGTCCGCATGCCCGTGCACATTCCGCCAGTGTCCACTGGTCTAATGGGAGCACGGGTTTCCTCGAGAATGCAGTGCCCCCCGGGCGCCCACACACTCCGCCGCCCATCCATCCACTCGGTCCCTTCGGCGGACCTCTAGGGGTAGGTGCGCTGACGGAGCGGACTCCCTCCCCCACTCTCACACCGCCTATCTAGAGCGCTGAAGCGGGTGGATAGGGCGTCGCGGGGCCTGAGAGAGCTTGGGAGGTTGGGGGCTTGCATCCGTACCGCCGTAGTCCCGCGGTACCTCCCCTGTCATCCCGCCAACTCGAACCCTCACCGACCTCCCCCATTCATCTCATCATCTCCTCGCGTGTTGCGGAGCCGCAGAAGGGTCGTTTGCGTTATACAAGGTGAGGTTATGAAGGGGGGCACGTGGAGTAGCACATTTGGGTGCTGGTCCCCCAGGGTGCGGAGCCGTGGGATCCGAGATGAAGGTGGGGAACGGTAGGGGGGGTGGGAAAAAGCGGGGGGTAAGCGGGGGGTAAGCGGGGGTGGGTGTGCGGCGACTTTATGGCAATCGGTGGCTAGGAATGCGAAGGGGGAGGCTTACGTGGGCGGGGGCGGGAGTGCGGGAGAAAGGGAGCCGAGGGCAGGTGAAGCGAAAGTGGTCTAGGTGAGGGGATGGGGGGCTTTTCCTCTTCCGAGGGGCGGCCCCCCGGGCTGGCCAATCTACCTTTGTCATTCGTGCTTGCGAAACCGCAAGCGGGGGCGGTTGGGGGGGTGGATTGATTCTGGCCCCTTCGCCCCGACCCCGCGGCTCCCGTCCCCCTTCCATGACGCCTCCCCCACTACTGCCTCAGCCTCCGGCCATGCCACCGGAATGGCTGGTGAGCTTCGAATCGGATTATATGCATTCTTCTTTCACCGTAAAAGCAAATGCCAAACATATTTTAGCAGGAATGGCGAGTTGAAAAGTTATATTAAAACTGGATCCCGTTACCTGTGTTGTCTGAAAGGGGGAGAGAGAGAGCGAGAGAGAGGTAGCAGGGGTCCAAAATTCTCTGTTTCTTCTCCCCCGTCCTCGTGACTCACTCCCTTTACCCCTCCCTCGACGTAATGATTGGCAGGCAGATATTAATTAGTTTCCTTTCGGCAAAGCCGCACCTGGCCCCAAAAATATTTTAATATCATACAAGGATCTCTGATAAAATTATGTGACTACGGCCGGGACCCGGCATGCTCCCCTCCCGCCCACCTTAACCCCACCCCACTCCAGGCCCTGCCCACTCTCACTCCCCACTCTCATTCCCCCGGAGTCGACCCCCTCCCACCGTCGGCAACACCCCCCTCCAGTTCCATCTTGCCCAGCCAACTCTCTCAACCCTGGCCGCGCTGCCGCTCCTCTGAGCCCACGCCCACCAACTTGCCCCGCAGCACTCATCTTTTTCGCCGAGCTTTATGAAGCGGCGGCAGCCGACGGCGGCGCGGGAGTGGGCGGATGTGGGTGGGCGAGGGATGAGGTCGGTGCGGGGGTCGTTGGAATGGGGAGGCCTGCCTGCCTACTCGCTCTCTTCGAGTGGTTGCAGCCTCTTCGATCCCCCCCTCCGCCCCCTTCTCCACCCCAGCACCCCCTTCGCGGGGGCGCGCACTTACCTGCCCGAGGACGACGCACGTCCTCGCTCCCTCTCTCGTGCGAACGCACCCCTAAGTCGCCCCCATCGCTTTTATTCCCTCCTCCCAAGCCGGGGCGGGAAAATTTCGAATCTCACGCATCGGCGAGGAGAAGGCAGAGGAGTTGGAGGTGGTGGGGGTTGAGGGTGGGGGAGGGGGTCCTGGTCGTGTATGCACATTATCCTCCGCCCGGCATCGTTATTCCGATCAGTTTACCGTGCAAATTTCTTTCCGCGCTACCTCACGGACGCACGTCGCGTTCACAATGCGTGGCCGCCCGAGTGGAAACCTTAATGGGCGACGCTATTAAAACGTTTGTTGAATTTTTTATTTATGTATTTCTCTCCCTCTCTCTCGGATTCTCGTGGTGCTTTCCTCCTCCTCCTCCTATCTATTTCTCAATTTTATTTGTATCTTTCTCCAGAAATTGTACTTAGGTCGCTCGATTCGAAAGGCATCGAGGGTGGGAAGATGAAATGTCCTTGTTAATGGGCGCGTTGGAGTGCCGGGGCTAGTGGGGGGGACGGCCGTGTGATTTACTTGGGGAGCCGGGACCTGATACTTGGGGGCTGAGGAGAGTTGGGGCACATTTTCTCGCGCAGTATGATTTCAATGAGTAGATCTCCGTTGATGTGCAGGACGAATGCAATTGAAGTAGCCGCCCGATACGAGTAGTTACTGAGTTTTCGGGGACATCCGAGTTTCATATTACGCCTGTTGCTTCCAAGAACACCGTCAGGACACCGTGGGCCTCTTTCACCTTGGGTGCATTTTGTTGAATGTATAATCTTGGCGCCTAATCCTTTAGCGGATGCTGCATTCGACCCAGCGACCTCATGGTTAGCTTCTGATATGTCTTGTTACCGGTATAGCCGAGTGGGTTCTCAGTGAGCGTCGTTTTAAACATTTAGTATTCCTATAGATAAAGCATGGCTTTTATCGAGAGTGGAATCTATATTTGAATAAATATTATTCCCACCGATTTTTCTCTCGAATTAATGAATTGTATGCGATTAGAATGAAATATATAGTATTAGCCCTGTCTGCTTTCTTCACGTCATCGATCTGTTTTCGGGTACTTACGTTTCGTATAACTCTTATTTACTTTACTTCAATTGATTTTAAATTATTTTTTTGGCAAAATTTTGGCATTCATAACGCTTTAGGTTCGTGCGTTATGTTTATGACCAATGTAGAATTTTGGGAGACAAATGTTTGATGCCCATAATGTTTGATACACATATTATGTTCCCTTTCTTTTATCCAAAACAAGTAGTCTGTTTCTTATCCTTAAAAAGTACAATTTTGGATATAATATATATATATGCATGTGGGTCGCGGTAGTCCGGGATAGAGCGTTGGACTGCTGACCGAAGGGCCTGGGTTCGATTCCCGGGTGAGGCTCTCTGGGCACCCGCAGCACTCTGTGATATTTCGGGTACCAGATTTTTATGGTTTCTATATTTATATAAATTCCTATTATTACATGGGCTATATTCCAGGGTGAACAGGATAGTTAGTATCAGAAAGAGGAAAGAACTTAATATTAGACATTTATTTAGGCGTTATTCATTTAAAGTCTCTGAGAAGTTAACAGATGCATTTTTGTTTTAGAAAATATTTTTACTTCCACGTCAGATGATAATCAATTGGCGGGGGGTTGTAATTTCGTTTGGCTTTCATTTAAAATTCAATTTAAAATCTGATTTCATAGGTTAGGGTATTTAACGGTAAAATTGTAAAATGGAAATTTAAAAATAGAGTACTAAGTTTCTGTGTACCAGTTTTATCGTGTTGTATTGGTGCATTAAATAGATTTGTACCGGCGATGGCCAGCTTGATACAACCATTATTGTGCATTTTGCAGTGGCCTCCAATTATTAATAGATTTTTTTCTACTTTTCCGTTTGGGGAAAGGTTCACCTAAGATTCCTTCTTGCATGATAGGTAATACTTTTCCGACAAGAACACAAATTTGAGACGCTATTGAAATCTATCATCTAAGTAGTTAACACAAAGTATGAAACACACAGTATACACAAGACGAACGTTTAGAGCTGTTTGAATTCCATCTGGGAGTGCTATAATGAAGGCAAATTATGAGCAGCTCTTGCTGAACTCAGACCATCTTCGGATGTTGTCGCGATTTAATAGCACTTCATGATTTTGCGATCCAATTGAAACTCAGGCTTAGCGTCCAATGAGGTGATCAAATTTTTTCACCCATCTTCAATTACAGAAAATAGCCTTTTGGAACTGCGTCATCAACTCACCGTTTCAACGTGGGATTAATCGTGGCACTGGGTGGTTGAAGGTGGAAAAGAAATTGCAAATTTCCGCAATGCCGTCTGTGGTGATGCGGTCAACTCCTACCTCTACAAATTTCATATTCCACGGCTCTCGCGGTGCCGAGTCGGCGTATGCAAACAGTTGAGGAACGATCTATTGACTTGAACGACCCAACGATTAACTTGCCAAATGATACATTCCAACGGGATATGGTGGTCTGAGTTCATTAATAAAATCGGACGCGTGTGGGATAATTTCTGATTGTAAACTCGGGGAGAGAGAAAAAGTCGGGATTGTTAGCGATAGTAGTCAGTTGATTTTTTTTGTTTTCTCCCGAAAAAAAATTCAATAAGGCTACGGGATCGTTATTCTCGGGAGGGTGTGAGGGTGGATGATTGGGGGCACCGCGTCGGAAACATGTCGCCCAATTACGAGCGTTTGTTAAAAAAATCTGGCCGTATCCACGCCCTCTCTCACTCCTCCCTCCATATAGCCGTTCTCGGAAGGAGCGCTAAAGCCACCGGCGTTCGCGTATCTGAATTCACGGTCGGCTTTCGCTTTCCCATCGTCAGTTGCGTCAGAGGGCCTGCCTCCACTGCGCCCCTTCCTCCCCGAGCCACACGCGCCTCAGATAGGCCCAGACCTAGCCAGCTGGACTATTCGTAGGCAGCTGTGAGGGTCTCTGCAAAGCCTCCTCCCGTACAAGCGCACTCCCCGCGTCCCCTCCCCGCGTCCCTTCCCCCCTTCCGCGCCTCGCCACCTCCCTCCCAACGCCACCTTTTCCACCCCTTCTACTCCCGTCACCCTCACCCCCTTCTCTCCACACTCTCTCGCTCTTTCCCCCTCAAACCCCCCGCCCTCCCCACTTCCTCTCACTCTGCCTCTTAATACTGGGGTTCGTCTTTTGTTCTGAGGGCGGCAGGGACCGGATGAAGTCTCGTAAGGGAAGCCGGTCGGGGTGGGGGACGGGAATGGATGAGGGAGAGGGTGGGAGGAGGTGGAAGGGGAGAAGGAGGTTACAAAGTCGGGGTCCGAGAAGGGAGTCCCATGGCGTGGGTGGAAGAGGGTGGGTGAAAAACAAAAGTGAGGGAGGGGAATAAAAAAAGGAGAAAGGGTGGAGAAGGGGTGAAAGAAGCCCCCTAAACACTCTCCGCTCTCGCCATCTCTCTTTCTCTCCCTCTCACTCGGTTGAAACTACTCGACATAAAAGGCGTGAGCAGTATCTGTCACATGCAAGAGTGCGCGCGGACGGACAGGCCGATGGGCTTTACTTAGAGACGTCTTTGGGGGAAAGGGTATCACTTCCCTGTGGGCAATGCTGCTCTCTTAAGTTGAAAACTGGGCGCTCGCTCAGGTGGGGGATGTGGAACTTCATTCTTTTCTGCATATTTTTTTGGGTTGGTCACGTAGTCACGTGGTCTACTGGTGACGGGCGATGCTGAAAATTGATTGGTATCAGTGAGCACGATCTACAATCATTGGACGGGTTTGAAAGGAGGGGTAATGAGTGACCCTTGGGATCAAATGTGGACGTTGATATAAGATGTGTTTTTTGAGAAATGTAAAATAATGGCATTGGAATTACTGTCGTGCTTCACGCGTTAATATGATATGATAAAAATGAAACCATGGATTCTTAATTCGAAAAATAAATGCTACTTGTTGGTATATCAATTTAAAACCAGCCCGACAAACTGCCGTGGTACATAACTATATGTAAATTTCTTTGTAATAAAATAGAAAACACTGCAAGTTGATTTAGTACGCAGGATACATTACCCAGCCAATGTTATCCATTCTTAGGCCCTCCGACCTCGCACTTGCGGTATGATATGCTCGCATGTTCCTTATTGCTTATATGCAAACTGGGTTCGTCTCTAGAGTCCCCAGGAAGAGCCAGGGCGGGATTTAGTCTGACGAGGCAACCTTAGTGATACTTCCTCACTCCGAAACGAACTCCTACACCAACAGATTATCAAGTTCCTATGAGGAGGATCTTTTAGCCCATCGGCCCACTCTCATACGTGCTTTACAAACATACGCATAGGCACACAAACACGTTTCTTATCATTCTTGTTAATGGTTGGGCAGTAGTGACTAAAAATACTAATTACACTGGAGATGGCCTGAAATATTGTTTCGTGGCTCCCTTGTTTTCCAAACGAAAACTCTTTAACGCTCGCGCTCAAGTTATAACTACTTCGGCGGTCGGCGTCAAATTCCACTGCGATTTCTCCAGCATCAGTTTGAACCCACGCAAGATTTCGAATTCATATACACATACAGCTTTCAGGCTAGGTAATTATGAAGTGCCTCCAGACACAAAATCCAGGTTGTTATCGGGAATATATCTTTCACCTAGAAATAAAGGAGCATCTCTTGATATTCATTCGAGAAGTTATGCAACGATTATCCCTCTTAGTAACTCAACTCTTGCGACTAACATACTTGATATTTTGTTTATGTCATCATACTCACGTCGGAAAGCCCTTAGACGATTTACTGTTGAGAGATCCTCGTCATTTGTTTTTTAAAACTCAGCGCCCTCTCAGATGGGATTGGAAGAATCTGTTCCCATCATTTTAGCGGGGAAGAAGGAAGTAACTTTATACACCACACTTACCTCCAGATCGATCTTTAAGTGCTCTGGCAGCATTCCTTCCAACCATTAAAATTATTATTTCGATAATACCTAGATTGCTGAAAGTTATTTAATTATTTTGGTAAACAGTGAACTCATGGTTATTAACCGAAAAAATATATATCTTCCCATAAAGGTATATTATCTCCAAATAATTCTCATACCTGAGCATGATCGAAGTAAAGTCGACAATCATTAATTCGTTCCGACAGGATTATTTAGCATTTCCTCTTGCTATTCCTCTCGTTCCATCTCGATGCATAAAAGCCTACATTCACTAGTGTTACCAAGCATTTCCGAAGGTAAATACCCATAAAAAGTTTGACGCAATGCTGTTTCACACGAATGAGGAAACAGGAATCACCCAAAACTCTTGCACGTGCAGGTTTTTCACAATTTTGAGTGGCACACCAGCAGGAAAGTAAGGTATCGACGGGTGTAAGCTCACAGCTGTGGACAAAGCAATATAATTCTGTGTAGTTGAGCCGCCTACGTACAAATGAAAAAAATCAAAGGGTGTTGGTTCCACGGCACTCTTGAAGGGCTGCTACTATTGTCTTCCTCTCAGCTGTTTGAACTTCATGAAGCCGCAATTGAGATTAGTACTTTAGTTCTGATTTTTTTCAAAAGATCAAGGATAAGCTCGGAGCGTTGAATACTATGGAACCTCGAGACGCACTTATTTTGAGGTTTCCCAGTGTTTCCCTCCCGCATGGGAGTGGTCGAACACTAGGAAACTTTCCCATTTGACTATTCTCGAGATACAAAGGCATTATTCCACGTGAACGAATAAAAATCAATATTTCAACGTCTAAATTCACTGATCGATTCAATTCTAAATGTCAAAGTAAACTTCACCTTCTTTTTTCAATTGTATTTTCTCACTAAACCTAGTAGTACTTAAAGGACTGGTCTACTAATTTCAGTGTCACATTATAATTTATATAAGTTTTAGCCCAAAAAGTTGGTTCATATAATATTTTTAAAAGAAATTGTGGTGAAAAAATATTTTAGATGGTCTTAAGTAGATGTCAACTAGGTGGAGACATTTACAATTTTAGTTTGTGCCTCCTTTAGTTTCGGGTAATATTTTGAAATCTTCGAAAATATTGTAAGTCAAAATTTCGCAGATTTTTTTAGATGATTCATGCTCCAAACCAGTTAGGTGTTAGCTTAAAAGCAGTTTAAGCAAGTATGTTTCAAATCCTTAGGAAATAATTGTCTAAAAACAGAAAACCTATTTTCGTGTGAAATCGCAAAAGATTGGTGATTTTCTATAGCCCACAAATTCGTTGACCGCCTGCCCAAGGCAGACGGTCGACCCAGACTGATTTACCTCCAGCTATTTCTGCAAGTTAAGATTCAGTATTCATGACAGCTCGTTCCACAGTTCTTCTTTAAATCATTTTCTTCAGTGATTAATAAACAGAGAAGGAAATTTGGAAACTACTGGCTTCAGATACGGAGAAGCGTAATCGCTTCTTTCTGCGATTATTCACTCTAAGAAATCCTTAATATTTTTGGAAGAAACCTTAAACCTTTGCTAAATGTCAACATTATAACTATTAATTGGTATTCAATCGTATGAATGGATTTATGCAGTTCTCAACTTCATTATTATGTTGGCTCATTGCTTCATACCCGAATAATTCTTTTCTTTTGAAGATTTTCATTGCCTTCATGTTTTGTTTCTCCTGTAATACCACTTCCAGCGTCATTCATTTTAAATGACGTCATGATATTCTCGAAGTCTATCAAAGGAAAATAAACGTATAAAAGCGGGTCAGCTGCAATTATAAGACCGAAGAATGACTTGATAAAGTATTTTCCTTCTTGTTCTCTACAGTACTGGCTTTTCTTTCCAAGGCTTCACGTTTTCACCCTCACACATCAATCTATATGACGCATGGCATTCATAATCTTCCTATGTGGTTCTTTCCCCCTCCTATTCTACGTAATATTGTTGTCTTCAGGTGTCAGTCATAGCGTACGAATATTTTCAAGAAGGTTGCGTCTTCTCCTGGCAAGCATTAAATATTTATTTTCTTAATCATTCGAAGCCTTGTCATAAGGATAAAATTTCCATTAGCCGTCCAAATTTGGTCTATTACCAAGTATTCATCACTTCAAATTGTTTGTTTTATTTTACCCTACACGATTTGGTGTACGTTTATTCTGGATAAATTCCTTCCATGCCATGCCACCACTCCCAGTTTTTGCTGAGCTCTTCAGATGCTGACGCCTCATTAATTTCGTGTAGTAGTAATTACTTTGGCTTTGATAACGGGAATATATGGGTTTCACCTCTGAATTACTTGTTTTTATATACATCAGATTCCTTGACAGATTGATCCACTGTTAAATTGTCGATTACTATGTATCATCACCAAAGCAATGTTGATTGCTTGGTACAAGATTCCTTTTTCATATTTTCAATATAAATATAATCATATAAAAATCACCATAAAAAATATTCTTTTCCTAAATATTTCTATGTACTTCAAGACCTCTTCCTTCACCAGTACTTTGGTACTAACGATTCATAGTCTCCCAGTCACTCTTTTTTCGCAACGCCAGCTTTTCTTTGTTGGTCAGAGCTATTTATTTTGTTCACACTAACCACTTTCTTCCATTCATTACTTTCCAATAGTATCTTACACAGAACTTAGCAAAAAACATTCACTACCTTTTTGGATATTTCATTAATATTTCCGTTCCTCAGGGATAGACTGACTGACTTGTCTCGTGCGTCTGCTTTTCACGAATGCTGACTGGTCATACTTAAGGAATGCTTCAAAGTCTTTTCTTCAATCCTTTGGTAAATAATGCGTTTATCGTCATCAATTTCTCATGTACGCAGTTCTCTTCCAAAGTTCGTCTTCTCACATCCTTTTGATGACGGTATTACATGAGGGTTAGAACTGAGGGCTAAAATTCTGGAACTTGAGGTCTTCCTCTCATATATATTTTCTTCAAATCGGCCACAAAAATCGGTTTGGGATCTTGTGTACATCTTGTTTTACTTATTTAATGGCAATGCCATCATTACTTGTGGTCGTTCATTCAAGTTTCCTTTTCACTGAAATTTTAAATTCTAATATTAGCATTGAGCCTCATAGGTCAACCCCACAGTGTCATAATTCTCCGATAGTTGTTTAGTTTTTTTCCAATTGTAATTTATCACCGTCCATTTTTACTCTCATCCGTTTGTAAAAGTTTCCTAGTATAAAAATTCTCATTAAGATTTATGTTGCCCTGATATTTTCCTTGAAGTGCCTTCTTATAATTATGTAAACCACCTCAATTGTCCCTGTGATAAGATGTATTGTAAATGTTTAACTTGTTTTTCATTTACTCTTACTTCGGTTATCATGACTAATGGTCACTTAAAGTTTTGCTTATTGTATCTTTCTTCCTAGATTCTTGTAGCCTTTGAGTTTTTGAAAAATCTATTTTATATTGTATGATATAACTCTGACATTGCGAGCCATACATTCAATCTTCACAGTTTATCTTATCCTGCTTTAAGCATTCGGTTTATTTTAAGTAGACACTTCGTCATTTTCAAGTTGTAGTCATTGCTAGTACTCCTAAACAGAGAGTATAGTCAACGGCTTGGTGTATAAATCTCTGCTCCAGAAATATATATATTTTTTTCAATATTCCTCACACCTACAGTAATTTTAAATGGGAGAATTTTGTCGGTGTGAAATATAAAATCTAAAAAAATATCAGCTTAACAATGGCATATTGAATTTAGTGTCTGACGTTCAGTGTGATTGTTCGCGAGGCAAATGAAAAGCGTTATACATCATCCATACTAATTGGTGTTCTTGGAGCCCACCGTTCCTTGATGTAGCCGGCAAGTCCACATTTATAACCTAAAATCTAAACAGAATGATGGAGGTTGTGGCTGTAAAATATAACCTGGGATGGTTATCGGTTTCTCATTGAGATATTTAACGACATGGAATTTGTAAATCCATCGCTATAAACGACCGGCTAAGATGATTTTTATTTTAGCAGTCTATATGCATGTAGATACGATACTCATATACCCTAAAACTGCTGTTATAAATTATGGTTATATATATATATATATATATATATATATATATACAATAAAAAATCATAATTACGCAGTATACAATAAGAGTTTTATATAATATATTATATATAATTTATTAATATTGATGTTTTTAAGTTACGGATGGACGACAGTTTTACTCGAGACTCCATATGAAGTAGTTAAACAGTGATGAAATTATAGCTTTTTCGATTCTATAAGTCCCTTACTAATATATGATTTATCTGTCAAACTTATGAATTATTATCAGCAGTGTACAGATCAGAGCCAGGTTTTAACGCACCCAGAAAAAATGCTATATGGTGTTGTGGCCTCTAAGGGTTCAAGTACTTTCTGCCAAATTACGCTAAAATCTTCAACAGTTTGCATAGCAATACATCATAAGTGCTTACATTTCTCAATTTCTCAGCTGTAATTTTTATAAATCCTTCAATCCATAAGAAATAAATAGTCTTTTCCCGTCTCAATAGGATTCTCTTTTCAATTGCAGTCTTCAGTATCATATCTCTTCTCAATATCTCCTCCATTCACTTTTCCTACATTATAGAACTCCCTCTCATTTCTTTTCATGTCCTAAACGTTTCCGTTCATGTATATGTTCCTTTCCGTTTATTTTATTTATTATGAAAAATAAATCTTCATGTCCACATCATTAAAGTACAAAAACCTAGCAGCGGGTCCTTTCTCGTCAACGACCGAGTTTTTGAATCGTTACACATCAGGATTCATCTCTAAGTTTTAATTAGCAAATTCTTTGCGTCTATGTTTTAGGTCCTCCTCGTCATCACTTTCTTTTCCTCTTTACTCAATGCAATTCTTCTCTTAATATCCTCAATAGTATATCCATTAAAAAAAATATGCGTCTGTCTATAAATGACATATTATCATGCTATCCTGTGGTGTGATAGTGTGTCAATTTTGCCTTCCGAAAATACATGCAGTCGGTGGGGTTGTTTCTTTGTTTTCGGAGCATTGGCATAAGTCTGCGTTAAAATCTGAGCGTCATACTGATTTAATTGCTTACCACGTGACTTTATGACATGTTCGTAGTGCGAATAATGCGAGTTAGGTGAATTTCGTCACACAAAGAGAGATGCCTTCGGTGTCGAGACTTCTGTCATGTGGATCGGTAGGGCGCTGGCCATGAATGCTTAGCTTCCTCTTCTGTGCATCATTGATGGAATGTCAACAGCATGGCCTGCAAGACACGCGCCCTTTGGGGGGGATGGCAATACTAACCATCATGAGCTAGCGATGCCAGTCGCTCTGGGTCTAGCTTTGCTGCAGAAACAACTCACGATAAACTTCGCGACTCGCGACAACTATGCGCAAAAAAAAACTTGAAACATGTATCCATCTTAGACCACGGCACCATTCCAATGATTGGTCACATATGTATCGTATACGCTGTGCGTAGACTCATCTTGTTTTAGCTCAAAAGACCGTAAACCTTAAAATTGTCACTACTATGCTGGATCGCAAAGGATTTGCATAAACTCTTTGTTTCTGTGAACAGAGTTTTAGCCATTTTACTCATCTAAAATTTGTGGGGAGAAATGTCAAGTACATGACATATCAAATGGAAAATATTTATTTAATTTTCATCTTCGTGAAACGATTACAGTGTTTCCTAGTGTCGACGTATTTCCAATACCATCTCACTTAAATTTTAAGATTAATCCTACAAGATTCCTTACGAATTTTCATTGAAATTACTACAGCTACATTTTACTATGGGGTTTTTTTAAAATATGATTTCAGAGCAGATGGGATTCTTAAACGATTTTAGTGAATGCCTAATATTAGCTATTAAATTGGAGTTATTAATTTTTTTCACCTGAAACTGACGTAGTGATTTATTTTCCTTACCACTTCGTGTCCACTGGGACACTGGGAAGGACTATGGAGTGGGAATTCTTAAACAAGGCTAACTTCCATTGTTTCAAGTTGTTGATTTTACGAGTGCATCATTGAAATATTGAAACCAAAAGGTGGAAAAAGTAAGAAGAATACGGTCTTGGTAATTATATTTTTGCGGATGCTCGCGTACACGCATATTAAGAGAGAATAGATTAAAAGTCTCTGAGAGGTGCACATCCGTCTCCCCGCTTAACACTTAAACCTCGACCCGTCTACGTATGAATTTGTCTCGCGACAAATAAGTCCGTGGCAGGTGCTTATGGATTTTTTCAATAACTTTCCGCTCGCGGTAGAGTGATTTCCTACGATGTATTAGCGCGCCCGTTGTGTATTATTCCTCGTCATTCATTGTTGGTAATCACTCAGAATAGAAGGAAAGAATGAAAAGTGGATGTGGAGGAAAGGGGGGGAGTTGTCGGGGGGCCCGGTGGGTGGACAAGGTGGGAGTCCCAAGAAGAGGGAGCTGAGGGACGGTGGGGCTGAAGGTTGAGGGGGGGGGCGAGGCGCGGAGGGTCGGGGAAGGGGGGAGGGGTTCAAGTTGGACGAAGAAAGCATCATTTTAGTTCAAACAGGAGCGACAAGAGACAGAGCAATCCCTCAATCGCCGTATATGCAAAGGCAACAATGGCTTCATGCCAGACATTATACTGATGATTCCCAGCTTTATTTTCGCCATCCCAAGACCACCTCTTCCACCTCCCCCCTAACCCACCCACTCCTTCGCATTCCTCACGCTTCAAGAATTTCCCTGCAGGAGGTTGATGACGAACGCATTTGAAAGCTGACCAGATTGATATTTTTCTTTAGGATATGTTAATTCCGCAGCTGACGACGGCTGGCTCGCTCCTAACCTCCTCCTTCCCTCTCTCTCTCTCTCTCCCCCCCCGCCCCCCACACCCACACCTTCAACCTCCCCCTCGTCTCTTTTTCCATATCCTTTCTCACCCCTCTCCCCTGCCTTCCACCCCGCACCCTCGTCCACCCTTCTCTCCTCCCGACGAAAATTGCGGCCAGATCGTTGCCGAGCTAAGTGTTCCGTACAATCTTCCTCCCCACCCGTTGGACTACCCTCGAATTGCTATGTCCCTTCACCCTTGAAGTACCAGCTATTGTCTCGACGGCCTTCCTCCCCCACCTCACTTCACGTTCCTTCTCGATCCTTTCCTCCCACCTCTCCTTCCTCCTTCCATCCCGCCCTCCGCCCGGCCCCTCCCGCCGTGCACCACACACACACACACAAACACTGTCTTTTTCTCTCTCGGCTTTCTCGCCTGCTCCACCGCTCCGCTCCCCCTTTCCCAGCCAAGCGTCTTACCCCCCGCCATTCCTCACCCACTCTCACCTCCCCCTCGCGCCCAATCTTTCATCCTAGCGTCTCGCACCATATCTTGGTGCAAGGGCGTCCAGAAAGATGGCAAAATTCGTCGCTGTCCTCCTAACACCGCGATTCGCCTGGAAAGGGCGCGGTTTCTTCCTGATGTGGGTGGAGGGCAATGTTTTTACCACGCTAACCGAACACTGGACAAAAACAACGCAAACGATAAAATACTATTCACATGCATATCCATTGAAATCAGTACCACTTTCTAAAAAGTTCAAAGCGCCGTCGAATTCCAATGCAGACGGAGAACGCTAAGTTTCAGACGGAACATAGGCGTGCATGCTGTTGCTGATGCACGCGGCACCTCCCTAGTGGAGGGGATTCAACTGTCTTGTTTTGGACTGGGTGTTGGGTGACTTGCTGTCTTATTCACTAACTGGTCTAAGTTAAATGCCCGAAGATTAGCGTTTGTGCGCTTAAAGAAATTGCCAGTATAATCTTAAGCAAAAAAGGGCATTTTTATTTTTAAATCTAAAATTTCAATGAAAAAGCCGGTAAACAGTAAATACCGATTATGATTTCACGTGTAGCATTAAAATATTTATGCCTAAAGTGGCCAAGCTGATATTTTCTGTCCATGTCCAGAGATTTGGGAGTCAGGGAGAAGCATACATTAGTTTAAACTAAGTTTTTTGGGTATGAACAAACTAAGAAACAATAACTTTACGCCAAAATTTAAGCATATTATATTAATAAGCCCGAATGTTGGTTTTGGTAGTTGTGGGTAGAGCCCACCGCGAATTAACCGCTATGACCTGTGAATTGTATGCCTTCTGGGCAGAGGGTTGGGGGGTGCAGTATCTTTCCTTGTGTCGCTAATTTTTCCCACGAAGTGCTCGTAACCAGAAAACCACACCGCTTGTCTTTTTAGATGTGCCTGTCCAAAGACTTCAACCCTCCAGGGATTTGAACCCGGAACTCTCCGGTGAGTAGCCAAAAGCTCTATCAATGTTATACCACGCCGCTATATACCGTCGCCGTGACTATGTCTTTTCAGAGCAGAGCAATCCATCATTCAAGGAATAAACTTAAAAATACTCGTCATATCAACATTTTTATTAGAAATGCTTGGTTCAGGGAACAACTTCAAATGTGCTGAAATATTTCCCGCTAAAATAATTGTAGCACCAACATATATATTCGAAAATAGGTTAAGAAATAGGAGGATGTTGATAATTAATTTATCAGTATGCAAGGATATTTATGTCCGGAGGAGATACTAAATTTTTCAGCTCTTAATTTGTGAGTGATGGAATTATTTCATGGTGTTACACATTTATGTATTACTGGATTTTAGTATTCTCATATCTGTTGTTCGAAACGATAGATGGATAGATAGTGGTCTTTATTTGAGAGAAATTCAGACCCAATGGTCCCTTCTTCGATTTAACCCATAAAGGAAGGGGAGGACAAAACGAGATTCAATTGGAAACTACCGACAGTGCTATTTTCAATACGCATTTCACACATTGTATATTGCTGTTTAGAGTATATATGTTTATATGTATTCGAGTAGGCGCGGTGAAACATATTTTGTTTGCATTATCGATATAGTTTCCCGCAATAAAATTTCGTTTATCAACGTTACACCCAGTTTTGCGTATTTTCACCCGTCTAAACTTTTTGATTATGCAGTTAATAATTATTAGGAAAACAATACTTGGTTAACCGACGATTTATCGCATGTATGTCAAATTTCAATCATAAATTTTTGTATTTTTCTAGCTAGCATGAATTGGATAAACAGCGACAATATATATTTGAACAAATTACTCTATCTCTTGCCATTTAATGCATTTACTTATATCATATAAAGCAGGTATTGTAGAAGTAATTAGTTTTTTAAGTGCACTCACGATATAATGCAGGTTTATGTATGCACTGTTAAGTTGATAAGACTGTGAACAACGGAGGATCGCTGAAAGTTTTCAAGGAATTCTCATTGGAGATCAACAGTATTTATTACTACTAGTAATCATATGCGAGTCAATTAGTATTTAATCTAAAAGTATAAATTAACAATACTAATTATGCCCCATTGAATAAATAATTAAATTGATGGAACATAAACAAATATGTTGATGTTCTCCAGTAAAATAGTACTGTGTGTATTCAGATATCTGAATGTGAGACATGCATTTGAAAATTGACTTCTTAAAATGCGCTCTTTACTTATCTAGTTGGTCTCGATCAACTTTATCACTCAAAGATAATATATTCCGCTATCACTTATATCTACGTAACAAACAATAACATTTAGGGCTTTGACGATACTAAATCAACTTCATCCTCGAATCGTAGAACTCGTACATCACTTTGAAAAAATAATTAAACAATTATAATTATCTTTTCGAAGAGATATACATATATACAATGTGATATACAGTGATATAATTAAACATTTATAATAATCTATTCAAAGTGATATACCCTTATTACGGACGACGGACAAATTTTATAAGAAATACATTATATATGTTGGCGAGATCGTCGGTGCATCAAATTCTAGATTTTCCTGGCCAAATCTCTATCTTAAAAGCTGGTACACCATATTCCTGAACAAATATGTCAAGGTCTCAATCACAACTATAATCGAAAACTTATTTAAACGACTATTTACAAATTTGTTTGGCGTAATAGGAAAAGATTAAGACGAAAATTATGGAGTCCGGTGTTTCATATTTTATATGGCCAGCCGTCCGATTATAACAGCCTCGGAGGCGACGGAGGTCCGATGGATTATAGGTACCTATTTATGGAATTAGGAAAATGGCTTCTGGCTCCACGGACGTCAAACGCGTCGTAATTCGATCCCCCCCCATGGAAAAACTCCATTTTTGGCGGGTCGTTAACGAGGTTCCAGGAATTAATTTGAATTGAACCATTCGGGACCCAATTACGCCGCTCATATCCTCTCCCGTGTAAGGCGCGCATTTGGCATTTGCGTGGAAGTCCGTGGCCCCACTAACGAGCCGTACAACCTCAAGAACAATGAAGTGAGGGGGTTTACCGTCATCTCTCTCTTTGTGTTTATACAACACTACTCTCGCTGCACTCCTGGATCGTAGGGAACTCAAAACCCGGCTTCCATCTCTGGAGATCTCCACCAGGTCGGCGGATTTAGATAGGCTACGAGCAATTGCCGGCGAACAAGAATAGGTTGGAATCAGTATTGAAAAATGAAGCAGGATGTGATTCCACTGCCTATTTTAATGTAGTTAGTAATGCAATACACGTATTCTTCCGTTAGTGAGCCTGCGATGAGATATGGCCTCAACTGTCCGTGTCCCGCAAAACCTCATTCTCCACGACTAAACGTTCTGCTTTTTATGTAATGAAAAGTGATTCAACAATGATAGCGTTAAAATTTGGTTTTATCAACTTCAAAAAAGCATCAGAGGGGAATTATCTCTCCGTTTTCTATGATAAATTAGGAAAATCGCTGAATTTCGACTTCGGATAGACATATTTCTGAATTATTAATTTAACCCGGAAGCAAACATAGGTAACTTTGGTATGATATGTGCCTTGTATGACAGCTTACGGCTTGTGAAATTCATATATTCAAGATTATTATGAGGGCAGTTCCTCACACCATACTGCCTACCGTTGCGAAGTAAATCATTTTTGTGGAGCTGCGAGTGATCAGAGTCAGTGATCTGGGTTTGAGCCCGCGGAACCTGCAGTTATTAGCGCATTCTCTCACCCGTGGAAACCCACCCCGTTGGAGTACTAGTAAGTATGTGAATTTTGTTTAACGGTCACAATAAGTCGTCTTCCTCTATATTACATTATTTATTCAAAGGTTCCACTGCATTCAATAATGCTCGAAGCAATTAAGTGCGCTATTTTTAGGGATTTCAGTAAGGTTTTTAAAATTTTTAGTATAATATTACATTCATTATAAGTACAAGAAGTAACTTTGGGGCGAGCACCAAAGTTAAGAATTACGAGGCATGTGCTTAGAATTACACAGCATTAAATGTAAATCTTAAGTGAAATACTTAATTTGAAATAGCTAATAATGCAACTCGATGAAATATTTTTCCGAAAATTCTTTTTCACGGGTAGATTTATTGTGATCTCGCTCGATAGAACTCCGACTTCTACTCTTTTCTTATAATCTTAGACATCCCTCTTAGATAGCACATAGTTCGCACCAATGCATAAATTACGCATCTCCACCTGGCCCGGTGCTTTGTGGATAGTATTCATGAAGAAAAATATTGTTCCAGCAGCGGAAATCTTCCCATCGGAGACTTTTCTCCATAATCTTTTCTTCAACATTTTCTTACTGGATCCCCCTAAAATTTGACGTCCCTTTTCTTGGTGCATTCCTTTCGGCGGTTGAGTTTAACCGTAAAAAAATGTATCTCCTGGTCTTACGTTGACTTTCTCGAGGCTTGTGCACTTGGAATCAGTTTCATCACTCCATCACGGCGGATGTAGCGTAAAGGGAACGTCGGTAGCTGGAACGGAGGGTAAAACTCACATTACGACCAATCTCAGGCCAGTAGACGCTGTATGATGGTCGGTCAAAGTCGTGGATGAGTGTCAGTCGCAAGTCTTGCCCTCCGCTATCCATGTCCGCATCTTCCTGCCACGGCCATCTAATCATCCCCCGGGAGGGGAAGGAAGGAATACCCCTTCCTTTTTACCAGTCCGCTTTGATGATCGCTCCGATAGTGCGCGGCTCTCGTAAGAGGTGGGCCATCCCCGGTCATCTCCGTCCTTTCCCACCCCCCTCCCCTTCACCACTGCTCCCACAGGAGGTCAATGCGAGCAAGTTGGCTCCCAGGAGCGATGGTGGGGGAAGGAGGGCATCGGAGGACCACCAACGGAGGAGGAGGAATGTTCAGCGGTGCATTTTTTCCACGGGTCCCTTTTTTGCCGAGAGCGGATGAGGATGAAGTTATCGCACATCTCTGAAGCATTCGGCTTCATCGAGTTTTCCATGCCGATGCACTCGAGATTCATTTCTTTGCTGGACCTGGCTCAAATGTCATCTCCTTCCCGCTCCATTCCCATTCGCCCCTCCCCACACTTAGTGTTCCCTCTCCTCCACCCCCGCCCACATCTCGGGGTGAGTGGGTTGGTTGGTTAACGGGCCTGTAGATGCGGCGGCCGCTGCCCGAGAGAAGTTGAGGCCCCCCAGGGAGCTTTTTCTCGATTGACGCGGGATTTCATTTCGGTCCGCGATTATCATCACATTTGTGGTTCATTATTTACGGGCATAGTACGTGAATGTTTCTGAGTGCGTCAAGCGCAGGCTCGAGTCTGCTTTGCTCTTGAGCGGAGGATGGAGTACTTTGCTCGGCTATAAGTAAGACTAGTAATGCCATCGTTACAAATGTGGAAGGTTTAGTTGGGTAATTTTGTCGTGTTAACTTTTGTTAGGTGTGAAATAATTTTCTCAAATGAGAATTAGGAATGCAACTTAATTTCAGTTGCACGTATCATGTTCAGGATATAATTGGTTGTATGCCGTACTTGAATAAGGATAAACATTTTTATGTTGTAGCTCTGAAAATCTATAAGTGGAATTCCAAAATATTTCTCATGAGAAACCCATTTCGTAATACTAATAGTTAAATTTTTAAAGTCGTATTTACAAATTAGATTTGCGTTATTAGTGTGATGATGTTGGAACTCGGGTGTTTAACGAAACCGGTTTTATAGGCGTTTTTCAATGGTAGACCTTTCCTAATGCAACAATTTCAGAGTATAAAACGGTTGACTTAGTTAAAAGTTACTGTTGCAGCATCTCCCGCAGTTTCTTTGGACCTTTCCTAAATTCAGTCCTTTAGTAATGTTTATTTTTTAATTGTAATTAGTTCATTTAGCAGAAAACCTTTGTGAACGATGAAGTATATCTCAGTCATTACTTGGAAGTTCCATTCTTTTGAATAAACGTTTGTAAATAAAAAAAAGGATATATCGATACTTTTTCAGATAATTTTAATTAGTATCCTCTAGAAACTGTGTCAGAACGGTTGAAGTTTTCTTTCGGAGGCAGCTCAAAGAGAAATATTTGAGAACCTCATACTGCGATAGTGCGTTAAAATTGATTGAATATATTCGATGGGAAAGTTATATTTTACTACTACCTTGATTCTAGCTTGTTTATTTTCTTCCGTTCCTCTATATTTTCCTCCTTCAAGATAAAGTCGAATGTCAATATGAAAAGGTATTATGTAGGCTGCATACATATATAACGGAGAATATATATGACTCACTGATTAATCAATTATTTCCCTTTATTTCAATATCCTTGAAAGATAGAATTTGTAATGAAATATATTGCTATGGATAAACAACGTAAAGTGTTTTAAATTTCAGAAAAATATTTTTAGCTCTCGTTTTTTTCATCAATACGTATATAATGCTGTACCCATAAGTTTTTCATTTTTTTATTGGAAAGTATATGATGTTGCGTTTCTTTTGTATTAAGAGATTGACTATTTCCGGGGATGTTTTTCGGAAATTTATGAATATGCCTTAACTTACAACGTGAACAAGAAATTTGTTTAGATTCACATCATTATATATACTGTACATGTATACTACCTTGATCAAAAGGTTCCCGGAATAACCACCGTGTGGCGCTCCCATCGTTCCGATTTGAGTTCTGTTTTTTTTGTTAAATTGGTACATCTGTTGTTGATATTCCCTTTAAATCTTAGTGTCATAACTTGACATTTGCAAAAGTTACGTAGCCAAGAGTACATCTATCTCTGTGTGTGTTGGCGATTTTTTACAATTGCAGAAATGGATTTAAATTTGCAACAACGAACTTGTATTAAATTTTGCGTAAAAAACGGATTTAGTGGCGCACGGACGTTGGAAATGTTGGAAAAGTGTTTCGGCAACGATTCTCTAAAAAAAACGGTCGTTTACCAGTGGCACGAGCGGTTCAGAAGTGGTCGTGAGTCAATCGAAGATGATGAACGCAGTGGCAGACCATCGACATCGAAAGTCGGTGAAAAAATTGATAAAGTAAAAGAAATGTTGGTCAATAACCGCAAATTAACCATCAGAGAAATAGCGGAGGACTTGAACATTGCCTATGGATCCGCCCAAGACATTGTGGTTAATGATTTGGGTTTCCGTCGTGTAGCAGCAAAGTTGGTGCCAAAAGACCTCAATTTCATGCAAAAAAGAGACCGTGTTGACGTCGCAAAAGACATGATTTGCGAGGCTGAATCCGATCCCACATTCATCAAAAGGATCATTACTGGAGACGAGACGTGGGTTTATGAGTACGACACGCAATCCAGACATCAGGCAAGTGAATGGCGTTCACCAAATGAGCCGAGACCAAAAAAACCACGTCGTTTTCAGTCAAAAAAGAAGGCAATGCTGACGGTTTTCATGGATTACAACGGTGTAGTGCATCATGAATTTTTGCCAGAAGGCCAGACAGTAAACAAAGAGTATTATTTGGGCGTTATGAGACGTTTGCGTGAAGCAATTCGCCGAAAGAGACCAGAAATGTGGGCAGAAAACTCGTGGATTTTGCACCATGATAACGCACCGTCGCACAGTGCTATCATTATTCGTAATTTTTTGACGAAAAATGCAACAAATACCATCCAACAGCCACCGAATTCACCTGATTTGGCTCCCTGTGACTTCTTTCTGTTCAATCGAGTTAAAAAACCATTACGGGGAACGCGTTTTAACAGCCGAGAGGAAGTAATGGAAAAATCGCAGGAAGCACTGATGGACATACCGAAAACCGAATATAAAAAATGTTTCGAGGATTGGATCAAGCGCTGGCATAAGTGTGTTGCAGTCGATGGGGATTACTTTGAAGGGGACAATATAGATTTAGATGAATAAACTTGTATTTTTAATTTTCTGAATAAATTCCGGGAAATTTTTGATCAAGGTAGTATGTAGACTACTATTTAAGATAATATATTTTTACACTTTATGCATACATTGAGGAGAGTAGTTGTATGTTATTGTAATAGTTTATGAATCATTGTGTTCCGGTACTTTTTAATCCCAGAAAATCTGTTTTAGTATGATTTATCAAAGGTTTATGATTAAAAGCTTTTGATATTAGCGCTGTATGGAAAATTATTTCAAGAATAAATCTTGTAGAGCCTAAAGGCTAGAAACCAAGAAGTTTTTCAAATGTACAGAATAGTCATTTCAGCTAGCCGTAAATATATTGAAACTGGAGATAATATTGACGAGTGTTTCAGGTCCAACAAAACCTTGGTTAAATCCAACAGTAATTCACGAAAGATTATAGTTCTGTGTCCGGAAAGAGAAATATTTTCCGATGTATTCCAGTATTGCGTCAACATTAGCAGTGATTGCTGATAATTTTTCTCAAAGGAATAATGTGAATGACTAGACTCAGAATATGTTTTTCTTTCTGTGAGTTGGTGAGCGTGTAAATTAAAGGATTTCTGGAAAAAACGTGGGATCGAAATGTGGCGGTCGAATAATGAAAAACAATGCCAAGCTAAATAGAGACGAATTTGAACGGAATTTTATCAGCAGGCATTTTTCAGCGGCAGCAGCAGGTAATCACATAATTTAAGTTTTTCCCCTCTTGTCTTATTTTTTGCCTAAAGAAATTTTAAGTGACCGCAGAACGATTTAGTTATTGTGTTCAGAAGGAATTAATAACATTAAACTGCTATCATACAATGAGGACTATAAAACATTTTTGTTCGAATGATCTGAGGGCATAATGGTGTAAAGTAGTCCATGTTTAGGTATTTGTTAAATTAGATTCATTTTAGTTTGAAACCCTTGTTTTAGTGTTATCATTTAAATAGTATAATTCACTTCTGCACTAAAACCTATTAAATTTTAGTTTGCAATTTATATCCTAAAAATCTAAATATTCAGGGCGCTCTTATTAATGCATATTTTGCTGTCAAAACAGTCGCTGTGAAGAAATGATAAGGTGTTTTATGAAAAAGTGAGATTATTTTTAGAAATCTTGCAAATTCTCTTCAGAGATATCCCTATCTCCGTGACCTATGATGCAATTTTATATCATTATTCCATCCTTTCTCTGCTTCCTATAGTAATTGTTTGATACGCTACCTAGCGATTTATAATATTCATATCCCATTTCTTCCTCTCTGTTTTTCGACAGTTCGTTACATCTAATCAATAGACAATTATCTGATAAAATACCTCACTCCGCCTCCTGCATTTCGTCTCTCTTAATTCACTAAACTTAAAGTCTTCCTTCTGTGTATTCTATTTACAAATCAATTTATTCATGATGTTTGTATTCTGTCATGCATTACCTCCTGCACGGGAACTTTAATAACGAAACGACTTACGTAATTAATTATTATCGCAGTCATGAATTCCAAAATATAAAATGCAACTTAATAATCAGTATTGTATACCACCTTGATGAAATTAAAAGATCATATCTTGATCAATTTTCTGGATGGATCTTGATGTATTATATTATTTTGAGTCCTCTATCATCGTTGCGCTTCCATTAATGCTGAAAAAGTTGCCCTAAATGTGATAGAATTGCAGTCGTTACGAATATTCCTTTTCCGCTAATGCCATGTTCAGCATTTTAAAAATGTCTTTATACTTATTACTTAATATCAAGTATGGCAACGTATTTCTTTATCGTTACTTAATATTCTGAGTGATTTACCAAGCCTAATAATGCAGACAATTGCTCATCTTAACTCACTCGTACATGTTTATATTTGCACCCGGGCTTGCACTATAAATCACCATTTACACGATAAGCTTTGCTTGTCGGTTCTTTTGTGGCATTCCCTGCCGCGCATTCATTCTATAAAGTGTCAGTTGATAACAAAAGGTGGGTACAACTCTGCTATATAGATAGGAACATACATTTTCTTAATTTATAGCATAGGGGTATACACCTGGGAAAATAAACTAGCATGGGAAAATAAAGTAGTCCGCATATTAGCGTGCAAATTGGTGCATTTCAGCATCCGCAATTTCATGTGTATCCTATTCCATGCAATAATTGGTATCAAAATCAGGATATCCAGTATTTAAGGTACATTTTTAGTGAATTACTTTTCATCCTCTACGTTTATCCAGTTTCCCGTATAATTCCTCAAGGATGTCCTACACTTTTATGATTTTTCGTAGGTAAGATTATGGTGCTCTGAAGCGAATTATAAACGTAAAGTTTGAGATTCTCAAGAATCATGCATGCAAAAATTATATTTATTTAATTGCTTTATTTTATTTAACATAAACATTAATTTCAATCCTACTTTTTGGGTTTTTGTAATGTAAGATGAAGTTGAATGAGGGTAAATAAAACGCTCCTAGTATATACTTCTACTCGTATATACTCTAAAAGTGAATTTGTACGATGGACTTGCGAAACTTTCTTCCACTTCACGTAATGCAAAAGAGGACGGAAGGGCCCGTGCTGATCCCCACGTATCTGTGATTGGATTTGGGATCACAAAACTCGAAAATAATGTGAAAAGGCAATTCATTCATTCGCGAGCACTTTTATGATACATGACTACCCGTATATATGATATATATATATATATATATATATATATATATATATATATATACACATACATACATACATACATACATACATACATACATACATACATACATATATACATATGTACTTGTGGCTAATTTGGTCACATGATTCAACAACCCAATGGATTTAAATATTGCAATTTGATAGTCGTGCACTTTGGGATGGGTTTTAAAAATATAACGATCAATAAGTTTTATAAGGTGTCTGAAATTTTGACAGCTGTTCTAAACATGGGTGTGGAGTCTCATTGGTGTGGGAAGTTACGTTACTTTGAATGTCATAGCTGGTTTTGGAATTTAAGGAATCGTATGATGAAATTCTAAAGTATTATTGCCTTGAAAACTTGCTGCTATTGCATAATTGGCTTGGCTTGGCGCAATCTCTCTTACTTTCCACAAACTCCCCCTCTCTCTCACTCTTTCTCTTAGAATTCCATTAAGACCTACTAAATGAATGCTTTATCTTTTTTCCTTAATGTCTTTTACATAGTTGAACCCCCAAGTTTCGGACTCCACGCATTGATAGTATTTTAAAGAATGGCCGAAAAAAACTCTTTTTCAGGTTATCATCGATATACCTCCTGTATCATTCGATCGCTAAGTACACAATAAAACTGAAATTCATCTAATTCATCCTTTCATATCCTAGTCTTTCCTTTTTCTATAAATTGTTGTTTTCTTGGCTTGGGATATTAAGATGGCATTTGGCTCGATGAAAAAGGGTACGAGATTTTGAGGAAATATTCGTATGTTACCGTATCTCGACGTTCCGCCGACATCAGAGGATAAATGGTTTCAGCTGAGCGCTTTAGTAAATTTGATTGAGGTTTTTGTCCTCTCAGTTCCACTTCTCCGAGTGCAGTGTAGTGTTTTTTTTAATCATATATAGCCCCGCTAACCCCATTTTCAGGTTTTCCCGTGTTTTGTATCTTCTAATCTTAGCTCCCCGCTGAAACTTTCCTCGATCTTACCTCCATTGATCATCCGCTAATAACCCACGCTCTTGGTGTGCTGGTGTTAGCATAAAAGGCAATAACTCACAATCGATTTCACTCCCCCATTTATGGCGCCGGCTCTATCTTGCATTCGTAATTCGTTCTCCCTCCCCCCCAGTTCTTTCGAATCTTTTCAAATACTCTCCTTCCCACCAGCAATCTTCTCTTCATTTGTCATCCACTTCCAAATCCACACTCTCTGCTATATCATACCCACACACCGCTCTCACTCTCCGGTGGTGCTTAAGCTCTTTTCAAGCGGTCAAAATGTTCACCAAATTTCTTACCAGAAATATTATACGAGAGACTTGAGTGTACAAGTCGTCGTCATAGTCGCGGTCTGGTTTAATTCAAATGGGCTTGGATGGGTCATTTTCCATCCAAGTATTCGTTTGGAGGTTTTCTCGAATTTCACGCGTGATATTGAAAGGAACTGACCAAGCAAAACTCAAGTATGTAAATTCAAAGAACTGCGGGAGATGCCTCGACAGTAACTGGAGTCATCCGCTAATATGCATTAGAATGCAGACATTTCAAATTGTTAAATACGCTAGCAATGCTCCATTTTCAGCATCTTAGGAGAAGTTGACTCCGGCCACAAAAAAAATAATTTTCTGCATTCGTAGTGTGCCCATGCTAAGTAATGCGGAACGCCTTTGTCCTATCAGTGCGCCCAAACAGAAGGCAAATTGCCTATCTGCGTTCAGGTCCACGCCCTAGTTTTGGAAGTAGTTTATTGACTGTTATAGTATCATAAGAATAAATACCAAAACATTTAACTACATATAATTGAATCAAAGACGTGTCGTTTAAAAATACACGTCAAATTTCCATTGTTGCCTTTGGATGTTGCTTAATGCCTTTTGAAATTTTCTTCTCACTAGAAAGTTTATACCGTCCACAGGATATGCATCTAAATATTTTCAATCTTGAGTGTCGTCCTAATACCGGTATGAGAACATGGTGCATAAAATTTCCAAGTGCAATTGAAAATTATTTGATAAAAATTCAAGGGTGATTTTCCATAGTCCCGCGAAAAGGATGTCGATGTAACATAACGTTCAGCTGAGCTGAATGAGCGGTTTGACTACTCTTCCGTGAGCATTTGAAGTAAAACGTTAAGAAATGTCACAGGATGGGATTTCGCCTCCGGCGTGAATTTAACATGATAGTTTACTAATCAAGTTAACTGCTGCCGCATGTCTTCTAGCTTCAACTCGCCAAAGTAGGAGCTAGTCTCTCACTTCTAACGGTAATGGTAAACTTGGATATGCGGTCAATTACCATTTCTCAAGTTTCATGAGTAATAACTTTAAGTTAACCACATTTGTCCTTTATCATTCACGCATGTATATTTCAAAGTTTAAATGGGAAGAGGAAATTGGAACTTAAGTTTCCACATTGTTTCGTTAGTCAGTTGACACACTAGGTGGGAAATGACCTCTTAACGAATGTAATGTAACGGATTTCCATTTTAGTTCGATTCTTAGAAATCGTATTTCCAATTCTACCGTAGATTATTCCATTGTTTTTGATTATTATGAGATAATTTGAAAGATGTGAGATGTAAATGTGTTACAAAATACAACCCAATAGAAACACACCCATAGCAGTTTATGCTCATGGTTCCTCATTTTCAAGTTAACCAGAAATGAATTTTCACCAGACCCGACTGTGGTTCCTTAGTCGGGTCTGGTAAACAGTTTTTCGAGATCTGTTGAATCTTCAAGGAATCGAAGACTCCGATACGACTTTTTGAGTTTTTTAGCCACTCGGTATAGGTTTTTAAATTTGCATATCTTTTCCCACTTAGGTTTAGCCATTACATCATTCCCTTATTGATCTCGTTTATGATAATCCAGTATATCATCACTACTTGTTTCCAAGTTGTGTCAGTCGGTTGCTGAGTATTTATGCATGTAGTGTCATTCTTTTTTCTAAAGTAAGTCTTCCCCTATCGTATCGTCTTATACGATGGCGTCAGTAAACCCTTGTCGTCTCTGTTTTCGTGGACTATTTATCGCTAATTCGCGTTCACTCCCCACGCTATACCAACATATCGTCTGGTTACGGCTTTCATGCAGTGCCTCAGTAAATATGTACATTAAATAATGTACCGAGACATACTTTATTTACGATGTTTTCGCATTGAGATTTTTGTCGAAGAAATTCAGTACTTAGGAGGTTCCTATGGATTGACGTGGGGTGTCTGATCGAAGTGATTGACTCGCGAATTCGGTGTTTTTTTTGACGGACTTCCGGAGGAAGTGTGAAAATACTCGCTGGAGATTAATAGCTGGGAGGAAGTGGTTCCCGGATCAATATATTTCGGAGCATTGAAATTTTATCCCCGTGTCTCTTCACAACCTAGATGTGATCATTCTCTGTCTCTTGAGATACCACAATTCTACTCGGGAAGAAAAAAATAATACTGTCAAGTATAAATTACAGATTCAGATGTGATGTTATGTAAATATTCCATAATAACAGAGAGTGAAACTCTTGCAATTCCCTCTTAATAAACTTACTTCCATTTATTAAGTGGAAAATTGCAAGAGTTTTCGTCTCTGTTAATACTGTCAAGGGATAACATTTCGATTTCCCATCATAAGCCCAAAGTATTCAAAGAAGTTTAGTTCAGTTTATATTGTGCCACCATTTTTATCTGTGACTTTGTATAATGGTCTAATAAAGAGAGAACGAGTGCCCTTCCTATCGATTATTTACCTCATCGCTCAACTTCAGTGTATTACAGTAATCCATCCAAAGGGTGATTTAATGTGGAGCAAATAGAGTAGAGTAGAATAGAATAGAGTCGTACCAAGCCTTGCAGCGAGTCAAATTCAGGTATCTGGGTACCTTTTTTGTTGCGGGTGCACAGGAAGAAGTAATGGGACGAGAAATGTCACACAGCTTGATCGAAGTAGAGTTTTCAGAGGCGTCATCCACAATCGAACCCGGGACCCTCCATCAGAAGCCGAATACACTACCCACTGAGCCAACACGCCGCTTGCTCAACTTAGTGAAGTGCGAATAAATGTGAAATCCGTGGCGAGTACATTTTTAAACGAGTGTGTGCATTTAAGCGGACGGAAGTTCTTCGACTTTAGGGCCGTTATTTCCATTTTGTTTTGTTATTGCCTGGAAAATGTGCGGGTGTAGTGTGGCGGAACAGTGTCTCGGCGCGATCTTCTCTTCGCACTGTTCAGCTCGATTGAATATTGACCTGCGATGCACGCGTGCGGGCTCGCCACTCTCGGACAACGTATTTCACTCCTCGGCGAGCATTCCGCACGCTCGACAGCTCCCCTCTCGCTCGTACACTCCTTCAATTCATTCCTGAAATCGAATAGCCAAACCATTGCGGTAGAAACGCTAAACTGGAACTATTCATCGGAATCCGGCGGTTTTATTTCTTCTCACTTGCTCCGAACGCTCTCAGCCTTTCACGGGGAGAGGCAGGCGTCTGTGACGCCATGGATGTGGCAACGTGAGCTGTAGGGGATGAAAAAGCTTCAAAAGGAGTCAACTTCTGCCCTCTACTATTCCTCCTTTCGTATGTCCATTGTAAGGGCATGAACCGGACTGTTATTTTCCTCCCGTTTCGGGCTAGCCATTTGTAAAATGAGCGTGGATAAACTCGCTTGTGGCATCTTCTGTTCTGCACTCCTTGGTGGCGAAGTAAATAATTAAGGTGCCGTTTGGAGGGAAATTTAATCTTTGAATAAAAGAAAATTTGGAAGGGGAAGAAGTCTTGAAATGTTTAATACGTCTCTGTTTTGATGCACCGTGAGGAGAACGGCTTTATTTGGACTCGAGTCAAGCTAAGGCCCCCTTTTCTTTGCGGTTGAAATAAGTCGCATTCAACCCCACTGGCTTTCCACGACCATTACTGCGGTAATATCAAGTTAACGCCAACTCTTCCCATATGGCAGTTATACATTGCAATAATTTGAAATGTATTTTTCGCTAGGTTCAACTCGCAAACGTTAAATGAGCAAAACTGTTTGTTAGCATTGTGATGTGCCTGGAACAAGGATAAAATGATCGGAACTCCCAACTGGAAATATGCCAACGTTTTCTTAATATCAAACCCATAATCTTGCCTCTTATGTTGGGTCGATAGTTATAAATCTGAATATAAACGCTCTAGTTGGGAATTTTCACCTCCAAGAAAACCGTGGAGGTTCCTATTACCATTTTAAAACATTCTCCCGTGGCCATAGCGTGACTCTCGAAATTTCTACATCGGCTCACATTTAATCATGTAGCACACGTTGCCTGACCTTTATCCAAGTTAGGCGATGAATTACATAAATTACGACACCGAAAGTGTTCTGTGAAAGTTAATATAGATTGAGTGTCGAAGCGTAATTTTTTATTCCTATCGGCAGAAAGACTGTCTCAATCATTAAATTCACATTTGCACATAATATGAAGCTGTGGCAATAGTTTACGTACAGTCAGAGCCCTCGTAACTATAGGCATCGTTAATGAACGACACAGTCAATTTAGAATATTTCTTGATCTATAAAAGACCTATAAAAGCCTTATTATTACTTTATTTAAACTTTTAATGTTGTGTTTTTCCTTCCGAAAATTTGAAATTTTACTCGAAGTTTGCATGAGAAATATTTGAAATTTAAATACGTCAGGTAAGCTACTAGAAGACACCTGTCGTCATTGGAAAAGTTTAAAGTTTTGAACAAAATAATAGAAAATCAGTCACTTAGCTAAATCGTCATGGATCAGCTTCCAGTGGAAGCTGACGCATATGCTTTCGTAATAGCAAATGCTGAACAAAGACACATTTTACGAGCCATTTAAGAGGACACGAATGCAAAATTGAGATTTAAATGTTTTCCACCGATCACGCCATTCGTTTTTATTTTCTAATTGCATCGCAAGTTGAGGAATATTTTTTTGTCTAAGCTACCGTTTATTTTCTTCAGTTTCATAATTATAATTACTACACGGAGTAGGATTTAACATCAACGTGCACATTGCGAATGATATTCCTATTTTTAAGGAATTCTCTCATATTGAAAACTTAGATATGAAACTTAATTGTAAGAAAAAAGAAAAGATATCATCTTTGAAGTTCATCCACTTAAACTAGTTCTCTTTATATCAATAAAATCAAGTACACGTGGAGCAAAGAGATGCTACTCGTACCTCCATGATCCGAATTGTTTCAGATCTGTTTGCTAATTAATATGAAGTACCATGTCATATCGGTGTGAAATTTATAATAATCTCCAATTCCATTATCCACGTATTTCTAGAAATTTCAGAGTGTTTCATGCGAGGCACAGGTATTCAATGTTCTACATATTCCTGAAATAGCATTCTGATGCTATGAAAAACTCATGAACTCAATAAATGTCTTTTTTCACTAAAAGCAGAATATGGAAAAATATGCTCAACGGTAGGGAAGGGAATTAGTTAAGTTTCAAAGCTTGCCAGAGCTTCCTTTTAATTGGTTTTAACTTGAGGAGCTGTCCTAATTGGTTAGCAATTAGTTTCTACTTTGCTTTTCCGAGTGATCTCTTCGTACTGTGACATTTGTAGTACTTCGAGGAATTATAAGGAAATGGATGCATATTTAATCCGATTAACCCCATTTTATAACAAATTTAGCGAATTTTAATATAAACTCGACGGCTTCTTGTAAGCATTCGAATTGATCATTTTTGTTTTTCGTTCGTATTTTCCATGATATTAAATTCAGTCCCGAAATTAATTCTCTCTAATAATGATGCGTTTTCCTTGGTCGTGAGATTTTCACTCAATTGTTTCTCGTATCTTACCTTTATTCAAAAGTGGTATTTCAATCAGCCGCTATTTGCAACGACGGTGGGTTGGGAGGGGGGTAAGGTAAGCGGTGCGCCCTCCATCTCTGCTCTCACATCGATCCCGACGAATTTATGCCGGCTTCTGAATCACTACCCAAAAATAACTCCATCTTTTCCCTAATTCCACTGTGCATTATAACAGGATTTCTAGAAATGAATTTGATAAGACGAAACTCGCGGGATTTATATTTTGAAAAAAGCGGCTTAGGAGGAGCGTGGAAATACCAGCAAAACGCTTCACCACCCCGAACTATAAATATAAAAGGGCCTCCGCCTTAATTTTGGCTAATGTACCGCGGATGAAAGAAAGTCAGTCATTTGTAATTGCGCCGTGGATTGCAGAAATGGCAGACAAAACTCACTAAGCTACACCCCTAATTCCTCAATCTGCTACAGTATTTGTTATAACGGCAACGGATCACATTGTATTGAAGGTTTTCTATCAATAAAAAATATTATTTCTGCTAAAATATACTTGTTAGGCAGTGAAAATTGCGCTAATTCAAATGTTAGGTAGATCATTCCTACCAAGTTGACTAATTTAGCAGTTTGCATATTGAGAAATTTATGCCATGAGAAAGGTAAATAATACTAACCAAATTTTCATTTGCTGAATTT